>NC_053157.1:10017021-10322021 GCF_016835505.1 Polypterus senegalus | reverse complement strand
TGCATGATGCTGTGTTTATAATAAATGATCATTTTGCCAGGCGATTGTAAATATAGGTACTGTATATGCCTTTCCCTGCTCTGTAAGTGCCAGATTGTAAGAGTAATATCACTTTAAGGTTTTATCACGGATTCCCATCTATAATTACTTCCAGCAGTGCACAGACTCAGACAGGCAGCCTTCAAACCCCTTCACATCTTAGGAAACCAACATATCTGTTCAGCAATATCTTATGTAACCCAGTGAAACCAGAGCTGAGGTAATTATTGACTGGTACGTATGCCAAACATACTGGACTGGTGTCTTTGTCACACATGACAGGTCTCTGGGAACCTGCTAGGCTTGTTTTCAGCCCAGTGTTGCATAGTCAGTAAATCACAAGTCGCAGATGGCTAAAGGTGGGATATCTAGCAGCCATAAACAGTGTGTCTAGTTATATAGTCAATTATATATTTACTAAAAAGAGGATGTTATAAAGAGTTATAATAAAAAAGTAAGATTGTCAGTGGGAGAGAGCAGCACTGCTGAAGTTAAAATTGGTGGGATGAGCAGCCACATTGAAGTATCATTGCTTTCATTTAGACGGTGAATTGTGACAGTCCTGTCACTCCTACAGTGTATGCTATATTAATGTGAACTGCTGTCTCAATCTCTACCCTCAATTATTTAATTTATTTTATACTGTTACTATTAAAATGTGTTCCCCTCTCTATCTTAGCTTATCTTTTTGATTCTTGTTTTTTTTTTTTAATTTGTCAGGTTTAAGTTCAAATTTATTGTCATGTCAACACAGTACAAAATGATTCTTTTTTGCAAGCCACAGATCAGTGACCGTAGTAGAGTACCAACAATGAATACCATAACACACATGAAGTTCAACATCAGATGATAAACACTCATGTAGTTATGTAGTCACATTTTCTGTGCATTTCACAAATGCTATTGAAATAAAACAAACAGGATGAAATAAATGTGGACAGGGGTTGCCGAGTGTGAATATCACTTCTGAATGCAGAACATAATAACCGAGTTCCCTAATGAGCCTAAATCAGTCATCTCCTGGGATCCTCACATATAGTAAATATTTCATAAATTCGATATAACTTCATACTGCTTTACCAAGGCATTATTATGTATATATGTAATTTTTATTTCTGAATTTAGAAAAACTTTTGGATCACAAAACATGAAGATTTAATTGAGACATTTGAGGAAAACAGACATTCTGGTAAGCACTTTTCCTTCATGACTTTTAATACAGTATGCATTTATAGTACACCAAATTAAAACTGATTTTTTCCGTAAATTCTTAAAAGACAATTTGATAAATTGTTTACATCCATTCATTCATCCCGCTATATCCTAACACAGGGTCACGGGGGTCTGCTGGAGCCAACCCCAGCCAGCACAGGGCACAAGGCAGGAAACAAACCCTGGGCAGGGCGCCAGCCCACCACATCTATCTATCTATCTATCTATCTATCTATCTATCTATCTATCTATCTATCTATCTATCTATCTATTATAAAGTGCCTTTCATATCTATCTATCTATCTATCTATCTATCTATCTATCATATAGTGCCTTTCACTTCTATCTATCTATCTATCTATCTATCTATCTATCTATCTATCTATTATAAAGTGCCTTTCATATCTATCTATCTATCTATCTATCTATCTATCATATAGTGCCTTTCACTTCTATCTATCTATCTATCTATCTATCTATCTATCTATCTATCTATCTATCTATCTATCTATCTATTATAAAGTGCCTTTCATATCTATCTATCTATCTATCTATCTATCTATCTATCTATCATGCTCTGTTTCCGTGGTCCCCATACCAACCAGGGTGGCTGCCTTCTCGTGGTCTAGACCAGGTGTAGTCCCTCTTCCGCTCCTTCCGGGTGTCCCAGCTTGGTACCACCCCCAGCTGCTCATCACTATCTATATATGAGTATATACAGTGGTGTGAAAAACTATTTGCCCCCTTCCTGATTTCTTATTCTTTTGCATGTTTGTCACACAGAATGTTTCTGATCATCAAACACATTTAACCATTAGTCAAATATAACACAAGTAAACACAAAATGCAGTTTTTAAATGATGGTTTTTATTATTTAGGGAGAAAAAATCCAAACCTACATGGCCCTGTGTGAAAAAGTAATTGCCCCCTGAACCTAATAACTGGTTGGGCCACCCTTAGCAGCAATAACTGCAATCAAGTGTTTGCGATAACTTGCAATGAGTCTTTTACAGCGCTCTGGAGGAATTTTGGCCCACTCATCTTTGCAGAATTGTTGTAATTCAGCTTTATTTGAGGGTTTTCTAGCATGAACCGCCTTTTTAAGGTCATGTCATAGCACCTCAATTGGATTCAGGTCAGGACTTTGACTAGGCCACTCCAAAGTCTTCATTTTGTTTTTCTTCAGCCATTCAGAGGTGGATTTGCTGGTGTGTTTTGGGTCATTGTCCTGTTGCAGCACCCAAGATCGCTTCAGCTTGAGTTGACGAACAGATGGCCGGACATTCTCCTTCAGGATTTTTGGTAGACAGTAGAATTCATGGTTCCATCTATCACAGCAAGCCTTCCAGGTCCTGAAGCAGCAAAACAACCCCAGACCATCACTACCACCACCATATTTTACTGTTGGTATGATGTTCTTTTCTGAAATGCTGTGTTCCTTTTACACCAGATGTAACGGGACATTTGCCTTCCAAAAAGTTCAACTTTTGTCTCATCAGTCCACAAGGTATTTTCCCAAAAGTCTTGGCAATCATTGAGATGTTTCTTAGCAAAATTGAGACGAGCCCTAATGTTCATTTGCTTAACAGTGGTTTGTGTCTTGGAAATCTGCCATGCAGGCCGTTTTTGCCCAGTCTCTTTCTTAGGGTGGAGTCGTGAACACTGACCTTAATTGAGGCAAGTGAGGCCTGCAGTTCTTTAGACGTTGTCCTGGGGTCTTTTGTGACCTTTCGGATGAGTCGTCTCTGCGCTCTTGGGGTAATTTTGGTGGGCCGGCCACTCCTGGGAAGGTTCACCACTGTTCCATGTTTTTACCATTTGTGGATAATGGCTCTCACTGTGGTTCGCTGGAGTCCCAAAGCTTTAGAAATGGCTTTATAACCTTTACCAGACTGATAGATCTCAATTACTTCTGTTCTCATTTGTTCCTGAATTTCTTTGGATCTTGGCATGATGTCTAGCTTTTGAGGTGCTTTTGGTCTACTTCTCTGTGTCAGGCAGCTCCTATTGAAGTGATTTCTTGATTGAAACAGGTGTGGCAGTAATCAGGCCTGGGGGGGCTACGGAAATCGAACTCAGGTGTGATACACCACAGTTAGGTTATTTTTAACAAGGGGGCCATTACTTTTTCACACAGGGCCATGTAGGTTTGGATTTTTTTTCTCCCTAAATAATAAAAACCATCATTTAAAAACTGCATTTTGTGTTTACTTGTGTTATATTTGACTAATGGTTAAATGTGTTTGATGCTCAGAAACATTTTGTGTGACAAACATGTAAAAGAATAAGAAATCAGGAAGGGGGCAAATAGTTTTTCACACCACTGTATATATATATATATATATTGTGGGGTACAGCCCGGACACAGACAGGTAGACATGATGGTTTCACCACACACATGTTTATTTACACTATTTATATTCACAAAGTGATCACAACCCAGTGCCGAAGCACCAATCGCCCCTGAAGTCCAGGCCTCACAATCCAATGCATCTTGTCTCTTGTGGTCTGCCTCCACTCCTGTCCTCCGAGCTCTGTCCTCTTCCACCCAACTCCAGCCATCGAATGGAGGGAGGCGGCCCCTTATATCCACACCCAGATGAGCTCCAGGTGCTTCCCGACACTCCTCCGCCGACACTCCCCTGTGCGGCGGAAGTGCCGGCTGCGCACCCGGAAGCACTCCGGGTGTCCCCGTTCCTCTTCCCCCTATCACTTCCAGGTGTGGCAGAAGTGCTGAGGTCCAGGGCTCCGAAGGCAGCGGGGTGCCCCCTGGCGGCGACCATGGGCCCTTACAGGGTTGAGCTTCCAAGCTCCCTACCCGTGGTCCCCAAAGCAACCAGGGCGGTCGCCCCCACATGGTCTGGGAAAGGCACGAGCCCTCCTCCGGTCCTCCTGGGCATAGAGGCCGGTTCGCCTCCCCAGCCGTCTCTGACAATATATATATATATATATATATATATATATAATATAATACATATTATTCAGCTATTATTGTGTTTGTTTTTTTCAAAAATTCACTGTTATGTGGGTGTGGTGTATTGCGAAGCTTGTACCACAACATTAATTATATGTCGATTAAGTATATCATCTCATGCCTAAAAAGGATGGGGTGGGAAGGTGGTACAAATGTATATGGCCACTGGCGGTATTATATTAAAGCACCAGAACTGAGCATGTGCATATACAGGGATACACTGACTTATTAAGATACATAGCCCTCACTGGACAAGTAAGGTGGTGGATGCCATGCTCAGGTAACCCCACAGCTGGCAACGATGCTTCACCATTTTTTAAAAGAGAAGGAATACTAGCACTGAGGGGTGACAATATGTCATGGCCACCTGGGTGCCCATGGTTTCAAAAGGAAACATCTGCATCACTTTACACAATTATAAATTATTGGACTCTTCAGGCATTACAAAACCTTTTTAAGACCAGCAGCAGGACAACTGACCTTACCTGCTCTAATCCTTCTCATTGGCTCAGATAAGATGTCCATAACCATTTCACTAGCTAGTCAAGTTCCTCACTGGCAGTAAACTCCAGTCCTTCTCTGGCATTCATGGCAGATGGCTTCCTAATTTTCAGGGCAGTCATCCAACTTAGTCAGTCCCGAGGTCACAAGTTCATGACATGAAGAATACCCCGCCATTTCACACATACCTGATCTGTCAGAAAGGGTCTTCCTGCTGTGTAAGTGTAATGTCCTGCATAGAAAAAAAAAAATAAAACATTCATTGTGTTAAAGGAGGGGAAAATTAAAGTAAAACTTTAACTTGGTATATATTTTTTGATTTTGTGATAAAATTTCCTGTTACTTATGTGGTAAAGAAAATGTAATCAGGTAAGCATAATATGAAGCAAAATAATGAATATGCACATACTTAACTTCTTACAGCCAGAAAGTCAATTCCCATTAAAAATACCTTTGTTAGAAAAGAAGACTTCTACAGGAAGGTAATTATGCTTTCATTCATTTTTTTTTTTATATTTTAAAGACAAGATGCAATAATAAATGAAAACTATTGATAATTATAATAAATGAAAATCCTAGTCATAAATGTGTTTTATCAAAATGAATTTAAATTCTGAAAGTTCTCATTTCAGTTTTGGCTGGTGGCATGATGGACAGTACTGCTGTCTCAAAGCTTCAGGAAACTGTTCATAGACTTTATGGAGTTTGAACTTCTAAAAGATATTGTATATAACTGAACGGTAATTAACTAGGAGGAAATATGAACACTTGCACTGCCTTATTCATATTCGGTTAATGAATTATTTACATTTTTATAGCACTTTTCTTAGCGACTCAAAGTGCTTTACATAGAGAGTGGGGAGCCACTTCAACCACCGCCTCCAATGTCCACTATCAACCCGTACACCCACCACATACTAGCTATTAGGTGGTGAAGGGGGTGAGAGATAGTCGGCCAGTTAAAGACAGGGGACGATTAGGGGGCCTGAATGACTAGGCCATAGTGGGCAATTTAGACAGGACGTCTGGAAACACCCTGCTCTCTTCTGTTCTAACCCAGGGATTTTTTTTTTTTTTTATAAAGCACTGGGAGTCAGGGCCTCGGTTTTACGTCTCATTTGATTTTGACAGCACAGTGTCCCCCTCACAAACAGACCACGGGGTACACGCCTCCTGCTGGCCTCACCAACACCACTTTCAGCAGCAACCCAAGCTTTTTCTAGATGGCCTTCCATCCAACTACTGGCCGGGCCCAAGCTTGTCCCTGCTGCCCATTGACAGCTCTTTGGTGTTTTGCCCGTGGTGGTGGTGGTGGTAGAGAGGTTGGAATGGAAAAAATGGATTCTGTGGACTGGTGTGCTTTATACACTTCACGAGCTGAGATCAGGAGTATCTGTGATTGATTGATTACAATCTGTGGGAGCCACAGTTCTGGCTGGCTTGTAGAGGATCAAATCCTTATTTCTCTCAATGAATGAAAATCAATTTATTACTATTATTATTATTACCACGCTTATATTAACTTCACCTGTTTGTTGTCTGGTAATCGATCATCTTGTAATCGAAATTTAACCCACTTCCTATTGTCCAAATGACTTGAAATTTTGCACACTTATTCACTTCCGATGACGATACATGAGTCGATAATCAGTTTCACTAATTCATCAATTAATCCATGTTAATTAAGAAATTAAGTTTTCATATGAAGAATGGTTCAATAGATAAGGATACAAATATAAAGGTACGGTCCACTGATAGACCATACGGTCTTTCCTTTTTGCATCTTGTATGAAGATGTGTGCGTATAAACGTCAAAGGAAGTGTTAAAATATTGATTACAAAATAATAGTAAAACAAACCCAAAAAGTTGAAAATAATATATACTGTATATAAAAAATACTTTTTAAAAACCATGCTTATATATATTAACTTAAAAAGTGTACTATCCATCCATCCATTATCCAATCCGCCATATCCTAACTACAGGTTCACGGGGGTCTGCAGGAGCCAATCTCAGCCAACACAGGGTACAAGGCAGGAAACAAACCCCGGGCAGGGTGCCAGCCCACCGCAAACAGTGTACTAAAAAGTAAAAACCCAAGTCTCTCATACATCACTCGTAAAATAAAAGCGTGGGCACTTTTCATCAATCAACATTCAAAAAACGCTTCACCTTTTATTTTACGAGTGATGTATGAGAGACTTATTGTTTTTACTTTTTAGTACAAATTATAACTTAATAAAAGCGTGGTTTTTAAAAAAGTTTTTTTTTTATATACAGTCATATGAAAAAGTTTGGGAGCCCCTCTCAGCCTGCATAATAATTGACTCTCCTTTCAACTAAACGGATAACACTGGTATGTCTTTTATTTCCTAAGAACATCGGAGGACTGCGGTGTTTTGCGAACAAAGATTTTTAGTGAAGCCGTATTTAGTTGCATGAAATTAAATCGAAATGTGAAAGAAGTTTCTAATGCCCTACTCTCCACTGCAGTACTCGGTCATTTATTCCATGTGTCTGGTGTTCTTTGCATGAAGAAAAACTTTATAATATTTGTGCAAAATCTGCTTTTAACAAGTTTCCTACCATGTCCCTGTGTTCTTGTTTCAGATATTTCTTAAATTTTATGTCAGTTATCAATTGGGAATTGCAGTGAATTGTTATTTCAATCTTGTTTTTGTCTGTGTGGCTCTTTTGTATTTTTTACTTTAATTTCTTAATGAGAGGCTATTAGAGAAATATCCATCCATGTGTCCATTTTTTAACATGCCTCATATATTACAGTCATATGAAAAAGTTTGGGACCCCCTGTCAGCCTGTATAATAATTGACTCTCCTTTCAACAAAACAGATCACAGTGGTATGTCTGTCATTTCCTAGGAGTACTGCGGTGTTTTCCGAACAAAGATTTTTAGTGACGCAGTATTTAGTTGTATGAAATTAAATCAAATGTGAAAAACTGGCTGTTCACAAATGTGGGTCCCCTTGTCATTGTGCTGATTTGAATGGCTGTCACTGCTCAATGCTGATTACTTGGTTGGATGAGCTCGTTAAGCCTTGAACTTCATAGACAGGAGTGTCCAGTCACGAGTGGTCAAAGGTATTTAAGGTGGTCAGTTACAAGTTGTGCTTCCTTCCCTTTGACTCTCCTCTGAAGAGTGACAGACAGCATGGGATCCTCAAAGCAACTCTCCAAAGATCTGAAAACAAAGATTGTTGAGTCTCCTGGTTGAGGGGAAGGCTACAAAAAGCCATCTCAGAGGTTTAAACTGTCAGTTTCAAGTGTAAGGAATGGAATCAGGAAATGGAAGGCCACAGGCACAGTTGCTGTTAAACCAACTCAGGTCTGGCAGGCCAAGAAAAATACAGGAGTGGCATATGGGCAGGATTGTGAGAATGGATACAGACAAGCCACAGATCACCTCCAAAGACCTGCAAGAACATCTTGCTGCAGATGGTGTATCTGTACATCGTTCTACAATTCAGCGCAATTTGCACAAAGAACATCTGTATGGTCCTAACAAAAAGCGATTTTGCATGGCGGAAGAGGAACACCTTCTACCTCCTGTCAAATTTGGTGGAGGTCCCATCATGCTGTGGGGCTGTGTGGCCAGTTCAGGGACTGGGGTCCTTGGTAAAGTCAAGGGTCAGATTAATTCAACCCAATATCAACACATTCTTCAGGATAATGTTCAAGCATCAGTTACAAAGTTGAAGTTACGCAGGGGTTGGATATCCCAACAAGACAATGAGCCAAAACACAGTTCGAAACCTACAAAGGGCATTCATGCAGAGGGAGAAGTACAATGTTCTGGAATGGCCGTCACAGTCCCCTGACTTGAATATCATCGAAAATCTATGGGATGATTTGAAGCAGGCTGTCCATCAAATTGAACTGAACTGGAGAGATTTCATAATGAAGAATGGTCAGAAATACCTCCATCCAGAATCCAGACACTCATCACAGGCTATAGGAGGACAGCGTCTGGAGGCTCAAAGGAGCAAAAGGAGGCTCAGCTAAGTATTGATGTCATATCTCTGTTGGGTGCCTACATTTATACACCTGTCTAATTTTGTTATGCATATTGCATATTTTCTGTTAATCCAATAAACTTAAAGTCACAGCTGAAATCCTACTGTTTCCATAAGGCATGTCAGATATTAAAAGGAAGTTCAGCCAATGAGAAACAAAAATCCAAAGAATTAAGAGGGGTTCCCAAACTTTTTCATATGACTGTATATGTTACAACTTTTATGTAAAGTGTTTTTTTCTGGATTTTTGGTTGATATTCTGTCTCTCCATTGAAATGAAACTACCATAAAAAATGAGAGGCTGTTCATTTGAGCAAACTTACACATTCAGCAGGGGATCAAATAATTATTTCCCCCACTGTAGCTCCAGGTGGACGGCCTACTCTGAAGTGCATGTCGTTTGGCTGCTGGAGTTTGATAGCTTGTGAATCCTAGATGAGATATGTCAGTTCTGCTTGTTTTTAATCATTTTTATTAAATTGTGTTTTACAGGGAATATCAATACCTAGAAGTAATACTGAGAACAAAGAGCTGCCCAGTTACAGAGCTCTAGGAAATTCTCGAAGTGCATCAGGACCAAAGAAGCATAAACGATGTCCTTTAGTTAGGTCTGCTACCTCTAGGAGTGTCCCGTCTTTGGCAGAATTCCACAAATTAGCGGAAAATCTTAGCTTTTTAGATTTCAAGAGTTTTAAAAACGAGGTAAAGCCTGTGAAAAGACCTGATACTCCAGGAGAACAGCCTGCAGAGAAAATAAAGAAAGGTAAAGTTAATAACTTATCATTTAATTAATCTATAATTATATGTAATAAGAAGTCAAGCAAAATGACACCTTTTATTGGCTAACTAACTAAAAAGATTACAATATGTAGGCTTTCAAGGCAACTCAGGGCCTACTTCATGCAAAATGTTAAAAGGGGCCTGCATATTATAATCTTTTTAGTTAGTTAGCCAGTAAAAGGTGTCATTTTGCTTGGCTTTTCTCTACATTCATCATGGCTAACACGGTACAACACCCTAGTACTATACTTATATGAAAAAAAAAATCAATTATAACAAATATTTGAATATTTTTATTTTTCTTCCTTTTATTAAGGGAAATTGTTAGTTTACTAAATTTATATACATTGGGTATAGAAAAGAATCCCCCCTTTGAAATATTCCCATTTTTTTGCTTTACAACCTTAAATGAAAACACACAAACCAATATTTCTTCCCATCTGTGCTCACTCAATGCAACTGATAACATCAAAGTGAAAGACATCAGAGCTACAGTTCAGTTATAAAAAGTCAAAAACAAGACCTACTGAGATGAATAAAGGACCCCCCCATGTCAGTGTCATTTTGTTGACCCCCCTTTTGCTTTAATGCCAGCCTTGAGTCTGTTGATTCTTCTCTATCAGCTTTGCACACCCAGATTGTGTGATATTTGCCCCCCAGTTTCACTGTTCAAGTTCGGTCACATTGGCTGGTGAGTGTTGGTGGTCTGCTATCTTCAGATCTTTCCACAGATTTTCAGTGTGATTTAGGTCTGAGCTCTGAGTGGCCACACCAGGACATTCACTTTTTTCTCCTTCAGCCACTGTGTGCTTCGGGTTTTTGTCGTGTTGAAAGGTGAACATTCTGCCCATCTTTAACTTTCTGGCAGAGGGTAGCAGGTTTTCCTCATGAATTTGATGGTATTTTGCCCCATCCATTTTTCCTTCTACCCTGTGGCAGAGAAACACCCCCACGACAGGATGCTGCCCCCACCATGCTTTACTGTCGGTATGGTGTATTGTGGATGGTGAGCTGCATTGGTGGACCGTTTGTTATTGAGGCCAAATAGTTTGATTTTGGTCTCATCTGACCATAAGACCTTTTTTCCACTTGGCATCAGAATCTTCAAGGTGCATTCTGGGAAAGCTCAAATGAGTCTTAATGCGGCCTTTCTCGAGAAGTGGCTTTTTCCTTGCGGCCCTCCTGAACAAACCAGAATTGTGGAGCGCTTGTGAAATTGTTGTCACATGCACACCATTAATGACCACTCTTTGCCATCAAATCCTGTAACTCCTTCAAAATGGCCATTGGCCTCTTGGTAGCCTCTCTTACCAGTTTCCTCCTTGCTCTTCCATCCAGTTTGGAGGATCCACAGAGGGTCCAAGGATTACCAAACACTTCTTTATGATGGACTTTACTGAGCTCCTTGGGATTGATGAAGCCTTTGAGATGTTTTTGTCTCCATCTCCTGCCTTATGTCTATCCACAACTCAATCCCTGAGATCTTTTGAAAGTGGCTTGTCACCCACAGTCAGTTGTTTGCAGTCAGTTGCAGTGCCAAGCAAAGGAATGAATGGACCAGGAACAGCTTCACTAGCCACATGGATTACAACTGATCACAGGTGGGAGGAAGCCAGTAGCCACAATGGGAATGGTGGGCACTGACACCTGATTGAGTTTATTCATCCCAGTTGGTCTTGTTTTTGGTTTTGTAAAATTCTTCTGAACTGTAGCTGTGGTATCTTTCACTTGGATGTTAGAGATTGCATTGAATAAGTAAAGCTGGAAAAAAACAATTGGTTTGTGTGTTTTCATTTAAGGATGTAAAGCAAAAGTAATGGGAATATTTCAAACAGGGGGATTCTTTTCTACACCCACTGTAATCTAAAAATTCTGCATTTGCTTCTGAAAGACTTATTGGTTCTTTAAATATTAATTACCAGTAATGGCGCACTACTATAACGATAACGATAGTGAATACACTTGACTTATAGTTTTCATCCTCTTTCTCTGTACGTTTACCACAGGGCCGGATTAAGACCCTTAGATGCCCTAAGCACTAAGTAATTTTGGTGCCCCCTTACACTAGTAATTCAAAATATTAAAACAATAACAAACTAGAAAATAAAATATTATTTTATTATTGAAAATTCGAAAATAAACAAAACATTTTGACATGAAAACCGTAGATTTACCATTTTGATTATTTAATGTATTTATGGCTTTTGTGTCAATTTAGCAAATCTATTTACACATCTTTTTAGTACAAGATTTGAAGAATATTTTGTGAAAATTTTGTTAATAAATCTTTATTAGTAAAAATGTTATAAACAATTTTATCCAATAGTAATCAGCTGTACGGTTTTCACTTTTGTATAATGTAAATGAATTTAAAAATATCCAAGAATAGAATTAAATAGACTTACCAGAATATTTTTTCCTCAAACTGGGACGATTTTTTTGATTTTGCTTAAAACAGGAAATAACGCTTTCTACGCACTAAAAATTTAAGTTAAATAACTTAACGGTACAACATCCTAGTACTACAGTTAAATAACAGATAATTCACGAAGCACAACAATTACATGATAATAATTTTTAATCAACTATTAACTATTATTTAAAAATATAAAAACATATTGTTTTGAATCAAATTATTTTCACAATATTTTAACATAACATGGCGTTTAAGGGAATCACCATGAATCGGGAATTCCTCATCGTAGATGCAGAACGCACTGTGTAAGGCGCCATCCACGAACAATGACGGTACAGGGAAAATGAAAATGGCTATAAATTTAATTAATTTAATAATTTATGTGATAAATTCGGCCATGAAAAATTTTTGTGGTGCCCCCTTTACCCTTGATGCCCTAAGCATGTGCTTACTTTGCTTATATGGTTAATCCAGCACTGGTTGACCATTCAGTTGTTCAGAGGTTGATGCGCTTGCTTCTTCCTCAGCAGCTCTTCTTTTCGTCCACCCTAGCGACCCGCTGCTTCTCTTCTTTCATCGGCATCTTTTCGCGTTAAAACTGATAACGTTAGTGTTTGTGTTGCGATTACTTAGTACGTTTTCTTTCATTTTTATCACTTAAGCTGACACTTAAGTCTTCAATCTGCCATAAGAAAGATTTAAGATATGAAGAGGTAGGGGAAGTGATGGTGAAGGTGGTAGGGAATGAGAACGACACCCGTACACATGCGCCGCACAGCCGCCCTGTTGGCCGCTGCCGAGAGTTGATACTCCAATAAACAAAATAAAAAGAGAAATAACCTTGGAGGTTAATCATCACCCCAAAAGCGGATAGCAGACGTCACGTCGTATCTGTGTACCAAATTTCAGGTCAGTGGGTCAAACGGTTTGCGAGCTACAGGTGATTTAAAATCCTGGACAGACAAACAAACAGCCACGGTAGCGTATTATTTATAAAGATTATAAAGTCCAGAATGATCTTACTGACATAAATGAAGCACTGAGTGTACTTACTGTTAGGTCATTTTTGTTTGTTTTAATAAATTTGACACAAATGTAAAATCTGCTTAATTCTTACCTCCGTTCTCCATTAGAATCGACTACAAGAGACCAAATGATGAATAACCTTTCAGTACCTTCTTCTTCATATTGCTTCACTTCTGACAGTGACTTGAAGCATTTGTTGTCATCTGCTTTTGCTTTCCTGTAAGCACGATATCTCATTCCTTCTTTAATTGCAGACATCGTAAGAGTTGGCGACATTTTGACCCTTGTGAAAGATGTCAGTGTAAAAATGGAAATGGAGAAGGGATGCATGCCAAACAGGTAAATATCTTTTCTGCATGCGTGTAATGCATGCCGCATATACATGAGGGTTTGTTTTATGTAACACCTATGAACGGCAAACATTTGTACAGCAGCATCTTCATATGCATACAAACTGCAGTGCAAGACATTTGAGTTGGCGAGCAGCACATAAACAACATCTGCAGATTTTGAAACGGATTTGGTAACTGATCATTCAAATGCAGTCCTCACTATCCATCCATCCTCTTCCGCTTATCCGAGGTCAGGTCGCGGGGGCAGCAGCTCAAGCAGAGATGCCCAGACTTCCCTCTCCCCGGCCACTTCTTCCAGCTCTTCCGGGGGAATCCTGAGGCATTCCCAGGCCAGCCGGGAGACATAGTCCCTCCAGCGTGTCCTGGGTCTTCCCCGGGGCCTACTCCCAGTTTGACGTGCCCGGAACACCTCACCAGGGAGGCGTCCAGGAGGCATCCTGATCAGATGCCCGAGCCACCTCATCTGACTCCTCTGGATGTGTAGGAGCTGCGGCTCTACTCTGAGCCCCTCCCGGATGACTGAGCTTCTCACCCTATCTTTAAGGGAAAGCCCAGACACCCTGCGGAGGAAACTCATTTCAGCCGCTTGTATTCGCGATCTCGTTCTTTCGGTCACTACCCATAGCTCATGACCATAGGTGAGGGTAGGAACGAAGATCGACTGGTAAATTGAGAGCTTTGCCTTACAGCTTTTTCACTCCGACAGACCGATGCAGAGCCTGCATCACTGAGGACGCCGCACCGATCCGCCTGTCAATCTCACGATCCATTCTTCCCTCACTCGTGAACAAGACCCCGAGATACTTGAACTCCTCCACTTGGGGCAGGATCTCGCTCCCAATCCTGAGAGGGTGCTGCACCCTTTTCCGGCTGAGGACCATGGTCTCGGATTTGGAGGTGCTGATTCCCATCCCAGCAGCTTCACACTCAGCTGCGAACCGATCCAGAGAGAGCTGAAGATCACGGCCTGATGAAGCAAACAGGACTGCAAAAAGCAGTGACGCAATCCTGAGTCCCACCAAACCAGACCCCCTCAACACCCTGGCTGCGCCTAGAAATTCTGTCCATAAAAGTTAGGAAAGTCATCACTAGAAAAGAATATTTTTTTAGTTTCTTTATTTGCAATATTTGCTATGGACAACTGAATTATTACTAGTGCTTTGGCCCAGTAAAGCAGGCAACTAGGAATTTTAACACTTATTTGCTGTTTGGTTAACTAACGTTAACTATCGAGTTGAAACTGAATAATCTTATCGATTACACATCACTTCTACCTCGCATTGGGGAGATTAACCAGCGAGCTGAATACAGACTTAACGTGGGCATGTTGTTCAGTTGAATAGACAGACGAGGGCAGTTATTTAAATTAAATGTCAGACAGGCAAAACAAAGACCTTTAGCAAAATGACACCTTTTCAAAGTTGCATTTTACATGAAAAGATGACAAAGTTAATTGCAAAGAGTATTAACACCGTGCTGTGATGGCTCATGACAACATTTTACCTGACTGATGGACCGCCACTTGTCCTGAAGTTTTACTTTTTAATATTTCTTTGTTACCTTTGATACTCAGAAGAACTAAACTTGCAAATACAGTAAGTCACTTTAGTTACGTTTTTTGTATTTTCATTCTCAAATTATGCCTAATACAGACGCACAATCACACAGACAGACGTCACATAGTTTGGGACAATCTGTTTATAAGTTATCAGTCCCTTTCTTCGCTTTTGTCCAAGAGAGACGTCTTCCTAAATTTTGTTCATTTAGTTTTAGACATCACCTCGTTAGTTCAGCGGAGATCACCTGTCTGGGGTTTCCGTTGATTATTGCACTCTGTGCATGCATCTCCCTTATAAAAATGAATTACCTGTAAAATATATTTAAAAAATATATTACAGTCTACTGTACATGAATGTATACTGCTCAAAAGAATTAAAGGAACACTTTTTAATCAGAGTATAGCATAAAGTCAATGAAACTTCTGGGATATTAATCTGGTTAGTTAAGTAGCAGAGGGGGTTGTTAATCAGTTTCAGCTGCTGTGGTGTTAATGAAATTAACAACAGATGCACTAGAGGGGCAACAATGAGATGACCCCCAAAACAGGAATGGTTTAACAGGTGGAGGCCACTGACATTTTTCCCTCCTCATCTTTTCTGACTGTTTCTTCACTAGTTTTGCATTTGGCTACAGTCAGTGTCACTACTGGTAGCATGAGGCGATACCTGGACCCTACAGAGGTTGCACAGGTAGTCCAACTTCTCCAGGATGGCACATCAATACGTGTCATTGCCAGAAGGTTTGCTGTGTCTCCCTGCACAGTCTCAAGGGCATGGAGGAGATTCTAGGAGACAAGCAGTTACTCTAGGAGGGCTGGAGAGGGCCATAGAAGGTCCATAACCCATCAGCAGGACCAGTATCTGCTCCTTTGGGCAAGGAGGAACAGGATGAGCACTGCCAGAGCCCTACAAAATGACCTCCAGCAGGCCACTGGTGTGAATGTCTCTGACCAAACAACCAGAAAGACTTCATGAGGGTGACCCAAGGGCCCCATGTCCTCTAATGGGCCCTGAGCTCACTGCCCAGCAGCATGCAGCTCGATTGGCATTCGCCATAGAATACCAGAATTGGCAGATGCACCACTGGTGCCCTGTGCTTTTTACACATGAGAGCAGGTTCACCCTGAGCACGTGACAGAAGTGAAAGGGTCTGGAGAAGCCATGGAGAACATTATGCTGCCTGTAACATCATTCAGCTTAAGCAGTTGGGTGGTGAGTTAATGATTGTCTGAGGAGGCATATCCATGGAGGGTCACACAGACCGCTACAGGCTTGACAAAGGCATCTTGGCTGCCATTAGGTATCAGGATGAAATCCTTGGACCCATTGTCAGACCCTATGCTGGTGCACGACAATTCCTGGCCTCATGTGGTGAGAGTATGCAGGCAGTTCCTGGAGGATGAAGGAATTGATACCATTGACTGGCCACCACACTTTCCTGACCTAAATCCAATAGAACACCTCTGGGACATTATGTTTTGGTCCATCCAATGCCACCAGGTTGCACCTCAGACTGTCCAGGAGCTCAGTGATGCCCTGGTCCAGATCTGGGAGGAGATCCCCCACAACACCATCTGTCATCTCATTAGAAGCATGCACCGATGTTGTCAGGCATGTATACAAGAACACAGGGGCCATACAAAGTGCTGCGTACAATTTGGAGTTGCTGCAATTCAATTTGGGCAAAATGGACTAGCCTGCCACATCATTTTTTCACTCTGATTTTTGGGGCGTCTTTGAATTCAGGGCTCTGTAGGTTGATCATTTTCATTTCCATCAAACGATGTGGCATCCTTTCGTTCCTAACACATTACCCAGTCTATATCAGTATAGATATCCAGGAGGATTTCTTTTTCCTATTGAGATCTGATGTGTTTTCAAAGTGTTCCTTTAATTTTTTTGAGCAGTTTATTTAAAAATCGAACCATCCATCTTTTAAAAGATTAAAAGTGATTGAAGTGTTTAAAATTATGAAGGGAATTAGTGCAGTGGATCGAGACGGTGACTTTAAAATGAGTTCATCAAGAACACGGGGACACAGCTGGAAACTTGTGAAGGGGAAATTTCACACAAACATTAGGAAGTTTTTCTTTACACAAAGAACCACAGACACTTGGAGTAAGTGATCACGTAGTGCGGTAGACAGGAGGACTTTAGGGACTTTCAAAACTCGACTTGATGTTTTCTTGAAAGAATTAAGTGGATAGGACTGGCGAGCTTAGATGGCCTGAATGGCCTGTTCTCGTCTAGAGGGTTCTAATGTTCTTAAACCTATCAAAATAAAGCATAGGGTGCAAGACAGGAACAATACCTGGACAGGGTGCCAGTGAACAGACACACACACCTCACACACACTGTGGAATGAGCCCCGGACACGGACAGATGGACACAGTTTGGTCACCCAACACACACACATTTATTTACAATAATATTTACAAGTTCAAGGTGCACAACGCACTGCCGCAGCACCAATCACCCCAAAGTCCAGGCCTCTCTCTTCAGTACCTCTCTTTGCTGCCTCCACACCTCTGCTCCGAGACTCTTGTCCACTTCCACCCGACTCTAGTCCCCATATGGAGGGAGGCGGCCCCTTTTATACATGTCCGGATGCCTTCCCTACACTCCTCCGCCAACACTCCCCTGTGTGGTGGAAGTGCCGGCTGCCCACCCGGAAGCACTCCGGGTGTCCCTGGTCTTCTTCCCCCCAGCACTTCCGGGTGTGGCAGAAGTGCTGCGGTCCAGGGCTCTTCAGGCACTGGGGCGCCCCCTGGCAGTGACCACGGGCCTCTACAGGGTTGAGCTTCCAAGCCCTGCACCTGTGGTCCCCAACGCAACCAGGGCACTTGCCCCCTCGTGGTCCTCTCGGGCATCCCAGCCGCATGCCGCAACGCACACACATCACATACAAACACACACTTCACTTACACACACACCTCACACACACATATTGCCATTTTTGTATACTGCAGTAAATTGTCTAAAATATAACAAGATATTTCTTGAAATATTTTAAAAATCTTAGGATTTATAAACTGTCAAATATATATTTTTGAAAACAATTATAATACATTTTTAAATATACTGTGTACTTCTATTTAAGAGATATTTGTTATTTTTATGGAGTGGGATTTATTTTAAAAGTATATTAGCTTTGCATTGAACAACAACAACAACAACATTTATTTCTATTGCACATTTTCATACAAACAGTAGATCAAAGTGCTTTACATAATAAAGAATAGAAAAATAAAAGACCCAATAAGAAAACAAAATAAATCAACATTAATTAACATCGAATAAGAGTAAGGTCCAATGGCCTGGGGGGACAGAAAAAACAAAAAAACTCCAGACGGCTGGAGAAAAAAATAAAATCTGTAGGGATTCCAGACCATGAGACCACCCAGTCCCCTCTTCCAGTATCTCTTAGGTGTTTCTTATAATGCAACAAAATCACTCTGTGACACAAAGCAACTTATAATTATTTAATTCATTAATTCGTTACATTATATAGCACTTCGCTAACCTGCATAAAGTGCTTTTACATAGCCAGTAGGGGGGGCACTTCAGCCACCACCAATGCACCCACCTGGAGGATGTGATAGCAGCCATTTAATGTCCAGTACGCTCACCACACATTAGCTATTGGGTGGTCAAGGTGGAAGAGTGCTAGTTAGCCAGTAATGGATAGGGGACGATCAGAGGACCAGAATGACCAGGTTGAGGTGGACAATTTAGCCAGGATATCGGAAAACACCTTCTTCATTTTGAAAGATGCCCAGGGATATTTTATGACTTTAAATGACATCAACTTAACGCACTGATCATCTCTTATAGAGGGCTAGTCAAAATCTAGAACTTTTTTCCGGGACTATGAAGTATAAACTGTGGAAAAGAATACATTTATTATAAACCAATAGAGGGGGTGGCACAGTGGTAGCGCTTAGGAGACCTGGGTTCGCTTCCTGGGTCCTCCCTGCGTGGAGTTGGCATGTTCTCCCCGTGTCTGCGTGGGTTTCCTCCCACAGTCCAAAGACATGCAGGTTTGGTGCATTGGCGATCCTAAATTGTCCCAAGTGTGTGTGTGTGTGTGTGTGTGCCCTGCGGTGGGCTGGCGCCCTGCTCGGGGTTTGTTTCCTGCCTTGCGCCCTGTGTTGGCTGGGATTGGCTCAAGCAGACCCCCGTGACCCTGTAGTTAGGATATAGCAGGTTGGATAATGACTGACTGACTGACCAATAGAGGCTAATATGGGATATTGTTAAAGTTTTTAGATTGAGAGAATAATTAAGGTGAATTGAGCATAAGACCATAAGAAATGTGATAAACGAGAGGAGACCATCTGTTTAGCGAAATGCTAAGCTCTCTAAGTATCTCATCCAGATTTTTCTTAAAGGTTGTCAAGTTTTCTGCTTCAACTAATAACGTCAAACCAAAATCTGTTATTCAGCAAAAGGACGGGCACAGCTGAAAGTTGGTTAAAGGTCAACATGAATGTTAGAAAGTATGCCTTCAGTCAAAGAACTATGGATGAACGAAACAAATTACAAAGTAGAGCCTGCAGTAGTTGAGATCAGCTCCTTTGTCAGTTATAAATTTTAACTTGATGATATTTTAGAAGCATTACATGAACAGTAAAAACAAGCTCTGCTACGCTGAGTATCCTGTTCTCATCAAAACTGTTTCTCTTGTTATTTCAGCAGACCTCCATTTGAAAAGCAACTGGTCTCCAAATCCTTAAGTAGTCCTTCATATCCGTATGAAAGTGCAGTATTACAAACAGGTAATGGGAATGTTCAGATGTATTCTTTGCTTTGAAACAGTAAATTAAGCATTTGATTTTTTTTTTTTTGCTCTTCTCTTTGAAACCCTTTGTTTAAAACAATGTTTTGTCAAAAGTTTGATATTGTCTTTTATTGCAACGGTCTCGGCGGCAGTGGGTAGCGCTGCTGCCTCCCAGTTAAGAGACCCGGGTTTGCCACCCAGGTTTTCCCTGCGTGGAGTTTGCATGTCCTCCCACAGTCCAAAGACATGCAGGTTAGGTGCTGTGGAAAGCGTACCCCCAGACACAGACAGACCGACACCAGAATGTCCAAAACACACTTCTTTTATTTTTATTCTTAGCACCACAATGCCTTCTCTCACCAACTCTCTTCCTTTCTTCTTCTTTCTCTCCTTCTCTCACCAACTCTCTTCCTTTCTTGACCTCCTGTCTCCTCCTCACAAACTTCATCTCCTTCCTCCCAACTCTGGCTCACCCCCTGGAAGGAGCCGGCCCCTTTTATTATGACCCGGATGACCCCCTGATGTCACCTCCTGGTGTGGCGGAAGTGTCAGGAAAGCACCTGGAAGTACTCTGGGTCTTCTTGGAATTACTTGGTGCTGCCATCCAGGATTCCCTAACTGTCCGGGCACCCCCTGGCAGTGGCCACGTCCTCTCACGAGCGTCCCAGCTCCGTCCTTGTGGCCCCCAAATAGACCCGGACGGCTGGCCTCTCGTGGCCGAGGAGAAGTATTGCCCAAGCTGGGGACTATCCAGGCGTCCTGGCCGGGCAGTGTCCCCGGACATCTGTGACAGTGCAATGGTGATCTTAAATTGACCCTAGTGTGTGCGTGTTGGTGTGTGTGTGCCCTGTAGTGGGTTGGTGCCCTGCCCGGGGTTTGTTTCCTGCCTTGCGCCCTGTGTTGGCTGGGATTGGCTCCAGCAGACCCCGTGACCCTGTAGTTAGGATATAGCAGGTTGAATAATAGATGGATGGATGGATGCAGTGGCCTTTTGTATGGTACGGTAGTTTGTTACTTATCTTACTACAGTAGATTGGCATTGGACTTGAACAGATTTGGAGGAAGCAGTCAGTGAAGCCCAAAGAAGCTCATGACTCCCCTTTCACCTACTGACTTTAAACCTTAATCAAATTAGAGTTGAAACCATCCATGGTGCTAATTTGAATTATACAAAAATATATATTTTTTCCATATACAGTCTACTCAGTAAAAATACTTGTGGAAAATATTCTGTTATGCTCCTTCCGTATGTTCCGCTTTGTTCTTGCCGAAAGACTTTCCATTTATTTGCATTAACCTTCATTGGCCACATATCTACCCAACTTTATAACTCATGCATGTCTTTTTATTGCAGTTTTTCTGACTCTGGTGAGTGCTGATATATGTCATTTAGCATCATCGTCAAACCTAACACGCTATCTTCTTCTTTAATACGCTACCGTGGCTGTTCATTTGTCTGTCCAGGATTTTAAATCACCTGTAGCGCGCAAACTGTGAGACCTACTGGCCGTGAAATTTGGTACACATTTACTAAGTGACGTCTACTATCCACTTTTGGGGTGATGATTGACCTCCAAGGTTATTCCGCTTTTTATTTTAATTTTATTTTATTATAGAATCAACTCTCTGCAGCGACCAGCAGGGCGGCTGTGTGGCACATATGTACGGGCATGTGACGATGCGGGTTTGCTGCATGCTCCCATCGTCTGTCCGGGAGCCCTTGAACCCAACACCGTTGGTAATGTCGCCGATGAGTTTGGTAGTGAGGCACAACAAATGGAGCAAGGGGATGGTGTAAAAAAGTGCCAAGTGCAAAACAGCAAACAAAAACAAAGTGTCCAAATAAATAAAGTGCAGTGCCTCCAAAGTCATTAAAAAAAAAAAATCTATAAAAACAGGTGTTATAGTGGAGGTTAAAAATCCAAAAAATATAAAAAAACAATCATTTAAAATGAGGTTAAAACAATGCTGGAAGCAGTCTCTTAAAAACTTCTCCCATCGGGGCCACACAACAGGAGAGTCGCCCTTTCTACAGCTGACCTTCTCTCCACACGACTGATCTGGAGGCTCCCCGATCCCTGGCTTTGGTTCCGCTCTCCCGATCGAGACTCGGCCAGGACACTCATGTTGGGGCTTCTACATCCAAGCCTCCCGACTCCCGCTGCCTTCTTGGCCTTACGCGGCCAGCCGCCCTTCTTCTGCGGTCACTCCAGCTCCTTGATTGCTCAGCTGGAGCGACTGCTTCCTTCTGCCCCACCTAGTGTTGGCCAAACACCCCTGCTAGGACTCGCTGTCCAGATGCCCACCTGCGCTGTCTCTCTCTTTCTCTCTCACACCGCCACTCTCTTACTCTCTTCGCTGCTTCCTGCTTTTCTTCCTGCAACCTCCGTTCTTCTTTCTCTTTCCTTTCTTCTTCCTTCTTTCTCCCTTTTTTAGCCGCCTCGCGCTTCTATTTATGAAGAGGACGTGGCAGCTGTAGCAATCAGCAGCCCTGGGAACAATTACAGATGTAGATAGATAGATAAGAGC
This sequence comes from Polypterus senegalus, assembly GCF_016835505.1. Taxonomy (NCBI): domain Eukaryota; kingdom Metazoa; phylum Chordata; class Cladistia; order Polypteriformes; family Polypteridae; genus Polypterus; species Polypterus senegalus. The sequence goes on along the minus strand of NC_053157.1, from coordinate 10,299,819 downwards.
CAAGCAAAATGACACCTTTTATTGGCTAACTAAAAAGATTACAATATGCAAGCTTTTGAGGCAACTCAGGCCCCTTCTTCAGGCAAGATGGTGTCATTTTGCTTGGCTCTTCTCTACATTCATAATGGCTAACACGGTACAACACCCTAGTAAGATAGATAGATAGAGAGATACTTTATTAATCCCCAGGGAAAATTCCCATACTCCAGCAGCAGCATACTGATAAAAAAACAATATTAAATTAAAGAGTGATAACAATGCAGGTATAACAGACAATAACTTTGTATAATGTTAACGTTTACACCCCCCGGGTGGAATTGAAGAGTCGCATAGTGTGGGGTCTCCTCAATCTCTCAGTGGAGCAGGACGGTGACAGCAGTCTTTCACTGAAGCTGCTCCTCTGTCTGGAGATGATCCTGTTCAGTGGATGCAATGGATTCTCCATGACTGACAGGAGTCTGCTCAGTGCCCATCGTTCTGCCACGGAAGTCAAACTGTCCAGCTCCGTGCCTACAATAGAGCCTGCCTTCCTCACCAGTTTGTCCAGGCGTGAGGCGTCCCTCTTCTTTATGCTGCCTCCCCAGCACTCCACCACGTAGAAGAGGACGCTCGCCACAACCGTCTGGTAGAACATCTGCAGCATCTTATTGCAGATGTTGAAGGACACCAGCCTTCTAAGGAAGTATAGTCAGCTCTGACTTTTCTTGCACAGAGCATCAGTATTGGCAGTCCAGTCTAATTTATCATCCAGCTGCACTCCCAGGTATTTATAGGTCTGTCACCTCTGATGATCACGGGGTCCATGAGGGGCCTGGGCCTCCTAAAATCCACCACCAGCTCCTTGGTTTTTTTGGTGTTCAGGTGTAAGTGATTTCAGTCTCACCATTTAACAAAGTCCTTGATTAGATTCCTATACTCCTCCTCCAAGTGAATCCACTTGACCTGAGCATTCCTAGTTTTCACCCTCTTTCTCTGTATGTTGACCATTCGTTTGCTCAGAGGTTGATGCCCTTGCTGCTTCCTGAGCAGCTCTTCTTCTCCCACTCTAGCAGCCCGCTTCTTCTCTTCTTTAGTTGGCATCTCTTCACGTTAAAACTGATTAAGTCAGTGTTTGTGTTGCAATTACTTAGTACGTTTTCTTAAATTTTTCACTTAAGCTGGCACTTAAGTCTTTAACCTGTCTCAAGAACAGGTTCTTGACAAGACGTTTTGCCAAGAGATTTTTTCAAGTCCCGCCCTCCTCTCCACCATTTCTGGTTCACAGCCCACGCCTGCAGTGCTCTCACCTCTAATTCGTGTGAATGCTTTTGTCAGACACAGTTCCTGTGCTCTCAGCTCCTATAAATTTTTATGTTTTCCTCACTTTAAGTCCTCAATCAAAGAAGATGTATACTGCTCAAAAGAATTAAAGGAACACTTTTTAATCAGAGTATAGCATACTGTCAATGAAACTTCTGGGATATTAATCTGGTCAGTTAAGTAGCAGAGGGGGTTGTTAATCAGTTTCAGCTGCTGTGGTGTTAATGAAATTAACAACAGATGCACTAGAGGGGCAACAATGAGATGACCCCCAAAACAGGAATGGTTTAACAGGTGGAGGCCACTGACATTTTTCCCTCCTCATCTTTTCTGACTGTTTCTTCACTAGTTTTGCATTTGGCTACAGTCAGTGTCACTACTGGTAGCATGAGGCGATACCTGGACCCTACACAGGTTGCACAGGTAGTCCAACTTCTCCAGGATGGCACATCAATACGTGTCATTGCCAGAAGGTTTGCTGTGTCTCCCTGCACAGTCTCAAGGGCATGGAGGAGATTCTAGAAGACAAGCAGTTACTCTAGGAGAGCTGGAGAGGGCCATAGAAGGTCCATAACCCATCAGCAGGACCAGTATCTGCTCCTTTGGGCAAGGAGGAACAGGATGAGCACTGCCAGAGCCCTACAAAATGACCTCCAGCAGGCCACTGGTGTGAATGTCTCTGACCAAACAACCAGAAAGACTTCATGAGGGTGACCCAAGGGCCCCATGTCCTCTAATGGGCCCTGAGCTCACTGCCCAGCAGCATGCAGCTCGATTGGCATTCGCCATAGAATACCAGAATTGGCAGATGCACCACTGGTGCCCTGTGCTTTTTACAGATGAGAGCAGGTTCACCCTGAGCACGTGACAGAAGTGAAAGGGTCTGGAGAAGTCATGGAGAACATTATGCTGCCTGTAACATCATTCAGCATGAGCAGTTTGGTGGTGGGTTAATGATTGTCTGGGGAGGCATATCCATGGAGGGTCACACAGACCGCTACAGGCTTGACAAAGGCACCTTGGCTGCCATTAGGTATCAGGATGAAATCCTTGGACCCATTGTCAGACCCTATGCTGGTACAGTGGCTCCTGGTGCACGACAATTCCTGGCCTCATGTGGTGAGAGTATGCAGGCAGTTCCTGGAGGATGAAGGAATTGATACCATTGACTGGCCACCACACTTTCCTGACCTAAATCCAATAGAACACCTCTGGGACATTATGTTTTGGTCCATCCAATGCCACCAGGTTGCACCTCAGACTGTCCAGGAGCTCAGTGATGCCCTGGTCCAGATCTGGGTGGAGATCCCCCACAACACCATCTGTCATCTCATTAGAAGCATGCACTGATGTTGTCAGGCATGTATACAAGAACACAGGGGCCATACAAAGAGCTGCGCATACAATTTGAGTTGCTGCAATTAAATTTTGGCAAAATGGACTAGCCTGCCACATCATTTTTTCACTCTGATTTTTGGGGCGTCTTTGAATTCAGGGCTCTGTAGGTTGATCATTTTCATTTCCATCAAACGATGTGGCATCCTTTCGTTCCTAACACATTACCCAGTCTATATCAGTATAGATATCCAGGAGGATTTCTTTTTCCCATTGAGATCTGATGTGTTTTCAAAGTGTTCCTTTAATTTTTTTGAGCAGTTTATTATGTCCAAATCTTACTGAAGAATTTCATCCCAAAGGTTTATCAACAGAAGAAATGAGTACACGGGCAATCCTAGCACCGAGAAACGATAAAGTCAAATGAAAAATGATGATCGGTTACACGGCAAATTGGTTAAATGCGTATCAATGGACTGCTGAAACAGTTGGTGGTGATGGTGAAGAAGATGAAAACATCAGCTTACAATATCATGAAGAATATCTACAACCGTTAACACAGTTTAGTCTTCCACCGGCCGAATTATCATTGGCAGAAAGATGTATCGTAATGTTATTGCGTAATTAATGTCTGAGTGATGGGTCATGCAACAGGACAAGATTAGTTGTATTCAAAATTGGTCGAACAATTCTGACATGTAAAATTTTAACAGGCAACAAGAAAGGTAATATAGTCCATCTAACATTAGACACCAAAGGAGACCTTGATAAGCCATTCGTATTAAAATGTTTACAGTTTCCTGTGAGAATAGCTTTTGCTACGACAATTAACAAATCACAGGGACAAACATTCGAAAAAGTCGGTTTATTTATTAGAGAGAAAGAAACGAAATTCACTCAAGGGCAGTTATACGTTGTGTTGTCACGATGAAAGTAAAAAAACACGGAATCAAAATTCAATGCGATAGACGAAAAGTTAATTCAAAAAATTGTTTTTACTAAAGTTTTAAAGTAAAAGTGAAAATAATGCATATGTAACAATTCCCATGAAAATTACAATCTCTTTAAATTGAATATCCAGTTCATCAAACCCCGGGGTGGGCGAGCGAAGCAGGCAAGGGGTGGAGCCTCCTACTTAGCTTGAAAACAGAGATACAGTATATGTTCAGGTTACAATGGTAGAGGGAAACACCATACCACCCTTTAACAGCAATCTCCGAGTATGACTTTGGAGGGTCCCATGGTCATTTATAAGTCACACTTCTGCTGACCGGCCATCCTCCCCTTTTGAGCATTCCACAATTTCATGCCCAATGATTGAACCATAAACAGTTTTGGATTCCTTATACGAAATATTTACTAAATTTCTGCAATTTTAACATCCTTGGTTAATATGCATAATACTAATGAGAGACTTATCAAGAAGTTCATTTACTCAGCTCTTCCCCACTCACTGGACTCCTTTCAGTTTGCATATAAATCCAACAGAAGTACGGACAATGCCAACTCTTATGTCCTATATTCCACTCCTTCTCACTTGGGCGTTGGTAAGGGGATTTATGCAAGATTATTGTTCATCGACTACAGCTCAACATTTAGTACTATAGTCCCCCACAAGCTGGCCACCAAGCTCGGAGTTCTGGGACTGAAACCCTCCTTGTGTGACTCCTGTTTGGCAGACCATAGAGGATAAGAGTTGGTTACGTCACCTCCAACTTCCTCATCCTTAACATTCATTTCCACAAGGTTGCGTCCTGAGTCTTCTGCTGTGTTCTTGTACACTCACGAGTATAAATCTATGCACAGCTTGAACACCATTGTGAAATTTGCAAATGACATGGTGGTGGTAGGCTTGTTCTACCCGGACGAGATGGAGGTGCTGCCTTATTGGTGTCAGTCTAACAACTCGGATATGACTGTCTCCAACAGCAAGCACGTGACTGTAGACACAAACAGCAGAAGAACTGCACCCCACTTAGGATCTATGGAGTTCCCGGTGAAGAGAGTCAGCAGCAGTAGGTATCTTGGTGTGCCTGTTTCTGAGGACCTGATATGGACCGATCATACCTCCACTCCGGTGAAGAAAGCAAAGAAGTGCCTGTGTCACCTCAGGCAACTGAGGAAATTCAAAATCTCCCCTGCTATTCTGAAAGCATTGTAAGGTCTGTGCCTACTGGGTGCAATACTAACTGGTTTGGTAAGTGCCACTCCCAGAAGCACAAAGCCCTGAATGAATCATCAGTACTTCACTGCCAAGCACGCAGGACGTCTATACCTATTGGTGCAGGCCCAGGGCAAAACGGATAATTGCAGACACATTTCACTCTTGCCATAACCTTTTACAGAGGCTGCATTCAGGCAAATGCCTCCGCAACCATTTGGTGCTGAATAAGACGCTGAGGAGAAGTTTTTTTCCCTGAGGAAATGCAGATTTTAAACTCTACTTAATCATTTATTTGTATCATTGTCATTTTACTCTACATCTGTGCTGCTAAGGCTATAAGACTTTAAATTAGGCTTTAAATTATGTTATGTCATCTTATGCCACATCTGCAATTTACTAATGTTTCATACTTTTTAGTCATTCTGGTGTGTGTATATACTGTATATATTTATTTATCTACTTATATACAGTATTTAGATCTATCAATCATATAGTGCCTTTCATATCTATCTATCTATCTATCTATCTATCTATCTATCTACAGTATATATTATATAGTGCCTTTTAATCTATCTATGTATGTATGTATCTATTATATAGTGCCTTTTAATATATCTATCTATCTATCTATTATATAGTGCCTTTTAATCTATCTATCTATCTATCTATCTATCTATCTATCTATCTATCTATCTATCTATCTATCTATCTATCTATCTATCTATTATATAGTGCCTTTTAATCTATCTATCTATCTATCTATCTATCTATCTATCTATCTATCTATCTATCTATCTATCTATCTATCTATCTATAATATAGTGCCTTTTAATCTATCTATCTATCTATCTATCTATCTATCTATCTATCTATCTATCTATCTATCTATCTATCTACTGTATTATATAGTGCCTTTCATGTCTATCTATCTATCTATCTATCTATCTATCTATCTATCTATCTATCTATCTATCTATCTATCTACTGTATTATATAGTGCCTTTCATATCTATCTATCTATCTATCTAATCTTACTGTGACTTTTGCATTTAACTTGTATGCTACCATTTACATTCATACCTATTATATATACTTACTGTATGTTTGCCTTTTTATTTTAAATAGTTATATTTTGTTTTATGCCTCAATGATATTTCACGTCACTGAGTTGCACAATTGTGTATGTGATAAACAAAACTAAATCTAAATCTGAAAACAGAATCCTGATCTCGAATTTCACCACTAGGCTGCAGTGTTTAATAGGAATAAAAAGATGAAACCCTGAAGGCTGTTGCCTAAATCATCATTACAAATCTTCTGCATACAATGGTAAAAGTAATTAAAAAGATTTACAATGACATTTTATTTATGTTATTTGCTTTATATTATATATTAAGTTGCCAATCCTGATATTGAACTAATGGAAATAGAAATGGGCAGCATGTGTTTAGCTACAGAGGACTACGTTTGATTTGTGTAAGTCAGCTCCATCCTAGAGTGATGTGCTGAAGAATCACAAATTAAGAAATCCAAAAGACAAGGGAGGGATGAAGAAGGAGCGAGCCATGTGAATAAAGTAGAGCGACCATCCCACTGGGTATTTAGGCCCCGAGCTCCTGCCCAGTCTGTTGAGTGTGTTGCTCTCTCGTGTCTCACCTTCTACGGTGTCTTAACCCCTTCATGTGTTTCACATTATGTTATGTTGCAGCTTTGTTCTAAAATCATTTAAATTCATTTGTTCCATCATCAAACAACACTCGATGACAAAGAGAAAACATAATTTTAGCACTTTTAGGACACATTTATTAAGTATAAAAAACTTCAACATCACCTTGACACTAATATCAGACCCTTTGCTGTGACACCTTAAATTTAGCTCCGATGCCTCCCACTCTATTGACCATCATTGAAGTGTTTCTGCACCTTGCTTGGAGCCCACCTGTGGTCATTCTGATTGACTGGACTTCACTTGGAAAGGCACATACCTGTCCATAGATGGTCCCACAGTTGAGCAAAAACCAAGCCACAAGGTAGAAGGAATTGCCTGCAGACATTTGAGACAGGATTGTATCAAGGTTGAAAACTGAATGTTCACAGGAGCCGAGTTGCTTTCATAACTTTTAAATGGAAGTTTGTAACAACCATGACTCTTCTTAGAGGTGACCACCTGACCAAAGTAAGCATTCGTGGAAGAGAGGAGATCAAGAACCTGATGATCACACTTTCTGAAGTTCAGAGATTCTGTGTGGAGATGGAAAAAAACCTGCAGAAGAACATCCATCACTGAAACACTCCACAGATCTGGCACTTTGGCATAGTGGACAGATGACACCTGAAAGTCTGCTTGGAGTTTGCAAAAAGATACCGGAAGGACTCTCAGACTGAGAGAAACAAGATTCTCTCATCTGATGAAACCAATTTTGAATTGTTTGGGCTCAGTTCTCACCATCACATCTGGAGGACACCAGGCACCGCTCATCACCTGTGCCGTACCACATAGCATTATGCTGTGGGGCTATTTTTCAGTGACAGGGCCTAATCAGGGTTGATGCAAAGTTGATAGGAGCAAAGTACAAAGATCTCCTAATGAACACCTGCTCCAGAACACTCTGGACATCAGACTGGGCCATAGGATCACCTTCTAACAGGACAATGTCTCAAAGCACAGAGCAACGACAACACAGGAGAGAGGCTTTGGGTTAATGACCTTGAGTGGCCCAGCCAGAGCCCAGGAATCAAACCCATGTGAACATCTCTAGAGGAACCTGAAAACAGTCGTCCACTGATGATCTCCATCCAGCCTGTCAGAGCTTGAGAGGATCTGCAGACAGGAATGGCAGCAAATTTCTAAATACAGTTTGAAGCTTATCTCATTATACACAAGAAGACTCTCGGCTGGAAATGTCGACAAAGAGGCTTCAACAATCTACTGCACTAAGTGAAGAGTCTGAACACTCGTGCCAATGTGATGTTTCAGTTTTTTATTTTTCATAAATTTGCAATATTTCCTACATTTTTTTTTTCACTTTGTCATTCTGGGGTATTGAGTGTTGCTTGATAAGAAGAAAAAACTCGAGGCAACAACACGTAATTATTAAAAAGTAAAGGGCTTTGAATACGCTCTGAACGTACTGCATGTCTCCCTCTCTCTCTTTTACTCCCTCGCTTTTTCTCCCTTTCTCTCTCCCTTTCTCTTTTTCTCCCTCTCTCTCTTTCTCTCTCCCTTTGTCTCTCATTCTCCCTCTCCCTTTTGCTCTCTTTTTCTCTTTCTCTCTTTCTCTCCCTTTCTCTCTCTTTCTCTCATTTTCTTCCTCTCTCTCTCCCTTTCTCTATCTTTTTTCTCTCACTCCCTTTCTCTCTCTTTTTCTTTCTCTCTTATTCTCCCTCTCTCTCTCCCTTTCTCTATCTTTTTTCTCTCCTCCCTTTCTCTCTTTTTCTTTCTCTCTTTTTCTTTCTCTCTTTTTCTCCCTCTCTCTCCTTTTCTCTCTTTTTCTCTCTCTCTCCCTTTCTCTCTCTTTCTCTCTCTCTCTCTCTTTATCTGTCTATCTTCTCTTCCTTTGTTCTCAGTGAAACCCACTCATTTTTACATGTTGTAGTCATAGACTACCATCCCATCTAGGGATCGGCTCCCTCCGGCTCACTGCAATCCTATAATTGATAAGGTGTGTCCGACATATGGATGGTTTCAAGGCACAGTATGTCAAGATTCTATTCATTAGAGTTTTCTAGTAAGCCTTTGACCAGCTTGGAAATAAAATGGGAATTTTCTTTCAAATCTTTTTGTTACCATGGATTAACAGGGATCAAGAATACATTTTGTTTCTTTTTCATACTAACTTGAGACGAGAACAGGATCTAATTACCTCTATATGCATATCAAATATAAAGCGGGAATGATTACAATGAAATAAAGGAAGTGTGACGCCACCAGGGTCCATTTAACCACCCTAACCCGGACACAGACAGGCAGGACACGGGTTCAACTCAACACCCACATTTATTTACAGCAAAAGTGCACAAATTACCCAGACTGCCTCACACTGCATACACAGCCCATCCGCTGCACTCCTCCTCAGGCTTTGTCTTCTTCCTCCCGACTCTGGTTCTTCAACGGTGTGAGGCGGTTCCTCTTATTCAGGAGTGCTGCAGGTGGCTCATCAGTGTTACCTGGGATCATTCCCAGGTGCGGCTCTGCAGCTCCCCCTGGTGGCCCTGACAGAACCCAACAGGGCTTCACCAAACTCCCGCTCCCGACATGCCCTGCGGGAATCCGTGGTGCCACAGCCGCCCAGGAGGGCTGCCCTCTAGTGTCCCAGGGGAGGTATTGCCTCACCAATGCCCTCTCCCCTGGTTGTTTCCGCTCTATTGTGTCCATGTAGTGGCCATGACCGCCAATCACAAAAGCAAACATCTAGCTTCCTCACTGAGCATAGTGTAGATGCCACACGGGCTGGACGGACATCCCGGCCAGGAAAGGAAGCAGACCCAGAAGGAAGAAGTGGGCAGACAACCCCAATATAAGCTGAGAGATCACTCGAGAACTGTTATTCCCCCAGCACGCTAGATGGCAGCAGTTCCCGATATCTCCACCCAGTGGGACGCCAGCAGGGCATGCTGGGAAATGTAGTCTGGCAGGGCAGCCCTGCTGGAGTCACGGGGCTCCCTACGCAAATAATAAATTTCCATGTGACCCGGAAGTACTTCCATTGGGCAATCACCCTGGCACCGGAAGTACTCCCGGGTCTGTAATAAAAGGGACCGCACTCCCTTACTCAGGCGAGTAGGAGCTGGGTGGTAGAGGGGCAACACTTGACTGGAGGAGGAGGAGGAGGAGGGCAGTGCGGTGGTGAGAGGAAAAGGACCAGTGTTTTGAGAGGATTGGTGATATTTTTGGAGGTATTTAAATAAAACCTTTGTTTATTTTGATAAAGGACTGTGTTTTGGTGATCGTGTTGGGGTTTGGGGGTCACAGATGCCCAGGGTTTATCACAATAGCTAAACTAGGATGTTACCCAGACTAGGGTTGCATGATATACTGGTATTAGAAAAGTACTGAAATGGTACAGGACCAGCATTTCTGGATTTTCGGTCCCAGAAGTACACTTCACATGTCGTCTTGATCCCTCAACCTCCCCTCACCATCATTCTCCAGACACTCAATATTCCATATGTGGAAAAACATCTTTTATGAAGACTTTACAAAATAAACCCACAGGCTTCACAGGGTAAACCCCCCACCGTGGTATAGCGAGTCCACCGCTCAGATTGATATATAATTAGATAATTAAAGAGGGGCTGGAGCAGTTTGTGATTGCGGGTGGTCCTCGCTTAAGTGCACAGGTGAGGAATCATCCACATCCGTAATTGAGGCCGGGAACTGCTGATCGCCAACACCTGAACCCACGTCCCCATTGTATATAGTAGGAGCATGAGTGTGGAAAGGAGGAAAAGGAAAGAACATGAACGGAGGTTAAGGAAGCAGAAGAAGGTGGCAGGGACGAGGAAGGAGAAAGCCGGTGCGTGAGCGAGCAGTGAGCCCTAGTGGGGTGTTTGGCCGGCACCCGGGGGCACTCGGGAGTGACTGGAAGGAGGATGGCTCGCCTTGGGAGGTGGATGACATAGCGTGAGCATCCTGGTCGCGGTTTGGGGGTAGAAGAACGAAGCCAGGGATCAGGCGGCCACCAGACCAGCCAAGTAAGAGAAGGTCAGCTGCAGGTCGGAGTCGCCAGCAGAAAGGAGGCACCGCGCATTGTTTTTTAAAAGGATTGCTTCCAGCCCATTGTTTTAACCTCGTTTTTTTTAAAAGGATTTATTTTTTTGAAATGCCTTATAACTGCAGAAATATACTTTAGATTATTATGACTATGGGTGTTGTTATTATTGGGCAATGTGTTGATGCAAGGCCTGAAATGCTAAAATAGGCCGAATGCAGAAATGGTATTTACAAAATAATATTTACAAGACAAGGGCGGCATGGTGGCGCAGTGGGTAGCGCTGCTGCCTCACCGTTAGGAGACTTGGGTTCACCTTCCGGGTCCTCTCTGCGTAGAGTGTGCATGTTCTCCCCCCGTGTCTGCGTGGGTTTCTTCCCACAGTCCAAAGACATGCAGGTTAGGTGCATTGGCGATTGTAAAAAAAAAAAATTTTCCCTAGTGTCGGTATGTGTGTGTGCCCTGCCCGGAGTTTGTTTCCTGCCTTGCGCCCTGTGTTGGCTGGGATAGGCTCCAGCAGACCCCCGTAACCCTGTAGTTAGGATATATAGCGGGTTGGAAAATGGATGGATGGATTTATTTATTGTATTTTTAACCTCCACATTTTTCATTTGTTTTAATGGCTTATTTATTTATTAACGTTTTTGTAGCACTGCACTATTTATTTGGACACTGTTTTTGGTTTGGTTTTAATTAAAGCACTTTTGCACTTTTTGCACCGTCCCCTTGCTTCATTGTTGATGTCTTCACTGTCCAGCTCATCTGGTTACATTACCGACGGTGTCGGGTTCGAGAGCTCCCAAACTGGAGACGGGAGCCTGAAGCAGAACCCGCATCGCCATAACCCAGTGGTTCTCAACCTGTGGGGCGAGGGGGGGCGCGAAGATGTGAAAAAAAAGAAAACAAGAATCAAAAATCTGTTGAAACCAAAACAAATGAACTTAAACTGCATTCTGATACTAGAACAATAAATATAGAGTGAGATAAATGACGATAAAAGTTAAGTAGGTATAATAAAATGTGCATCTACCTTTCAAAAAAATGTTTAGGGGGGGGCGCGATTAAAACTGTTATGAAAACTCGGGTCACAAATACTTCAAAGTTGAGGAGCGCTCTCATAACCCATCTTATTACTTTGACAATTGCGAGTGCACAGGTCATGCCCTTCATGCCATCAAGAGGAAAGCGGTGTGAAGGTGTGCGCCAATAGTGCGGTGCACCAGTGAGATGCGCAATTGTTCAGTGCCCCGGGGCGGCTCTGGTATAACAAGGGGGTTTTTGAGTCGAAATTTTAGTACGGGTAAATCATTAACTCCGACTAAGAAGCTTCCACATCTCCAAACATTACCAACATCTCCAGTATATATGGATCTCTGTCTCTCATAGACTCCTTCTGACCAGAATGTCTCCATGCACTTTTGAACCAATACTGTGGTTAGCTCCTGCAGGACCGCCACATGGATCTTTCACTGGCGCTACATCTAAGGCAAGTCCCTAGTAAGACCTATAATGTCTTGTGGCCTTTATGACAGCCTCAAGTTTAATGTACACCCGAGTCCTGAAATATTAAAGGAGCTAACACCTTCATTTTTCCCAAACATATATTTTTTTATTTTTATTTTATTAATTTTATTACAATCCAATTCAAGTTTTTACAAAAAGAAGAATTGAGTTAAGAACAGATCGATCCCCACCCCTGAGAGAGAGAGCAAGCCAAACGGTGTAAAATTTAAGGCTTGTAAACATACCTAAATTAATAAATTCTCTGTGCTTTATAAACTTATTTTAAAATATTATTGATTAGATCCTGCCATGTTTTGAAAAAAGTCTGTACAGATCCTCTAACTGAGTATTTGATTTTTTCCAACTTCAAATAGTATAACACATCGGTTTCCCTACTGACTTAAAAGAGGAGAGTTTGGGTTCTTCCAGTTTATCAGAATAAGTCTGCGTGCCAACAGTGTAGTGAATGCCATCACAGTTTGTTTGTCCTTCTCCACTTTAAACCCCTCTGGAAGAACCCCAAACACAGCTGTTAATGAGTTAGGAGCGATTGTCACACCAAGGCTGTCTGAGAGGTAATTAAAAATGTTTGTCCAGAATAATGTTAATTTGGTGCAGGCCCAGAACATGTGACCCAGTGAGGCTGGGACTTGATTGCAATGTTCGCAGGTTGGATCATGCACTGGAAACATTTTGGAGAGTTTTAGTCGAGACAGATGTGCTCGATATATAATTTTGAGTTGTATAATTGTATGCTTTGCGCATATGGAGCTCGAGTGAATTCTCTGCATTGCTACTTTCCACTCCTTTTCTGATATATTAATTGAGAGATCTTTTCCCAGTGCCCTCTTGGATCTTTGAAAGGAAGGGATTGTAAAATGATTTTATATATTGTAGAGATGGAGTCTAATTCCTTAAAATTGAGCAATATTTTTCCAGCGTGGATGAGGGTGCAAGATGAGGAAAATCTGGAAGGTTCTGTTTAACAAAGTTCCTGATTTGAAGATAGTGAAAGAAATTTGTAGCTGGAATGTTACATTTGGAATGTAATTGTTCATAGGATGCAAAACGTTGTCTATATAAAGATCTCTAAGCAAGTTAATTCCAAATTTTTCCAGATATTAAAACTGCATATGTTTGTGAAGGTTGAAAGAGATGGTTCTCTTGCAGAGGTGCCACAGATAGAAGCTTCTCCGTCTTAAAATGCTTTCTACATTGGTTCCAGATTCTAAGTGAGTGGAGCACAATTGGGTTATTAGTATATTGCCGATAACGTGTGTTTATTGGAGCGCAGAGCAGGGAATACAAAGAAGTACTGCAGGATTTTACTTCTATTGCAGTCCAAGCCTGTGTATGTTCTTCTATTTGTGTCCAGGTTCTTATCGCCTGTATATTTGCCGCCCAGTAATAAAACTGGAAGTTAGGTAGAGCCATGCCGCCTTCTGCCTTTTGTCTTTGTAGGGTCGCTCTTTTGATGCGTGGATGTTTTGAATTCCAAATAAATGAGGTTATTGTTGAATCTAATTGCTTAAAGAATGATTTATTAATGTATATTGGAATGTTTTGAAATAAAAAAAGGAGCTTAGGAAGAATATTCATCTTAACAACGTTAATTCTTCCAGCTAGTGTGAGATGAAGGGTTGACCATCTATGCAAGTCTTGTTCAATTTTTTCCATGCAGACGATTAAATTTTGTTGATAAAGAGCTTTATGTTTACTTGTGATGTTTACCCCAAGGTATTTAAACTGTTCTGCAATGATAAAAGGTAGGGTGTCTAATCTAACATATTTTATGGGTCTTTGGTTTTACCATGGCACTCTAGTGTCTTCAGGGACATTAGCTAGGGACCTTCTAATTCCATTTGTCTTAGTTTAGTATTTTTAATAAATTCCCTCGTGGTGTAGCATTGCCATTTACACAGCAACCCTGACTGACAGAAAGGATTTTTTCTCACATGGTCGCTATGAACTGTCTTAGTGTCCATTTTTGAAACGTCAACCCCTTAAAGCTCACTGACTTGATATGTAATGTTATTTTTACTGTTCCACATCAAAAGGAGGTTATCATTATACATATTAATTAAGGACTGTGGTGGGTTGGCACCCTGTCCAGGGTTGGTTCCTGCCTTGTGCCCTGTGTTGGCTGGGATTGGCTCCAGCAGACCCCTGTGACCCTGTGTTCGGATTCAACGGGTTGGAAAATGGATGGATGGATGGATATTAATTAAGGATGTTAAAATTGCAGAAATATAGTAAACATTTAGTATAATAACAATTTAAAAATTCACACAGAATTACACAGGATTATATTTTGCCCGAAGAAGGGGCCTGAGTGGCCTCAAAAGCTGGCATGTTGTAGTCTTTTTAATTAGTTAGCCAATTAAAGGGGTCATTTTGCTTGACTTCTCACTACACAGAATTCAAAAATTAATGTGTTTGTCCACCTGGCAATAGGCTGGTGCCCTGTTCAGGTGTTGTGCCCGCCTTGTGCCCTATGATTGCTGGGATATGCCCAAGTGGCCCTGTGACCTTGCCCTGGATAAATGGGTTAGGAAATGGATGGATTTATCTTAAATCATATGTAAATGCACAATAAAAAGTATTAATTGCACATCATCCATCCATCCATCCATTATCCAACCCGCTATATCCTAACACAGGGTCACAGGGGTCTGCTGGAGCCAATCCCAGCCAACATAGAGGTTGGGCATCAAATTAAAAGAAGTGGCAGTTCAGGGTGATGTTTTTAGATGGGCAGACACAGGAAGCAGAGGGTGATGGTGGGAGAAACCTCATCGGAAGTGGGTGACGTTAAGAGTGGTGACCAGCAGGGGGCAGTGATAGAACTGCCGCTTTTTTTTAATTTGTAGAAATGATTTGGATAGGAATATAAAGAACAAGCTGGTTAAGCTGGCAGATGATACCAAGATAGGTGGATTAGCAGATAATTTGGAATCTGTTATATCATGGACAGCAGACAGGTTGGGCAGATTTGTGGCAGATGAAATTTAATGTCAGTGAATGTAAAGAATAACACATAGGAAGTAAAAATATGAGGTTTGAATAAACAATGGCCGGTGAGAAAATCAAAAGTTCACCTTATGAGAAGGATTTAGGAGTCGTAGTGGACTCTAAGCTGTCGACTTCCAGACAAGCCATTATGGAGGCTAACAAAATGTCAGGTTATATAGCGCCTTGATGTGTGGAGTTCAAGTCACAGGAGGTTCTGATCCAGCTTTATAACAGACTGGCGAGGCCTCATCTGGAGTACAGTGTGCAGTTTGGGTCTCCATAAAGATATAACAGCACTGGAGAAGGTCTAGAGAAGAGCAACTGGTCTGATTCAGGGCTACAGGGGATGAGTTACGAGGAAAGATTAAAAGAGCTGAGCCTTTACAGTTTAAACAAAAGGAGATTAAGAGGAGACCTGAGTGAAGTGCGTAAAATTATGAAGGGTCAGTCCAGTGGATCGAGACGGTGACTTTAAAATGAGTTCATCAAGAACACGGAGATACAGTTGGAAACTTGTGAATCGGAAATTTCACACAAACATTAGGAAGTTTTTCTTTACACAAAAAACGATAGACACTTGGAATAAGAGACCAAGTAGTGTGGTGGACAGTAAGACGTTAGGGACTTTCAAAACTCGACTTGATGGTTTTTTGGAAGAATTAAGTGGATAGGACTGGCAAGCTTTGTTGGGCTGAATGGCCTGTTCTCGTCCAGAGCGTTCTAATGTTCTATCACAGGGCACAAGGCAAGAACAAACCCCGGGCAGGGTGCCAGCCCACCACAGGGCACACACACGGGACAATTTTTAGGATCGCCAATGCACCTAACCTGCATGCGTTTGGACTGTGGGAGGAAACCCACGCAGACACGGGGAGAACATGCAAGCGAACCCGGGTCTCCTAACTGCGAGGCAGCAGCGCTACCACTGCGCCACCGTGCCACCCTTGCACATCATTTATTTAATTTTGTAAATGAATTATGAAATGATATTACAAAATCTGTGCATTTTCTATATTAAACTCCTTTTCTTTTAAGGGGGTTGGGGTGCAATGAGCCTGAGTACAGGAAGCGCTCCTGGATGGGATGCCAGATCATCACCCATCACAGAACAAACTCCCCCATAAAAGTCTCCAGCCTGCCTAACATATCATGATATTGGGTTTATTGAAAGAAATGTGAGCGCCCTGAATATGATGGGGAGAACATGCAAACTCCGCACAGAGTGCTTGAACTGGAGCTACGAGGGTGCAGTGCTAACCACTGTGCCACTTATTATGTAAATGCGAAATATTTCATGTTATTTATCCAACGAAAAATATTTTTTTGGGTTGTGCATGCAATAACCATGACAACAAGCAAGCACACAGATTTTGATATAAATACTAAAAAGTAGGACAGGGGGTGTTTAAGTGTGAACATTACAAGCTTTTCTGCTGTGGAACTTCCTTTCTGAATATTTACACAAAATCTGTTATATGGCAATTTCTGTTTCATTATGTCGGAGTCCCTGAGCAGTAAAATTGTTATTTATTTTAGCGTTGAGTAATTTTCTGTAAGCCAGCAGTATTCTAAGGCAAGATATTTCAACATTTCATTTTTTGAAGCTAAACATCTACATTTAGATTTTTTACTAGTGTGGCGGACCGACGGGGTCATTACCTGGCCAGGATGCCTCTGGCACAGAAGGACCAGGGGAATACTCCTGAGGACCGATAGAGGGGTCTAACTTGCAGCGGGGCCACGGGTTTGGAGCATGAAAGCTCAACCCTGCTGTGGAGGCCATGGCCACCGCTAGGGGGTGCCCAGATGTTTACAGGGCCCTGTTTGGCAGCACTCCCGCCCCACCAGTAAGTGCTGCCGGAAGAAGGTGATTGGGCACCTGGAGTCCTTCCGGGTGTCCTATAAAAGGGGGCCAGTCACTACTACTCAACGGCCAGAGTCTGTAAGGAGGACTGGAGACGATGGGACTGTGCTGTGCTTGTTGGGGCTTTATGAACACGTGTGCTGTGCGGTGAAACCTGTGCCCTGCCTGTCTGTGTCAGGTTAGGGCGGCTGTACGCACCCTGGGCTTCACACTATTCGAATTCTATAAAACATCCATCCATTTTCCAGCCCGTTGAATTCGAAATACAGGGTCACAGGGGTCTGCTGGAGCCAATCCCAGCCAACACAGGGCGCAAGGCAGGAACCAATCCCGGACAGGGTGCCAACCCACACACACACTAGGGACAATTTAGAATCGCCAATGCACCTAACCTGCATGTCTTTGGACTGTGGGAGGAAACCCACGCAGATACGGGGAGAACATGCAAACTCGAAGCAAACCCGGGTCACCTAACTGCGAGGCAGCAGCGCTACCATTGCGCCACCGTGCCGCCCTTCTATAAAACAGCAACATTTATTCATATAGGTGATGGAGCTCAAAGTGCTTTACATGATGAAAAAGGACAAAATGAATAAGAAAATAAAATTAGAGAACACTAATTAACATAGGGGGTGGCACGGTGGCGCAGTGCCTCGCAGTTATGAGGCCCGGGTTCACTTCGCAGGTCCTCCCTGCGTGGGTTTCCTCCCACAGTCCAAAGACATGCGGGTTGGGTGCATTGGCGATCCTAAATTGTCCCAAGTGTGTGCCCTGCGGTGGGCCCGGGCTTTGTTTCCCACCTTGCGCCCTGTGTTGGCTGGGATTGGCTCCAGCAGACCCCTGTGACCCTGTAGTTAGGATATAGCGGGCTGGATAATGGATGGATGGATAATTAACACAGAATAAAAGTGCCAACCTAAATTAAACTGCAGGTGTCTGTAATTCCATGTTGACTTAGCAAAAGCGAATCAGCCTTATCTATTGATCTCTCTGGAACTTTGAGTTAGAGAAATTTGCAGTTACAATTTGACAGGTGAAAAGCTAAAATGCAGATATTTTATTATACACTGGTTTTGTTTGCCCCAAGGGTGAAACTGCCTGAATCTTCACTATTTTATGTGCTGAATCCAAATATGTTTTTAGAATTCCTCTGTCAGGTAAGGTTTTTAAGTGAAATGCAACTTAAATGTGAATTTTTTTTTTTTTACATATTTCAAATACTTATTAGAATGACAAACATGTACAGTAATTTGAAACGTAGCCATTTTTGGAATTCTGCTGTACTTTGCCTTAGGAATGTCTCTCTTAAGGGTCCTGCATTCTGCGACTCTACTTGCTTAGTTTAACACTTTTTTCCATATCCTGATGAAATTGCTTGCCATGTTAATCACAGACTACACCAAAGTTTTCAGGTTAAAAGTCCAAGCCAAACTAATCTTCAGTGGACTTGAGCTGCTCACAATTTCAGAACAGTTTTCAGCAGGGCCGGACTGGGAAGCTTATTCAGGCCGGGGATCCCAAGTCTAACTAAGCCCGGCCACGCAATAGACCTCAGTTTCCTTGTACAGGTGCAGACTCAAAAAACCAACAAACACCATTATGTCTTGGACTTTTTTAATGAATGAGGAGACAGTAGATTCAGCTTTTACACGCACATTTCACTCGTAAATATTAGTCTCAAGACAGCCTCTGGAAAAGTGTGGAACGTGTTCTTCTCTCAGTTACTCCCGTTAGGGGTTGCCACAGCGGGTCATCTTCTTCCATATCTTCCTGCCCTCATCATCATGTTCTGTCACCCCCATCACCTGCATGTCCTCTCTCACCACATCCATAAACCTTCTCTAAGGCCTTCCTCTTCTCCTCATACCTGGCAGCTCTATCCTTAGCATCCTTCTCCCATCAGCATCTCTCCTCTGCACATGTCCAAACCAACACCATCTCGCCTCTCTGACTTTGTCTCCACACCGCCCAACTTGAGCTGACCCTCTCATGTCCTCATTTCTAATCCTGTCCAATGCAAATCTTAGCATCTTTAACTCTGCCACCTCCAGCTCTGTCTCCTGTGCCACCGTCTCCAGCCCATATAACACAGCTGGTCTCACTCCCGTCCTGTAGACCTTCCCGGTCACTCTTGCTGATACCCGTATGTCACAAGTCACTCCTGACACTCTTCTCCACCCACTCCTTTACTGTCTGCACTCTCTTCTTCACTTCCCTTCCACAATCCCCATTACTCTGTACTGTTTACCCTAAATATTTAAACTTATCCACCTTCCTCAACTCTACTCTCCTCATCCTCACCATTCCTTTGACCTCCCTCTCATTCACACACATGTATTCTGTTTTGTTCCTACTGACGTTCATTCCTCTCCTCTCATATCTCCAACTCTCCAGGGTCTCCTCAACCTGTGCCCTACTACTTTTATACAACCTATTGGTCTGGGTGTGCAGTGGGCATGTATACATTTATATATATAGTAATATAGAGAGAGATTTTAAGAGTATCCAGTATTTCTAATTTTCTAATCTGGAAACCCTAAACCCATGTAGCTCTATCATATCTCTCTATTATAAATAAAATCTTGGAAGGAGATGAGACTGACTGTCTCAAAGAGACACTTTCGTATCCCATAAGCCGAGTCTTCGTGCCAAGCGATTTAACCATGCCCGGAGCCAGAAGCCCCGCGAGACAAGAGCTTATGCAAAGAGATCTAGAAAAGTCCTGCGTGGTTATGTCAGACACATGTCTTGTAGAGAGAAAGAAACGATATTCACTCACGGGCAGTTATACGTTGCATTGTCACGATGTAATTACAAACATGGAATTAAAATTCAATGCAATATTGATGAAACGGTCAAAGTGAAAATATATCGAATACATGGACATAGGTGATATGATAAAAGTGCGGCACATGAGATGCTGGTCACGTGGCACGGCAGCAGCAAGCCAGCAGGTGATCGAGCAAAGAGGAGGTAAAAAAAAAATGTGTATGTGTTTGCCACTGTATCACCGTTTAAGAGGGGGTGTCGGAGGAGCAATGGCGTCTCCTTGGGGTGCGTTCAGCCCACAATACAATACAATACCATTTATTTGTTGTATAGCCCAAAATCACACAAGAAGTGCCGCAATGGGCTTTAACAGGCCCTGCCTCTTGACAGCCCCCCAGCTTTGACTCCCTAAGAAAACAAGGAAACCCTTGCAGGGAAAAAATGGAAGAAACCTCGGGAAAGGCAGTTCAAAGAGAGACCCCTTTCCAGGTAGGATGGGTGTCAAAAAGAAGAGAGGTCAATAAAATAAAACACAATACACAGAACAGAACAAATCCTCAATACAGTATACAAATTCTACAAGTACGGAGCAGAATTTAACAGTAGACGATATCCCATAATATGATTTGGATCTGTTCAGAGTGCTGGAGACCTCGGCCATCAAGCTGCCTCCCCCTATTGGCCATTCCACAGCTGAAACATTGCTTGGCCAGCCAATTCGATGAAAGGACCCCTCTACCCCACGATTCCTGTGGTCCTCCATCAGGGATGACTTTACCTTAGGCAGGCAAAACAACTTGGCAGGTGGGCAGTGGGCACCAAGTGCCACATTTGAGTACCAAGAAGAGAAACAGAATAGGTGAGGAGGGTTAGTAATAAATTGTAACTCTCATGTTACTTATGTTTTAGTGCTAATGGCTAACAACAGAGATGCAGTCTGTACAGTTAATCAGCAGCTCTAGTCAGGGTGTGCTAAACTGAAGTCGTGAGTCGTCAGCCGGGATTTAAAAGCTGAGACCGAAGGGGCATCTCTTATAGTACAGTATAGGGGGACCCTGTAACTAAAAGCTCGACCTCCCATTGTTATTTTATTAATCTTTGGAATCCTAAGCAGACCGGCATCTTGAGATCTTGATGTACGCTCTGTTTGGAAGTCATGATAAGTTCAGATAAACTGATGGTGAAATTATATAATGTTATTATACTGGAAAAGGAGCAGGCGTTATTGCTCTGTAGCGGGCACAAATCCTTTCTAGTTTCTTGTTGGATGGCTTCTTGTTTTTGTCCAAGTTAAGTTTTGACTTTGCGTGCGTCTCATGCTGTGACAGTTAAACAGGAGCACAATGTTGAGAGGTGCATACGTCTGGTGCCACAGGTCTCAATGAACAAGTGTTATGTTTGTGGCCAAGAGTCTCCGTAACTTGGTATTTTTAAATAGTGATTTGTACTTGAAAAATATATATTCTGTATTTATTTATGAATATTTTTATCCCACAATAACTCTAAATGATGAAAATCTGAAAGTGGTGTCACACAAATCCTAAGTGCGACAGAACACATCTACCTCCATTTTAGGATTTGGCATTACAAAGTATGTTTAGAACATCCTTGGGACAACATTGTTGTTAACCGGCATTATTTTGTGAATCTTCCAATGCTTCCATCTCGAACTTAGAGACATTTTCAGATTCACTCTATGCTTCACAGAGGAGGAGAACTGCTGCTTAGATACTCCTATCACATTAAATGAATCAAAAGGGGCTTTGGACTCCATAACTTCAGAAGAGGTCTTGATGGACCTTCACCTAAATTGATACACCATATTGCCAAAAGTATTGGGATGCCTGCCTTTACACACACACGACATCCCAGTTCTTAATCCATAGGCTTTAATGTGGAGTTGGCCCACCCTTTGAAGCTCTAACAGCTTCAACTCAAGGTGTAGGAGTGAGTGTGTTAATGGGGATTTGTGACCAGGAGGGACGAGAAGGCCTGGCTCGCTCGCAGTCTCCACTCCAATTCATCCCAAAGTTGAGTTCAGGGCTCTCTCTGTGCAGGCTAAACTCGCTCCTCCATTTCTTTACAGGCCTTGCTTTGTGATTAGCACATATTCATACAAAAAAATGTAGCTCAAAGTGCTTTACAAAATGAATAGAAAAATAGAAGACACAATAAAAAATAAACATAAGTCAACATTAATTAACATAGAATAAGAGTAAGGTCCAATGGCCAGGGTGGACAGAAAAAACAAAAAAAACTCCAGACGGCCGGAGAAAAAATAAAATCTGTAGGGATTCCAGACCATGAGACCGCCCAGTCCCCTCTGGGCAATCTACCTAACATAAATCAAACAGTCCTCTTTGGATTTAGGGTTCTCACGGAAGGGCTTGATGATGATGATGGTCATGTAGACTTCTGCCTTTTAATCCGTCCATCATTGTTGGAGCATCATGAAGCTTTGAGTAGGTGGAGGTGGCGCAGGCCACCACCACAAAGAAACCGGAAAAGAAACAGAAGAGAGAGTAGGGGTCAGTATGGATTTTAGAGCCACCATGAATAGTTATTATGATGAATTGAACATACAGAGTATCAGGATTAAGTTAAAGTGAAGTTATGAGAAGGCCATGTTAAAGTAATGTGTTTTCAGCAGTGTTTTAAACTGCTCTACTGTATCAGTCTGGCGAATTCCTATTGGCAGGCTATTCCAGATTTTAGGTGCATAGCAGCAGAAGGCCGCCCGCCTCACCACTTCTTTTAAATTTTGTTCTTGGAATTCTAAGGAGACACTCATTTGAGGATCTGAGGTTACGATTTGGAGTATAAGGTGTCAGACATTCCCATATGTAAGATGGGGCGAGATTATTTAAGGCTTTATAAACCATAAGCAGAATTTTAAAGTCAATCCTGAATGACACAGGTAACCAGTGTCAACAGGTAACATGGAATCAAAGTAAGGTCTGATGGCCAGGGAGAACAGAAAAAAACAAAAAACAAAAAAAAAACTCCAGATGGCTGGAGAAAAAAACAAAATCTGCAAGGGGTCCGAGGCCATGAGACCACCCAGCCCCCTCTAGGCTTTCTACCTAACATAAATGACCTCAATCAGACCTCATTGTAGTCAGGGTTCATGTGGAAGAACTTGATGATGATGGCCTTTAATCCATCAATGTAGGGACATCATGGCGCTTTGATTAGGTGGTGGTGGCACAGATCGCCACCACAGAAAACCGAAAAAAGAACAGAAGAGAGAGTAGGAGATAGTATGGATTACAGAGCCCTTATCAAGCGGGGTCATTTTTGCTAAATCGCTTGTAATTCGACCTCTCCAAATTAGAATCATTGCTGTTATTGAACTATCTGGAGTATAAACACATGTTTGGTCTCTTTGTAAAGGTAACATTCTCTAGTTTCACCCTTAGTAGTCAAAACTAACTGATCAAAAGTTATGCACATTAGAACTCACAAAAAACGAATTTTTTTGTTCTCGTCTAAGTTTTTTTATGAAAATAAAGGAAAATAAAGCTGCAGTAGGTAGGTGGGGACAGAAACACACTATGTACCAACAGAATAACTTGTTGACTACTCACATTTCAAATTTGAAAAGAATACCGGTAAAAATGACATTTTTTACACCAGTTTTTATGTGGGCATGCCCAGGGGCTTTTTAGAGGGACCATTATCCACAATTTGGAACGTATGGAAAACGTGTAATAACTTTTGAATGCTTCAACCCACAGATATCAATGAGGGCTCTACTGAAAGCTTACACCTAAAGGAATCTATATCTACACACAGTGTCACTCTATTAGTTATGGAAATTCATGTTCCATAATAAAAACAATAAAAAATACACATTTCTATGTAAAAATAGTCAATACAAGTTATGGGCCAAAAATATATTTATATTTTTATTTTTACTTTTTTTATAAAATGCACACAAACTATATATATTTCTTTTACAAACTGTTACAACACAGCTCAGCGTTTTCCATGTGCCACTTGATGGCAGCAATCACTAGCAAGCAGAAAGCACAAGGCGTGGCACGTCGCTCTCTGCCATTAGATGTCTCCTGGCGGTTGAATACTTTCGCAACGTACATGCATCTATTATTTAATCGAGCGTTTATTTACGTTTAAACTTCTACTTTTATTCATATTTAAAATGCGAAAAAACTTGGCGAAATCACAATAAACAACCACGCACCAACTCTGCAGACTGGCACAAATGCCACCTTCACGCAGCTCCGATCGTTTTGTTTACAAGTTAGTATGGCAAGTTACATATCAAAATGCTCGGCTGCTCATTGGCTGTAAGTTTTGAGTGTCAGTCACAGTGTCCAATCAAACTGGTAGATTCTACCAGAGTTTGAAGCTATACGTCATCCTGCAAGCTTTCTGTGACACTGGTTGGCTATACGAGGTGCCAGTCAACCCCAGACCCGTCGTAATTGGCCAACTTAGGTGTCTTTCGGAAGCTAACACTTCCGTGTTTCATGCGGTAGCATGGTTATCGCCGACAGAAACAAATTACGTCTAATATGAGCAATATAAATGAAAAAAAATTACGTAGGTGGTCTCAAGTTATGAAACGTTTTCTGGAGTTTTTGTCCCTTTGAGAATATATCGTGTGTTTTGGACCTAAATCGTTTTACTGGATTATATTCGCTGGAGCCTTACGGACACAATGGGATCAATACTGCTCGGAAATATTGATGTTTGACTTGCAGGGGGTCTTCAAAGGTAGGCACAGTCAACTCTTAAAAGTATGTACTCCTCTGTAAAAAAGGCTTTAGTGTCAGTGCTGTGGTTGTTGTGTGTCAAAATGGTTTATATCATCGGTAAGACGAGACTTTGAAGTTTCATTTGATGGGTAGGGTGTCGAGATGCATGGCAGATGGGCATGCACACATTACTGTAACGTTTTTAAAACGCTTAATTGTCCCGGGACCGGCACGTGTGCGCGTTAAGAGGTTAAGGAATGATATTGATAATTAAATGCATATACAGAGTATCAGAGTAAAATGAAGCTATGAGAAAGCCATGTTAAAATAATGAATTTTTAGCAGTGTTTTAAAGTCCTCCACCGTATTAGCCTGGCAAATTTGTATCGGTTAGCTATTCCAGATCCATCCATCCATTATCCAACCCGCTACATCCCAACTACAGGGTCACGGGGGTTTGCCGGAGCCAATCCCAGGCAACCCAGGGCGCAAGGTAGGAAACAAACCCCAGGAAGGGTGCCAGCCCACCACAGGGCATGCACGCACACACACACACACATCAAGGAATAATTTAGAATTGCCAGTGCACCTAACCTTCATGTCTTTGGACTGTGGGAGGAAACCCACACAGATACGGGGAGAACATGCAAACTCCAGGCATGGAGGACCAGGGAAGCGAACCCGAGTCTCCTAACTGCGAGGCAGCAGTGCTACCACTATTCCAGATTTGAGGTGCCTAACAGCAGAAGGCCGCCTGCCTCGCCACTTCTTTTAACTTTAACTCTTGGAATTCTAAGCTGACCCTCATTTGAAGATCTAAGGTTACGATTTGGAGTGTAAAGTGTAAGACATTCCAAAATATAAGATGTAGTGAGATGATTGAAGGCTTTGTAAACCATAAGCCAGGGGTGGGGAAATTCAGTCCTGGAGGGCCGCAGAGGCTGCAGGTTTTTGCTCCCACCCAGTTGCTTAATTAGAAAACAATCCGTGCCAATAATTTAATTTCATGGCTTGTTAGTGCTTTAACTCTGCCATATCAGGCCATTCTCATATCCTAGATGTTCTTCTCCTTTGTAAGGATATCATCAAAATGATTTGAAGGGTAAGATGGAGTAATACTCAGTCTTTCACTTTTTTCTCTTCACTTTCCTTCCAAGTATTTAATTCAAGCCAATAGTGCATGATAAAAGCACACAGGAGTGAATGATAACAAGCTAAATGGAGAAAAGCTGCTTTCTTTTGTCATTTGAATCTTATTGCTAATAAAAAGCCATTAAAAACCAAGAGAACAGCTGTTTAAGACTAAAACAAGCAATAAGGGTTCAGAATCGTAACGAGCAAAACAACTAAAGTGAAGCACAAGTCAGGCCCGGTCTTAGATATTATGGGGCCCTAGGCGAAAGGAGGCAGAGCCCCCCTGGAAGCTCTGTGAAATGCATGAAAATTAGACCAAGGAGACGTTTTCTTGTAACGTTACGAGGTCATCACCCTGCGTCCCTTTCTCGCCCGTTCGACCCTTAGAAATCTTGACTCAAACCGTTCCGCTTTTATAGACAGCCGCCCACACGGACACGCCCCCGCTGGCCCACGTGATTTAAACATGCGAGGGAGGGGCGGGCCGGGGGCCTGGCCGCCGTCGATCCGGGGCCCTAGGCGGTCGCCTGCTTCGTCTATGCCTAAGGCCGGGCCTGCACAAGTGTTACTTGAGCAATAAGTGCTTCTTATTAAGCAATTGGGTTGGAGCAAAAACCTGCAGCCACTGCGGCCCACCAGGACTGAATTTGCCCACTCCTGCCATAAGCAGTATTTTAAAGTCGATTTTAAATGACACAGGTAACCAGTGTAGTGACATCAGAGCTGGTGTGATGTGCTCGGATTTTCTTTTCCTAGTTCAGATTCTAGCAGCTCCTTTCTGCAGTCGATTGATGTCTTTTTTTTTGGGTGGTCCTGAGAGGAGAGCATTACAGTAATCTCGCTGACTGAAAACAAACGCGTGAACTCATTTCTCAGCATCTTGCAATGCTGTAAGAGGTCTAACTTTTGTTATATTAAGTGAAAAAATGCTGTCCTAGTGATCTGATTAATATGTGATTTAAAATTCAGGTTACCCCTAAATTCCCATAAACCCACAAACAAAATCTTCCAGCAGTTTCCACATCTGTCCTACTGTTTTCTATTAAAAAAGTTGCCAGTCAGAGTCATCCTCTTTCACACCCCCCTTTTTAATTTGTCCCTTGAAACATTATTCACTGCAGACTTTAACTTCCATCTTCCAACCACCATTGTTACTGACAACTTTATGCACAGAACATTTCTGTATGCAGACATTATCCATCTTTTAATAGAAAATACCCTTTCCAGCATCTCTTATACAGTATCTTTGATCTGTTTTAAAATATACTGGATCAAATCCTCTCTCATGCAGCTTAATAATTTATGGTTTGACGCAGATTTACTTGCTTCTCCACCAAAAACCCAACCCCTTCAAGTACCTGGAATTTGATGTTTCTGCCTCACATCCCCTCTAACTAATGAGGTTAGTGCCTTCCATCCTTTTCTAACTAAGGCTTCGTCTTTGTCTTTTCAGTCATGCCTTTCAGAGATTAAAACAAATTTTGTCACGGGGGATAAATTACACAACTGCACGACAGTTTTTCTGCACGGTTTCACATTTCCAAAATATTGTGAGCTCGCCCCTTCTTCTGACAGCCAATAATGCACTGCTGGTGCCTTACAAATGCTTTCCAATAGAGAGGGATATCAGTTACAATCTTTGACTTCTTTCTTTTGTGGTGCATAAAACAAGAGACATCAGACAGACAAGTCTTCGCTTCTCTATGTGAGGTCCTCATGGTTGCATTACATGCATTACAACTCAGGCTGAGCACTCATTGGTTGTCGATGCTTGTAGACAGAGAACCCACCCCAAACATGGTGAGGGGCAGATTGGTTGGACAGAGTCGCTCAGTATGTCAGACTGCACAACAGGCGGTCATGAGGAGTGCGCCACGACTGCCTACGACAGTGGTTCACAAACTGTGGGGCAGGTAGTAACAAAAGGGGGGTGCGAAGATGTGAAAAAAAGAAAACAAGAATCAAAAATATGAAAAATACATCTATTGAAACCAAAACAAATTAACTTAAACTACATTCTGATACTCGAAAGACAAATATAGAGTTAGATAAATGTCGATAAAAGTTAAGTAGGTATAATAAAATATGCATCTATGATATATCATTATTTAAAAAAGAACAAATTGGTATTAGTGGGCTCCTTTCAAAAAAACCTTGTGGGGGGGTGCAATTAAAACTGTTATGAAAACTCGGGTCGCAAATACTTAAAAGTTGAGAAACGCTGGCCTACGACTTATAAAGATTAATAAATGAAGTCAGTTGACTGAAAATCGCTGGAAAAGTTGGGTGATGTGAGAGAGCATTTAATTCTCTTGGGTGTTCCTGGCACCTTTCTGCCATTGGGCCTGTCTTTTATGTTTGTTTGTCCTTGTCACCATTTTTTTCTGTAGGTATTCCACTGTCATGGTTTCATTTGTGGATTATTTTGTATTTTTACATAATCAATATTCAATAAGCAATACTACAAAATGCAGACATCTCTACATTTATAAAATCCAACATCTGTCTGTGTGTCTGTCCGCTTTTCACGAGAAAACTACTTAACGGATTTAGATCGGGTTTCTTATATAAAAACGTCTACACGTTTCGGAGGATTCGGAGGAGCGACCACATCTCCTTGGGGTGCGTTCAGCCCCCCTCTTCACAATGCGAGCGGTAGAGATGCAAAGTGGCTGGCGCATAGCGCAGGCCATGGGGTCTGTCGAGTGAAGCGAGCAGGGGCCAAACCTCCTAGTATATATATATTGTGGAAACGACCCGGACACAGACAGGCGGACATGTTGTAATTCACCACCACACGTTTATTTACACAATTATTTACAAATATGGTCACTCAGACCCAGTTCCTTAGTGCACAAACCCCAACTCTCACTCAGTCCTGGCCACAAATGCCTTCTTCGGGCCGCCTCCACACCTCTTCTGCCTTGTCCGACTAGCCCTGAATGAATGGAGACGGCCCCTTTTAAACAGTCCCCGGATGAGCCCCAGGTGTTCCCGGCATTCCTCCTCTAGCCACGCCCCAGCGTGGCGGAAGTGCCGGCTGTCCTCCCGGCAGCTCTCAGTGTGCCGTCCTAAATCTTCCCCCCAGCACTTCCTGGTGTGGCGGAAGTGCTGGGGTAACAAGTCCCCAAGGCATTGGGGCGCCTCCTGGCGGTGACCAGGGCCCCTACAGGGTGGAGCTTCCATGCCCTGTACCCGTGGCCCCCAGAGCAACCAGGAAGGTGGCCCCCACGTGATCCAGGGTGGGCTCTGACCCTCTTCCGGTCCCTCACGGCGTCCCAGCCGGGTCATTGCCCCTGGCATTCCTGACAATATATATACTCAGCAAAAAAAGAAACATCCCTTTTTCAGGACTGTGTATTTCAACAATAATGTTTTAAAAATCCAAATAACTTTACAGATCTTCATTGTAAAGGGTTTAAACAATGTTTTCCATGCATGTTCAATTAACCATAATCAATTAATTAACATGCACCTGTGGAATGGTCGTTAAGACCTTAACAGCTTACAGAAAGTAGGCATTTAAGGTCACAGTTCTAAAAACGCAGGACACTAAAGAGACTTGTCTACCGACTGTGAAAGATGCCCAGGGTCCCTGCTCATCTGCGTGAACGTGCATTAGGCATGCTGCAGGGAGGCATGAGGACTGCTGAAGTGGCTAGGGCAATAAATTGCCATGTCCGCACTGTGAGACACCTAAGACAGCGCTACAGGGAGACAGGAAGGACAGCTGATCATCCTCGCAGTGGAAGACCACGTGTAACAACACCTGCACAGGATCGGTACATCCGAATATCACACCTGCGTGACAGGTACAGGATGGCCACAACAACTGCCCGAGTCACACCAGGAACACACAATCCCTCCATCAGTGCTCAGACTGTCCGCAATAGGCTGAGAGAGGCTGGACTGAGGGCTTGTAGGCCTGTTGTAAGGTCCTTACCAGATATCACCAGCAACAACGCCGCCTATGGGCACAAACCCACCTTCGCTGGACCAGACAGGAGTGGCAAAAAGTGCTCTTCACTGATGAGTTACGGTTTTGTCTCACCAGGGGTGATGAATGGATTCATGTTTATCGTCGAAGGAACTGAGCACGTCTGGGACCTGTTGGATCGCAGGGTGAGGGCTAGGGCCATTCCCCCCAGAAATGTCCAGAAACTTGCAGGTGCCTTGGTGGAAGAGTGGGGTAACATCTCACAGCAAGAACTGACAAATCTGGTCCAGTCCATGAGGAGGAGATGCACTGCAGTACTTCAAGCAGCTGGTGGCCACACCAGATACTGACTGGTACTTTTGATTTTGAGCCTCCCTTCATTCAGGGACACATTGTGAAACATTTTTAGTTTATGTCTTATGGTGTTGACTCTTTTAGTGTTCATACAAATATTTACACATTAAGTTTACTGAAAGTAAAACAGTTGAAAGTTAGAGGACGTTTTTTTTGCTGAGTGTATGTATATATATATATATATATATATATATATATATATATATATATATATATATATATATATATACAGTGGAACCTTGGGTCAGGAACGTCTCTGAACACGTACAGATCAGGTTACGACCAAAAAGTTTGCCAAACTTTTGCCTCTGTTCACGAACACACACTTGTTTGACGAACAAGCCAGTTTCCATTCTGGTTCATACGCGTCAATGATTCCGCACGTGTTCAGTATTTCCCTGTGCATTGAGCGAGCGAGAGAGAGAGAGAGAGGGCTGGCCGCGTAAGGCCGAGAAGGCAGTTAAAGAACGCAACGGGCTTGTTTTTATAGAGACTGCTTCGAGCATTGTTTTAACCTCGTTGTATTTAATGAAGACTTTTTTCTATTGGATTTTAACCTCCACTTCACTTCTGTTTACAGCGATCGGCTTGTAGCGTGCATTGTTGCAATGTTACTTTTCTTGGTTGTTTATTAAATTACGGATTTTTCAAATGTTCATGTTTTTCCCTGTGCTTAAAACTCATTAAAAACAAGTGTTTACAGAGAGTGGTTTGTAAGGCTATAGCGTGAATTCTTGCAATGTTACTTTTCTCTGTTTAAGGTTTTCTCAGAGTTATTCAATGTTTTTACATTTAGTTTACTATTACACTGTACATTCTATGGTGTAATTAACTATTTTTGTGCTTAAAACTCTTTACAAATATATATTTACATACAGTTCATATGGTCTGGAATGGATTTTTTAAAAGTTTTAAATACTGTCACTATAACCACTGTCTATAAAAGCAAAAAAGTTTATTTCAGCATTTGAAGAAAGGTACAACACAATGATCCAGCTGACATTAGTGGTTGAGTGCTCCATGTTTTGTAACAAGCCTTACTGTTCTATTTAACAATTGTCTGTCTTTTGTGAAAATTAAAAAGAACATAGACCAAAATCATTTTGTCCAGTGTAAATAGCAAAATTGTCTTATGTCTAATATTGCAGAAACAAAGTAAAACTGTAATTTGTCAATGCTGTTAGCAATGTTAGCATTAGCTCCCCCTGTCATCCCCCTGATATATAATATAGTACCTGCCTAATAATGCAAAGAGCAGCGATGGTCTGGGATATGGTTTGCATATTTATAGCTAGAAATCCACAAAGGAAGAATATGAATAAAGTATCTTAAAATAGTCTTTTATTCCTGAGTTTTTGACACCTATCAGGTATCGTCACCGGAGGAAAATGATTAGATATCAAAGGAAATGTGTAACAAATGTTGACGACATTTTATGTTTTAATGATGGAGTTTCCATAGAGATACAATAAATGAAATGTTTATTTTTTATTGTGTCTTCTATTTTTCTATTCATTTTGTAAAGCACTTTGAGCTACATTTTTTGTATGAAAATGTGCTATATAAATAAATGTTGATTGATTATTTGTATTTACATACGATCCTATGAGGGAAATGAGTTCGGATCACGACCAAATCGGGTTACGACCAGAGTTTTGGAACGAATTACGGTCGTGAACCGAGGTTCCACTGTATATACAGTATGTGTATATCTTATATATAAATGTCTACAGGCGGAAGTGTGTGTGTGTCTCTGTCTGGCCGGAAAGTGAGAGGTGGAGTCAGGCTAAGGGCTCCAAGGATACACAAGCGAGGCCAACACGTCGGAAAAATGAAACCTCCAACGAGAGAGTCACTCACTTATCTGCTATTACAGAAGCGTGGTGAACACATCAGCATCCCTTTTACATTTCCTCCTGCCGCTAATACAGAAGTGAGGTGAGCAGGTCAGCAAAACGAAACCTCAGAGGAAAGACAGTCGCTTAGCTGCTAATGCTCAAACGATGCCAGCACGTTGGCAAAATGAATCCTCCTAGGAGAGAGACGCCCAGAGTAATTCCTTTCAATTACCTGACATCTCTACATTTCAATTTGCTTTTTCTCTGACGATTTCAATAGTTTCTAGGACCCCGGGCTTTTTACAGCACGGGCTTACACAGCTAGTTTTTTCTTGAACATTCCAGTTGATTTTGCGACTTCTCTCATCGCACTAATCCAAGACAGAGGCTGCAGGCCGAGGGGCAGGGGAAGCGTGACATCAGGAGTGGGGACCCATCTCACTATCCTGTTTCACTACTATGCGGGTGGAGCCGCCCGGGACTGCTAGGTTTGAATATGTTCGAATTAAACACAGTATCTCTAATGTGCAGTTTTAGGGGTGGCGTGGTGGTGCAGTGGTTAGCACTAGTGTCTCATGGATCAAGTGTCCTATTTTTGAATCCTGTGCTGTGGTCATGGTCTGGGGGGAGTTTGCATGTTCTCCCTGTGTGCTTCTACATTTACTGACACATCCTAAACATGTGCCTGTTGGGGTCTTTATTGTGGGGGTGTGTTGCATCCATGTGGGCCATACAATGAAGTGGTGCTCCATCTGTGAATACACTGTGTGCAAAATTATTAGGCAAGTGATTATTTTGACCATATTATCATTTTTATGCATATATTCCAATATCTCCAAGCTGTATAAACTTGAATGCTTATTGGACTGAAGCACATCAGGTAATGTGTATTTGTGTAGTTAGGGAGGGTGTGGCCTATCAAGGTGTGCACGATTATTAGGCAGCTTGTTTTCCTCAGGCGAAATGGGCCAAAACGAGATTTAACTGACTCTGAAAAGTCAAAAATTGTAAAAAGTCTTTCAGAGGGATGCAGCACTCTTAAGGTATTGTGGCGTGATCGCAGAACCATCAAACGTTTTGTTACAAATAGTCAACAGAGTCACAAGAAACGTGTCGAGAAAAAAAGACGCAAATTAACTGCCACAGATTTAGGAAGAATCAAACGTGAAGCTACCAGGAACCCGTTGTCCTCCAGTGCTGTCATATTCCAGAACTGTAACCTACCTGTAGTGCCCAGAAGTACAAAGGTGTTCAGTGCTCAGAGACATGGCCAAGGTAAGGAGGGCTGAAACCCAACCACCACTGAACAAGACACATAAGTTGAAACGTCAAGACTGGGCCAAGAAATATCCAAAGAGAGATTCTTCAAAGGTTTTATGGACCGATGACATGAGAGGGACTCTTGATGGAGCAGATGGCTGGATCAGTAACGGGCACAGAGCTTCACTTCGACTGAGACGGCAGCAAGGTGGAGGTGAGGTACACTGTAAAAAAAAAAAAATGTCAAAATTACAGTAAAAAACCGGCAGCTGGGGTCGCCAGGATTTTACCGTAAAAAAGAAGGTAACAATATTTTTTAGTCTATAGTACACTTTAAAAAATAATGTTAAATTTACGGTAAAATGGCAGCTGGGTTGCCAAAATTTTGCTGTAATAAATAAGGTGACAATATTTTTAGGTTTACAGTATAATTTTGTAGTAAAAAGCTATTTGGTCTTTGCAACAAACTCGAACACAAGGGAATGTTTAACCATTAGTGATGGGTCGTTCTTGAACGATTCGTTCATTTTGAATGATGCTTTAATGTGACTCGGCAAGAACGAGTCGTCTCGTGGGAGTGATTCGTTCAGTCGCGCATGCGCATTTGCACAACTTCCTATAGTTTCTGTATTGGAATTGATTCACCTGTTTCGAGTCTTCGGGTTCGAGTCGTTCATTCATCACGTGACAGCCCCATAAGCTTAACCAACTCAGTCTGAGCGGAAACAGAATTGATTAGTTCATCTCGAGTCTTCGGGTTCGAGTCGTTCGTTCATCACGTGACAGCCCCATAAGCTTAACCTAGTATGCAGTCTGAGCCGGAAACAGAATTGAACGAAATGACTCAAAAAATGATTCGTTCATTTTGCTGAACGAGACTCAAAGATCCGAGTCAGTAAAATGATCTGAACTTCCCATCACTATTAACCATAACCAAAAATTCATGTTGTGTAAAAAAAATATGACAATCAATAAACAATATGTACTGACAGGGTCAAAACCCAGTACATAGTTTGCATCAGTTAGTTAACAACGACCAATAGCAAGCACATGCCATTTAATTATACACATTGAAAATAATTCAATGTTTAAGAAAGTTACGCCACTTGCCTGGTAGGGAAGTAAAGTTTTCTCTTTTGTGGTGTATGGTGTCCTACTTATCAAATACAACCCACCATAAATCAGCTTCCATAACCTCAAAAAACCTTCAGCACGTGGGGAAAAATAAGTCTGCTAACTTAGGTGAAGTTTTTTTCCCTACTATTCAAAGGGATGCGGTTCACCAGGAACAATATTGTAAAAAGGGGCGTGTCCTTATGCAAATATCGTAGCCGGTTTTACTTTAACAGTGATTTACCGTTTTACATTTTACGGTTGTGTACCTTCGTTATTTAACAGTTTTACACTGTAAAATTAACAGATTTTTTTCAGCATAACTGTAATGCATCAATAAACGGTATTTAGCATATTTTGAAGGTAGAAAAATATTGATTTTACAGAACTTGGCTGTAAAAAATAATGAAATGTATTGTTTAAGATATAAAGGTAATTTTCAGTAGAACATAAGCTAACTTTCCTTTTTCTCAGAAAAGGTCTTTTACCTTCACCATTTACAGCATTTGTACCGTTAGATTTACTGACATTTTTTACAGTGTACTGGTATGGGCTGGTATTTATAAAAGATGAGCTAGTTGGTCCTTTTTGGGTTGAAGATGGACTCAAAATCAACTCCCAAACCTACTACCATTTTTTAGAAGACACTTTCTTTAAGCAGTGGTACAGAAAAAAGTTTGCATCTTTCAAGAAGACCCTGATTTTTATGCAGGACAATCGCATCACATGCATCGAAGTACTCCACTGCGTGGCTAGCCAGTAAAGGACTTAAAGTTCAAAGAACAATGACATGGCCCCCATCCTCACCTGACCTAAACCTTATTGAGAACTTGTGGGCCCTTCTTCACTCTTTGAGGGCTGAATATTTTTTTTAAGAAAAACTCTGTTTTCTGAAAAGCACACAATGCACTGGTTTCACACATAAATCAACATGAAACGTCTGTCGCTACGTGCTGTGGTTGCTGTTGACGCCTGTTTGGCATCTGTGGCACCAGTGGCTGCGCAGGGGCGGCTCGATGGCCAGCAGGAATGCATGGTGGGCCGGCTTCCTCTCTGCCTTTGCACAGCAGGTGGGCGACGGTGGCAGTCGCTGTGTGACGCAGTATGGTTTGTACCTCTTGTCATCATAAATGGTGGTCCTCCTAGGCCAGTGGTGGCGAACCTATGGCACGCGTGCCAAAGGGGGCACTCAGAGCCCTCTCAGGGGGCACGCGCGCCGTCGCCCGAGCACAGAGTTTGTTACTATAAAGCCAGAGGAATGCGGGGCCGGGCTGCTCCCCTCATCGCTCCCCCTTTTCACGCGTGCCGGAGGACTTTTCTCACATCACCCGCCCCTCTGCCCAGCAGCCCAATGGGAGCACGTTCTTCCTCTCCTGTCTGGGGTAACGGCGGGCGGCACACATGCTGCTTGAGGGTGCGGCACGGACTGCAGCCTTTTGAGTCTGTGATTCCCGTGGTGGGGTTGGAGGGGATGTGGTATAGCGGGTCCACAGCTCAAAATTGAAAAGGCCAGTTTTAACAGATAATTGCCGCACTCGCGGCTTAAAGAGGGGTTAAGGTAGAGTGGCCGGAGCGGGTTTTCCGGGAGCTTTGTGATGCGTGCAGTCCTCGCTTAAGCGCACAGGTCAGGAGTCGTCCGCATCTGTAATTATTGCCGGGAGTTGCTAATCGGCACACCTGATCCACGACCCCGTAATATATAATGGAAGCTTTGGGGCGGAGCTTAATAGGGAAGACCTGCGTGAAACACTTGAGAGGATCGAAGGGATGACAAAGGACAGCACAGTTAGTTATGAAAATGAAATCCTTAAAGTGTGGAATTCTCCTGCCAAATAATCTTAAGTCAATGAAGGCACTTGAGATTGCTTTCCTTACTTTGTTTGGAACATCTTATGCTTGTGCGCAGCTGTTTTCAGCTTTGAATTAAATCAAATCTGACACCAGAAACAGACTAACAGATGACCTGAGTGCTGCATGTGTTGCTCTCAGGCTTACAAAGTATGAGCCAAGGTTAGACAAATTATCAGCATGCATACAACAGCAAAAAGCACATTAATTGTTCAAAAGCATACCGAATGCAAACTTTTACCTTTCAACAAAAAGTTGTTTGTATCATTGAAAGCTCCGTTATTATGTTTTTCTTTTAAGACAAAAGATGTTAATGTATGAGTAGCTTTTCTAAACTAAAAGCTCAGTAGATAGACAGACAGACAGAGCATCAGTGTTGGCAGTTCAGTCCAATTTGTCATCCAGCTGCTCTCCCAGGTATTTATAGGTCTGCACCCTCTGCACAGTCACCTCTGATGATCACGGGGTCCATGAGGGGCCTGGGCCTCCTAAAATCCACCACCAGCTCCTTGGTTATGCTGGTGTTCAGTTTTAGGTGGTATTCAGGTTAAATTGCCATGTTGGCACTTTGCGATAAATAAGTGGGTTTTGGATTGCAGTTTGGGCACTTGGTTTCTAAATGGTTCGCCATCACTGTCCTAGGCGAACGCTGCTGTAAGCGTATCAGCTACACGAACGCGTTTAGCACCACGATCAACTTGGGGACCAATAGGCTGATGCTGGTACCGCAATTTTGTTTTTGATCTCCATCTCCAGATCACTTGCATCAAACTCAGAGTGCGAAAAGTCAGAGTCTGATTCAGCGAGAATACGGAAAATGTCCATGGAGTATTTTGCTTTGCACATTTGCTTTAGTCTCACCAGATGCTGATGCCATTTTTGCTCTTCACTACTCCTGCATGCGCAAGGAATCGAGGTCAAATCAACAAAGCTACGTAACTTTCCTTCAAGCAAAGAGAGTCCATCCATCCATCCATTTTCTAACCCGCTGAATCCGAATACAGGGTCACGGGGGTCTGCTGGAGCCAATCCCAGCCAACACAGGGCACAAGGCAGGAACCAATCCTGGGCAGGGTGCCAACCCACCGCAGGCAAAGAGAGTCGAACTAAAAAATAAGAGAGAGTTTTGTCTCCGTTTACAGCTGATTACACCGTCCTCTAAAAGTCAACATCAGCCCTGAAAGAGTTAAATGGGAGATTTAAGGTGAAAGGAAAATAATTCACTTTTCTGAACAGAGTCTGCTGCACAAAACGTTGATCCTTCTATGAATGGAAGGCTTCTTATTGTTAATCAAAAGAAAGGTCACGGTTTTTTTTTTTGGAAATGTCAGAAATGTTTCTTTGTATATTTTGAGTTGCTTGTTATTCTCACTTTACCAGATGAAAATAAACAAGTGAGATGGGAAAATGTTTGTTTTTCCTTTAGTTGCGTAATAATTCTGCACACTAATGCTTGCCTAATAATTACGCACATACACGTATTCCCTTGAGAATGTTCACACTCACATTTCCTTTGTAAAACATTCAAGTTTCAGGTTTATTAACATTCTGCATTTGTTCCATATTAAAATGAATCCTCAGAAATACAACTTGGCTAATAATTGTGCACACGGTGTAGATCAGTGAAAGGCAACCATTTTCGAGTTGCGGCGCACTAAGTCCAAAGATTTTCTTGAGGGGCTGCCCATAAATAAAGTCGTGACGACACAATCTATGGACAATCGCCAATAAAAACAGTTCATTTTACAAGTTTGAAAGACATTTTTATTACTAAAGGAATCAAAGGATAGATCTTAAATATAATTAATGTGAACGCTGAGATTGTTTTTCAGCACATATGAGATGGATGCGAGGATCAATTTTCGATAGACCGACGCGCACTTCCTTGTCGATCATTTGAAGTCTCTCGCGTTTCTTAGACTTCATTTCCGTAAGTGTTCCGTTATCTGTTTTTCCAACATAAAATATATATTTTTTAAACATTATCTTTTTAATCAACCAAAAGTTCAAAAACACTAGCAATTTTAAATATTTTACAAAGTTTTCGCTAGTTTCACCTAGAAAATTCCACGGCGCGCACCGGTTGCCCGACAATGGTGTAGATTCTGCGTTAGGTGGATATGAGAATGTTTTGTGCTGTTTAGTTAAATTAAAAGACACTACTTTTTAGAGAAGTCTTTACTCGACTATAGTTCTCATTTGTAAGATTTATAGGTTTATAGGGTCATTACATTTAGAATATGGATTTGCTAACATTGTCCCACATGCGCAGGAAAACTTGACGGTTTTTGTGTTTTTAAAGGTTCTTAATAATGTTTAAAATGATCCAATAAAAGGTATGACTAAGATAACAGGAAACGCAATTGAAACCCAAGATTTAAAAGCAGAAGTAAAAACAAAAGTTTCTGTTTACTGTCTACAGGAGGTCGATGCTACAATGACTGGAGGGGCTGTATGTCCCCAACACCTGTGAAACTGTGGTCTGCGCAGAAAAGAGCTGTCACAGCATGGCCTCTGAAGACGACGGAAGAAAGGCCGAGTCGTCGGGTCAACACCGCACAGGATGTAAAAGTTTCCTCTTTTCCAGTGCTGTTGGAGGAAACTTCAAAGCAGGTTGGAACATACTGAAGCTGTTTTTGTTTTACTCATATTACGTTGAAAGTACAATATTTATATACATAAGCAGAAACAGACTAAACTATGTTTTATAGTAATTGTTTCTGAGCCAAGACCCAGATTAGAACTGACAAACTTAAGGGAATGAAGGATCAGGTTTAATTTTGTGTTGTACATGGGATACAGAGTCAAGCACCAACGTCTTCATTCTATGTTAGGCAGGTGCCAATAAAAAGTGTTCACTCCCAGTCAGTCAGTCAGTCATTCTCCAACTCGCTAACACAGGGCTATTAGGGTCTTCTGGAGCCAATCCCAGCCAACACAGGGCGCAAGGCAGGAACAAACCCCGGGCAGGGCACACACACACACACACACACACACACACACACACACACACACCAAGCACACACATGGGACAATAGGATCGCCAATGCACCTAACCTGCATGTCTTTGGACTGTGGGAGGAAACCCACGCAGACACGGGGGGAGAACATGCACACTCTACGCAGAGAGGACCCGGAAGGTGAACCCAAGTCTCCTAACGGTGAGGCCACTGCGCCCACCATGCTGCCCTTATTATTTTTTTAAACTTGAATCATTCATCGCTCCATATAAATATTCTGTTCATCTCTGACCATTCTTGAGTTTTATGTTTTGTAAAGACTGGCAGCGTTCTCAATGCGAGGTATCAGGGCTTCTAGTTGGCCATGTGCCCCAACAGAGATGAGCTTCCCAGCTGTGTTCCGGTGGCCCCCATGCAGACCAGGGCGGCTGCCCTCTCGTGGCCCAGGGAAGGTATTGTCCGTCTTGTGGACCTTCCAGGCGTCTGCCATAATATATGTATATATATTTTGTCACATAAGCGAGTTTTGGGGCAGCCACCCATATATTGATGTCCTGGCTGCAAAGTTGATTGAATAGCGAGAGATGTTCATAGAACAGAGTCCAAAACAGAACTAACTGGCATTAAGACAAAATGGCGTTTTAACAATAGAGAAAGGGAAACAACATTATTGATGCCGCAACTGGAAGTGGCATCTTCGCGACTGGAAATGACATCATCATTGCTGCTGGGACCGTATCTATCTATCTATCTATCTATCTATCTATCTATCTATCTATCTATCTATCTATCTATCTATCTATCTATCATATAGTGCCTTTCACTCTATCTATCTATCTATCTATCTATCTATCTATCTATCTATCTATCTATCTATCATATAGTGCCTTTCACTCTATCTATCTATCTATCTATCTATCTATCTATCTATCTATCTATCTATCTATCTATTATATAGTGCCTTTCACTCTATCTATCTATCTATCTATCTATCTATCTATCTATCTATCTATCTATTATATAGTGCCTTTCGTATCTATCTATCTATCTATCTATCTATCTATCTATCTATCTATCTATCTATTATATAGTGCCTTTCGTATCTATCTATCTATCTATCTATCTATCTATCTATCTATCTATTATATAGTGCCTTTCGTATCTATCTATCTATCTATCTATCTTCCACGTGACCAGAAAGTGACGTCATCAGGGCCGTGCAAAGTGAAGTGATGTCATCAGTGGCACTGGAACAAAGCACGATTTCCAAGAGACTGAGAGAGACAGTTAGCACACTCTGCTGCCCCCTGGTCTGGCGTAGAATTACTACACATGACCCTGTGTTCGGATAATTGATGGATGGATGGCAGCTTACACATGCTTCCCACCCAGTCTCTCAGAGCTTGAGAGGATTTATTTTATTTATGTATTTATTTATAAAGCACTTTAAAAACAACATCAAGGCTGACCAAAGTGCTGTACAATAAAAACTCAACATATAAGACACACAATAACCAAAAGGTAAAGAAAAGAGCTTAAGAAATCTCAAATAAAAGAGTAGACAGATAGTCAACATCTCACACTGGGTCAAAGGCCAGGGAGTAAAAGTGTGTTTTTAAATAAGATTTAATGACAGCAAGAGAAGGAGCCGGCCTAACGTGCAATGGCAAATCGTTGCAGAGTTTTGGGGCTGCAATTGAAAAAGCCCGATCACCTTGGAGTCTTACGGACAAGTAAAAGCATCCGGTCTGCTGACCTGAGAGAGCGAGACGGGACATATGGGGGCAGCAGGTCTGACAAATAAAATGGGGCACAACCATTAAAGGATTTAAAAACACACCTGCTAGGAAGAATGGGACCACCTGTACAAATCCAGGTGTGCAAAGTTCATAGAGACCTAGCCATGAAGACTCTAAGCTGGAATTGCTGCTAAATGGGCTTCTGCAAAGTACTGAATTAAGAGGCTGAACACTTCTATGAATGAGAGATTTCAGTGTTTGAATATAAAAAAAATTGCAACCATGTCTGAAAACATATTTTTACTTATTATGGGTTATGGAGCTTATATTGACAAAGACGGCAAATGTATCTATTTAAAATTAAATCTGTAACTAATAAAGTTTGCAGGAAGTGCAGCAATCTAAATACTTTCTGAATCCACTTAATGTATAGATATACTGAGGTGTGGCAGAAAAGTAATGAGACTGGCAACACTGCAAGCGATCTGGCACCGCTGCGCTGTTGTCCTTGATAGAGCCCGTGTATTTGTACCCTCCCATAGCTCAGTGCGAGTTTCAACTCCTTCCGTTAACTACGTGATTTTTCTGACTGCTATTAGCCAAGTTGTGTTTTTTGGTTGTGCTTCACGCAAAATGGAACAGCGGAATTTGGAGCAACGTTGTGCCATTAACCGGCAAGTGTGACGTTTGAAAAGTTAAAACAGGCCTATGGGGAACATTCTTTATCCCGAGCTCAGGTTTTTCAGGGAGGACTCCAACTTCGAAAACCAATGAAAACATCGAACGTGTGAACACTCTTGTGAGATCAGACCATCGTTTAACAATAAGAATGTTGAGTGAACAATTAAATTTGAACAGATTTACCGTTCATCAAATTTTGACTGAACATTTGCACATGCGAAAGGTCTGTGCCAAAATGGTGCCGAAAAACTGCCCTCTCCATAACAGAATTTTTGACCTCAAAAGGCATTCCTGTGGTTCCCCAGCCCCCTTACTCACCTGACCTCAGTCCGTGTGACTTTTCCTTTTTCCTAAACTGAAAAATGTCCTCAAAGGACGTCATTTCGGGACTTTAGAAAACATCCAAAAGAGTGTAACGGACATGCTGAAGACCATACCGGTTGAAGACTTCCAGCGCTGCTACCAACAGTGGGAACAACGTCTCCATCGGTGTGTAGCTGCCCAAGGGAACTACTTTGAAGGGGATAACATTGATGTTTGAAAAAAATAAAAACTTTGGTAAATAAAAAATCAGTCTCATTACTTTTCTGCCACACCTCGTATAGCACTGAAAAAATTAATATTGTGTGACAGATTTAGGGTTTTCTCGCACCCGTGTACCCTCAGACCCCACGTCAGACACCAGGTAAAAGTCCAAAAGATGAATATTTATTACAATAATCAAGTGCACAAAGCACCCTTCACTCCCAGATACTCCAATAAACAATCACAATAATCAAATCCTCCAATCTCCCAGACGCTTAGCCACCCTGCCTCCCAACTCAGCTCGCCCGTCTGGGATTTCCCATAGTCCTTTATACTCCTTGACCCGGAAGTGTTTGAGCCCTCAGTCCATGTGAGTATCCAACACTTCCGGGTCGGGTAATTCTCTTTTTCTTCAGCCCGGAAGTATATCACTCCTTCTATTTCCGCAATCGTGAATTACTTCCAGGCTATAAGGAAAATATAAGTCCCTGGGCCTCCCTGCAGCATCCTCCGGTGGCCCCCATGGTATCCAGCAAGGCTGTGGTGAAAGACTTCGAGTTCCAGGATGCCCTGCTGGAATTCGGGGCCCTTTCATGTTGCAGGGATGGCTCCATCTGGCGGTTTGGGGGTGTTGGCTGGGATACACGGCCGGCAATCCCTCACAATTGTTAAGTTACAACCACTGCGGTGGGCTGGCGCCCTGTCCGGGGTTTGTTCCCTGCCTTGCACCCTGCGTTGGCTGGGATTGGCTCCAGCAGACCCCTGTGACCCTGTAGTTGGGGTATAGCAGGTTGGATATTGATGGATGGATGGATGGAAATTACAACTAACAAACATAAGAATTTCTCTTACCTTATGTCCTCAACCTCAACAATTAAAATAAGCATTAAGAAATCCTCCATTATAAAGGCAGATCGTAGTAAATGCTAATAAGGAAATAATGGAAAGAATTCAAGTATTAACTGACTGGCACCCTGCCTGGGATTTGTTCTTGCCTTGCGCAAAGTCTCTTTAAATTTTATAATCGGTAAAACTAACCCGGGGGTGGGCGAGCGAAGCCCCCTAGTTTTTTTTTATAATAGAGAGATTTTTTATTTTTTTTTTTGGTAGGAGTTGATCATAGATGGGGCGGCACGGTGGCGCAGTGGGTAGCACTGCTGCCTCGCAGTTAGGAGACCCAGGTTTGCTTCCCGGGTCTTCGCTGTGTGTGCCTCTCCCCGTGTCTGCGTGGGTTTCCTCCCACAGTCCAAAGACATGCAGGTTAGGTGCATTGGCGATTCTCCATTGCCCCTGATGTGTGCTTAGTGTGTTGGTGGGGTGGCGCCCTGCCCAGGGTTTGTTTCCTGCCTTGTGCCCTATGTTGGCTGGGATTGGCTCCAGCAGACCCCCGTGACCCTGTGGTTAGGATATAGCGGGTTGGATAATGGATGGATGGATGGATTCAAGTATTAAAGTTGAAAATATAGATTTTTGTCTTATTGGATAAACCAGATAATTGTATAAAGTAAAACATTTGTCTGTAAAGTGTTGAACTGAAATTCCTTTTCCCATTTTCCTCATTGCTGCCTTTTTTTTTATTTCAGGAAATATCTCCTGTAAGGATTCCTAGCAGTGAAGTGATGACTGTTCCTGGGAAAGATTCATTATCAAGGTGTTTATAATAATAATAATAATCCTTTACATTTATATAGTGCTTTTAACAAGAGTAAAATGTTTGAATTCTCGATATTAATGTTAGCTGAGTCAAACGTGTTCTCTCTGAGATGAGTAGCTAATTAGTACTCCAGATTACTTATATGATGAAGATGACTATGGAAAGACTACTTTAAATATTTTGCATCCTTGCAGGTATTTTTATCCATTTTATGGAAAGGTGTAGCACAAAGAGGTGTCACAGGGAGAATGTTGGTGCCACACAGCACCAGAGACACACGCTAAAGATGCTGTTTTTTAGGGTACTCTGGTTTCTACCCATATACAAAAAATATCAATTTTATTTAATTTGGACAGTTGGGAGACAAAGTCGGAGAGGCGAGATTGCGTTGGTTTGGACGTGTGCAGAGGAGAGATGCTGGGGATATTGGGAGAAGGATGCTAAGGATAGAGCTGACAGGGAAGAGGAAAAGAGGAAGGCCTAAGAGAAGGTTTATGGATGTGGTGAGAGAGAACATGCAGGTGATGGGTGTGACAGAACAAGATGACGAGGACAGGAAGAGATGGAAGAAGATGATCCGCTGTGGC
Organism: Polypterus senegalus; assembly: GCF_016835505.1. Classification (NCBI taxonomy): domain Eukaryota; kingdom Metazoa; phylum Chordata; class Cladistia; order Polypteriformes; family Polypteridae; genus Polypterus; species Polypterus senegalus. The sequence continues at coordinate 10,255,811 of NC_053157.1, read as the reverse complement.
AACCCCTAACGGGAGCAGCTGAAAGGAGAAGCAAGTGACTGAAAAAAACATAATCATTTATATGAGTGTTCTCAGGGTTGGGCCGTCGTATGATCCCAGGCTAATTCCTTACCCTAATTTGCTGCTAATATGCTTTGGTTGTCCCCAAACTGAACTGGGAGGACACCAATTTCTATAAATGAATGGACAGCTTATAACCCATCCTCTTCTGTTTATCTCAAAGAAAGCAAAATCTTTCTATTCATTCCTCAACTTTCATACTCATACTCACTAATTATATCTCACTAGCTGTGTAAGCCCATTATATAAAAAGCCTGGGGTCCTAAAAATTAATGAAATCATCAGAAAAAAATTTGAAATGTCAAGATGTCGGGTAATTGAAAGGAACTACTCTGGGCGTCTCTCTCCTAGGAGGATTTGATTTGCCAATGTGCTCACCTCACTTGTGTATTAGCGGCTAAGCGAGTGTCTCATTCTTTGGAGATTTCGTTTTGCCGATGTGCTCACCTCACTTTTCTATTAGCGGCTAAGCGACTTTGTCTTTGTTCGGAGGTTTCGTTTTGCTGACGTGCTTGCCTCACTTTTCTATTACTGGCTAAGTGACTTTGTCTTTCTTTGGAGGTTTCGTTTTGCTGATGTGCTCACCTCGCATGTGTATTAGCGGCTAAGTGACTTTGTCTTTCTTTGGAGGTTTCGTTTTGTCGATCTGTTCGCCTCACTTTTCTATTACCGGCTAAGTGACTTTGTCTTTTTTTGGAGGTTTCGTTTTGCTGATGTGCTCACCTCGCATGTGTATTAGCGGCTAAGCAAGTTTCTGTTTCCTTGGAGGTGAAGCCCTTACCCCGACTCCACCTCCCATTTCTGGGCTGGACAGACAGACAGACAGACAGACACACAGACAGACACACTCCCACGCATAGACATTCATATATAAGATGGTTGTGGTGCTGAATCAGACATGAGGCAGAAACTTATCAACTATCATGTGGACACCCAGATGTATGTGCGTCAGTTACCTTAGAAAGAGATGGAGGCCGTGTGATAGTCTGGGCAGTGGTTTGCTTGGAAACCCTGAGTCTGGGCATTCATGTGGACGCTAATTTGAAGCACACCACCCACCAGACCTTGTTGCAGACCAGGGACACCCCTTCATGGCACAGGTGTTGCATTTATTCAGCAGGATAACACACCCTGCTGTGCAAATTACATTGAATGGTTTGAGGAATATGATGAGGAATTCAAGTTGTTGCCCAGGTGTCCACATTCCATAAGTCCTGTGGATCATCTGTGGGATGTTGTGGAACAACAACAACAACAACTCACAACTTACTGGAGTTGGAGAAACTGCTGCTAACGTCCCGGTTCTAGATAACTTTTGGAGGTCTTGCACAGTCCATGTCTTGGCAGGTTGGAGCTGTTCTGGTAGCACATGAAGGAGCAGAAGCCTGTTAGGCAGGTGGTCATAATGCTTTGGCTCATTAGAGTACCGTATTTTGCGCACCATAAGGCGCACTCTCAATTGCGGGACTTATTTCTGTACTTAAGCCATACATAAGGCGCTCCGTATTATTCGGCGCATGCAAAAACAAGGTAACAGAAGCAAAACAATGAGTTTAGTTAAACCTTATTCTACTACGTATTTAAAAATACACTCACATTGTTTTTTGATCAGTCTGTTGTCACAAATCCATCAAAGTCCTCACCTTCTGTATCTGAATTGAACAGATGGGCAAGTTGGCCATCAAACATGCCGGGTTCCCTCTCGTCATTGTCGGAGTCATTCTCGCTGCCGGGTGGTTGTTCAGCAATGATTCCAGCTTTCGCGTAAGCTCGGACAACAGTCGAAGCAGACACCTTAGCCCAGGCATCCACAATCCATTCACATATGGTGGCGTAACTCACCCGGCGCTGCCTCCCAGTCTTAGTAAAGGTGTGTTCGCCGTCTCTCATCCATCGCTCCCATGACGCTCGCAACTTCACTTTGAACGCCCTGTTTACACCGATGTCCAGCGGTTGGAGTTCTTTTGTTAATCCTCCCGGAATGATGGCAAGCTCCGTATTCATTTGCTTCACTTGTTTTTTCACAGTAGCGCTGATATGGGCACGCATGGAGTCGCAGATCAACAAAGACGGTGATGCATGGAAAAACCCGCCCGGTCTCTTCACATACACCTCTCTCAGCCACTCTCTCATTTTCTCCTCGTCCATCCAGCCCTTTGGATTGGCCTTAACGATGACTCCGGCTGGAAACTTTTTTCTTTTGACAGCGTCTGACCATAGGTGGTAGTTTCTGTCCATTACCGTGGCAACCAAGAACAACAGTGAAAGCCGACTTCTCATGCCCCGTGGTGCGTATGGATACCGTGCTGGTCCTCTTTTTCTCCACAGGGATGTCAAAAGTGAGAGGGACCTCATCCATGTTGGTGATGTGGTTGGGTTGGATTTTTATGTCGGTAATCATGTTGCTGCAGTAGGTGCGGAAGATGGTCAGCTTTTCTTTGTAATCCGCTGGCAGTTGCTGCGCCACGGTAGTTCGTGCGCGGATGGCGAGATGGTGCCTTTTCATAAAACGAAAGCACCAAGATGGACCTCCTTGAAAGTGTTCGAGCTTCATGTCTTGTGCTATCGTTATTGCCTTCAGTCGAATGGTGACTGTAGAGACGCTTCTCCCGGCTGCTCTTTGTTCAAGAATCCATTGTTCAAGTTGGTCTTCCAACTCTGGCCAACTCGCCTTGTTCCCGCGGAAACTCTGTTTTGTCTTTTTAACTTGGCGCAATTCATTCTCCTGCTTCCTCCACTTCCGAACAATAGATTCATGGATTTCGAATTCTCTCGCTGCTGCTCTATTCCCATTTACAACCGCGTAACTGATAGCCTGTAGTTTGAATTGTGCATCGTAAGCATGTCTCTTCTCTGATGCCATTTTCTTCAGGGTCCTTAGCCAAACGAATGTTGTTTCGCAACGCACCAGTAGTACAATATACCTACCTGCCGTAGGCGTGGCGGAGGTAAGCGTACGTCTGTACGTGGCTTTACATAATGTTCTGCAATTGGTTTATCGCTGCCAGCGTACGTAGTGTACGTATTACTACGTCCCTATGTCGGCAGGAAATGGTCCGACAGTCAATCAAGCGGAGCGCTAACTAAAATGCACAACAACATTTTTACAGATTTTGGAACTCAGTGCACACATAAGGCGCACCGTGGATTTTTGAGAAAATTAAAGGCTTTTAAGTGCGCCTTATAGTGCGCAAAATACGGTATATCGTTTTATCTTTTATCCCCATTTTTAATCTTTTTTCCTGTTTTATTCATATTTAACTTTTACATTAAATATGAATAAAAGCAATAGTGTAATAACTAGTTCTGTTTCCTTACAGCCCCAGAGTCCGTGATTCAGACTCTAGCCTGGTCACTGTGTTTATGCCAGTTGGCATGTAGGCCACATGTCTGTTCCTGCCTCTCTCTCTAGTTTTCCATCCACATCCCAAAGAAAGAAAAAAAGTAACCTAAATTAGATAGATAGATAGATATGAAAGGCACTATATAATAGATAAATAGATAGATAGATACGAAAGGCACTATATAATAGATAGATAGATAGATACGAAAGGCACTATATAATAGATACGAAAGGCACTATATAATAGATAGATAGATAGACAGTGTGAAAGGCACTATATAATAGATAGATAGATAAATAAATAGATAGATAGATATGAAAGGCACTATATAATAGATAGATAGATAGATAGATACGAAAGGCACTATATAATAGATAGATAGATAGATAGATAGTGTGAAAGGCACTATATAATAGATAGATAGATAGATACTTTATTAATCCCAAGGGGAAATTCACATAATCCAGCAGCAGTATACTGATACAAAGAAACAATATTAAATTAAATAGTAATAAAATGAAAAGAATTAAAATAAAATTAATGTTAGCATTTACTCCCCCGGGTGGAATTGAAGAGTCGCATAGTGTGGGGTCTCCTCAGTCTGTCAGTGGAGCAGGACGGTGACAAAAGTCTGTCACTGAAGCTACTCCTCTGTCTGGAGATGACACTGTTAAGTGGATGCAGTGGATTCTTCATGATTGACAGGAGTTTGCTTAGTGCCCGTCGCTCTGCCACAGATGTTAAACTGTCCAGCTTCATTCCTACAATAGAGCCTGCCTTCTTAACAAGTTTGTCCAGGCGTGAGGCGTCTTTCATCTTTATGCTGCCACCCCAGCACACCACCGCGTAGAAGAGGGCACTCACCACAACCGTCTGGTAGAACATCTGCAGCATCTTACTGCAGATGTTGAAGGATGCCAACCTTCTCAGAAAGTATAGTCGACTCTGACCTTTCTTACATAGAGCATCAGTATTGGCAGTCCAGTCCAATTTGTCATCCTGCTGCACTCCCAGATATTTAAAGGTCTGCACTCTCTGTACAGTCACCTCCGATGATCACAGGGTCCACGAGGGGCCTGGGCCTCCTAAAATCCACCACCAGCTCCTTGGTCTTGCTGGTGTTAAGGTGTAAGTGGTTTGAGTTGCACCATTTAACAAAGTCTTTGATTAACTTTCTGTACTCCTCCTCCTGCCCACTCCTGATGCAGCCCACAATAGCATTGTGTGGCTGTGTGCAAATGTGCATTGTGGTGGACTGGCACCCTGGTTGGTTTTTTGTTGTTCATCCAAAGTAGATTCTGGCCTCCACGACTCTGAATTGGACAAGATGGTGTGAAAGATGCCCGGACACAGACAGACACAGAGAGCGCCAAATCCAAAACACACGCTATTCATTTCCTTTTATACAACATCCAGTGCACAAACCACCACAATGACTCGGCTCACAGTCCTTCTCTTTCTTTTTCCTTTTCCTTTTCTTTCCTTCTGCCGCCTCCGCTCCTCCAGTTGCAAGTCTTCCGTTCTGTGCCTCCCGACTCTGGACCCCCGAGTGGAGTGAGGTGGCCTCCTTTATACTGCACCCGGAAGTGCTCCAGTGGCAGACGTGCTGCAGGCGAAGGCAACGGACGCCCACAGGGTTGAGCTTCCCAGCTCCGTATGCGTGGCCCTGATGCAATCCAGGGGTGCTGCCCTGTTGGGCCCCAGAGAAGATATTGCCCCTCTCCCGGTCCTCCCCTTCTCTAGGCGTCCCGGTGGGGTAAGGCCCCTGGTCGTCTGCCACAATGAGTACAGCGAATGGACGGACAGTTTTAAAAGGTCATTTGTCACGGATTACTTCATGCTACACTGCAAAAAATGAAATCTAAGCAAGTGAAAAGTACTTATATCATGACGTTAAATCTTTTTTTTTTCCTATTGTAAGAATTATTGACTTGTCAAAAAACTTGTATTAATTATTTAGCATGTTTTGAGAAATCTTGTCAAGTAAATTCTGCTTGCCCCATTGGCAGATTTTTTTGCCAAATAAAAGCAAAACAACTCTCATTTAAAGTTTTTTTTAACACCCAGCAATATGCTGCCCAGAATTGCCCTTTGAAACCTTTTTCAAATGAATGAGCTGCTGCTTGTGATTTCATGTCTGGTTTCATGATTTGGTTAGCATAAACAGTACCACCTAAACTTTACATGATTAGAAAACACTTTTGTGGAGCAAACTGCACCTGCTCAGTGGAGGCATCATAACAGAAATCACAACTGATAAGAGGGTGGCACGGTGGCGCAGTGGGTAGCGCAATAAGGAGACCTGGGGTTCACTTCCCCGGGTCCTCCCTGCGTGGAGTTGGCATGTTCTCCCCGTGTCTGCGTGGGTTTCCTCCCACAGTCCAAAGACATGAAGGTTAGGTGCATTGGCGACCCTAAATTGTCCCTAGTGTGTGCTTGGTGTGTGTGTGTGTGCCCTGCCATAGGCTGGCGCTCTGCCTGGGGATTTGTCCTGCCTTGTGCCCTGTGCTGGCTGGGATGCTAAAAGGGCTTTAAGAGGCTGAATACTACTATGAATGAGAGATTTCAGTGTTTGAATATTAAAAAAATTGCAACCATGTTTGAAAACATATTTTTACTTATTATGGGTTATGGAGCATAGATTGACTAAAACGGTAAATTTATCTATTTAAAATTAAATCTGTAACTTAATAAAGTTTGCAGGGATTGCAGGGTTCTAAATACTTTCTGAATTCACTATATGTATAGATATATAACATTGAAAAAATTAATATTGTTAAATTACAACTACTGCGGTGGGCTGGCGCTCTGCCCGGGGTTTGTTTCCTGCCTTGCGCCCTGTGTTGGCTGGGATTGGCTCCAGCAGACCCCCGTGACCCTGTAGTTAGGATATAACAGATTGGACACTGACTGACTGACAACTGATAAGCTAATGATTTTCTTGAAGACTGAATTGAACTGCCCCTCAATGTTTTATTTAATTTGCCGCATCTTTAAGCAGCTGCGGTGGGCTGGCGCTCTTCCCGGGGTTTGTTTCCTGCCTTGCGCCCTGTGTTGGCTGGGATTGGCTCCAGCAGACCCCCGTGACCCTGTAGTTAGGATAGAGTGGGTTGGATAATGAATGGATGGATCTTTAAGCAGAATGCTTAGACTTGCCTTGCAGTTTGTGTTCTCCTGTATTGTGGCATGGATCCTTTCACACTTTTTCTTTATTACCATTCAATGTTTATATTACGTTGACTCTGTAGTAGAAACCCCCGGAAGGCTCTTTTAAAACCTCCGCGTGTTAGTAAACTTTGCCGGAGGTGTGCACAGAAAATTATATGGTTAGCAAATTGCAATAAAGAATAATTTGACAGAGCCCTAAAGCATTTCAAAAGAACTGCTTTAGCACTGAATGGATCTTAAGGTGGAACGTCAGCGTTTAACTATTTAAATCTGAAACGCCTCATCAAGGTGTGTTATGGCCTTTTCGAATCAGTGTAGCAAACTATTTTGAAATGTTAACTCGTTGGATCACAGAATACGAAATCGAGCCCAGAGAAGTCAGCGGCGCTTCTGGCCGGTGTTGATATAGACATATATAGACAGATGCCGCATTGACTGTGTTGCCCAGTGGACACGATACGTCAGCGTGTACGCCATATTGCGAGTGGCAAAAGTGGCATTTAAACTAATACAAGTAGATGTGGAAACCGGGTTTTCTGATGAAAAAACAATAACGTTTAAAACAGTATCGTTTACATATAACAGATTTTGGCGAATCGTTTAAATGCAATTATTTATATCCATTTATACACTAATAGTGGCAATTATTAAATAATAATAATAGTATTAAATAATTCCTCCCATATAAGTTTCTCGGACTGCCTTCTTCCATCTCTGAAACATTTCTAGACTTTGTCCTGTTCTTACCCAACACAGTACTGAAGTATCGGTTAATGCCCTCGTCACCTCACGTATAGATTACTGTAATGCTGTTCTATCTGGCATCCCACAAAAACGTATCCATCACTTACAACTTCTTCAAAATTCTGCTGCCAGGATAATAACCTGCTGTTCAAAATCCACTGAACACATCACACGATTCTCTCTCAATGTCACAGGCTCCCTGTTTACTACTGAATACAATACTAAATCATGGTCTGAACATTTAAAGCTCTCCACACCTCACTGATCTCCTCCAGACTGACACTCCTCTCGCTCACTCAGATCCTCCTCTGCAGCTCGACTTTCTGTACCTCACATCAGACTCGGTGCTATGGGAGCTCGAGCGTCTCTCATTGTGCTTCTCAACTCGGGAATTCTCTTCCCTCTCATATCCGTCAGCTCGATTCAATAACACATTTTAAAACTGCCCTCAAAACTTATTTTTTCAAGCTGGCACACTAATTGTGAATTTTGCACTGTTACTGCCAGTTATCTTTGTTTGTTTGCTAATTATTGCTTTTTGATTTATCATTCTCTTGTTTTAATTTTACTAATATTGTTTAATTTTATTGTAAGGTGACCTTGAGTGCTAAGATTATAACACGGGATTTTCTAATGGCCAACTATGACCAAAACAATTGTTCAGCCTTACCTATGAAATGTAATCCAACAAAATTTTGCCGTCTGCATGGAAAAAATGAAACAAGACTTGCATAGATGGTCAACCCTTCATCTCACACTAGCTGGAAGAATTAACACTGTTAAGATGAATATTCTTCCTAAGCTCCTTTTTTTATTTCAAAACATCCCAATATACATCAATAAATCATTCTTTAAGCAATTAGATTCAACAATAACCTCATTTATTTGGAATTCAAAACATCCACGCATCAAAAGAGCGACCCTATAAAGACAAAAGGCAGAAGGCGGCATGGCTCTACCTAACTTCCAGTTTTATTACTGGGCGGCAAATATACAGGCGATAAAAACCTGGACACAAATAGAAGAACATACACAGGCATGGACCACAATAGAAGTAAAATCCTGCTGTACTTCTTTGTATTCCTTGCTCTGTGCTCCAATAAACACACATGTTATCGGCAATACACTAATAACCCAATTGTGCTCCACTCACTTAGAATCTGGAACCAATGTAGAAAGCATTTTAAGACGGAGAAGCTTCTATCTGTGGCACCTCTGCAAGAGAACCACTTCTTTCAACCTTCACAAACATATGCAGTTTTTAATATCTCAATCAATCAATCAATCAACATTTATTTATATAGCACATATTCATACAAAAAATGTAGCTCAAAGTGCTTTACAAAATGAATAGAAAAATATAAGACACAATAAAAAATAAACATAAGTCAACATTAATTAACATAGAATAAGTAAGGTCCGATGGCCAGGGTGGACAGAAAAACCAAAAAAAAAAACCTCCAAGAGCTGGAGAAAAAAAAAAAAATCTGTAGGGGTTCCAGACCACGAGACCGCCCAGTCCCCTCTGGACATTCTACCTAACATAAGTGGAACAGTCCTCTTTGGATTTAGGGTTTTCATGGAAGGACCTGATGATGATGGTCACGTAGACTTCTGGCTTTCAGTCCATCAATGTTGGAGCATCATGGTGCTTTGAGTAGGTGGTGGTGGCGCAGGCCGCCACCACAAAGAAACTGGAAAAAGAAACAGAAGAGAGAGTTGGGGTTAGTACGGATTTTAGAGCCACCATGAATAGTTATTATGAAGAATTGAACATACAGAGTATCAGTATTAAGTTAAAGTGAAGTTATAAAAAGGCCATGTTAAAGTAATGTGTTTTCAGCAGTGTTTTAAAGTGCTCCACTGTATTTGCCTGGCGAATTCCTGTTGGCAGGCTATTCCAGATTTTAGGTGCATAACAGCAGAAGGCCGCCCGCCTCACCACTTCTTTTAAGTTTAGCTTTTGGAATTATAAGGAGACACTCATTTGAAGATCTGAGGTTACGATTTGGAATATAAGGTGTCAGACATTCTGATATATAAGATGGGGCGAGATTATTTAAGGCTTTATAAACCATAAGCAGAATTTTAAAGTCAATCCTGAATGACACAGGCAACCAGTGTAGTGACATCAAAACTGGAGAAATGTGTTCGGATTTTCTTTTCCCAGTTAGGATTCTAGCAGCTCCATTCTGCACTCGTTGCAAGTGATTTATGTCTTTTTTGGGTAGTCCTGAGAGGAGTGCGTTACAGTAATTTAGTCTACCGAAAACAAACGCGTGAATTAATTTCTCAGCATCTTTCAATGATATAAGAGGTCTAACTTTTGCTATGTTTCTTAAGTGAAAAAATGCTGTCCTAGTGACCTGATGAATATGCGATTTAAAATTCAAATTACAGTCAACGGTTACCCCTAAGTTTTTTACTTCCGTCTTAACTTATGATCCTAGTGCATCAAGTTTATTTCTGATAACCTCATTGTATCCATTATTGCCAATTACTAAGATTTCAGTTTTCTCTTTATTTAGTTTGAGAAAATTACTATTCATCCATTCAGAAATACCATTCAGACATTGTGTTAGTGAATCGAGAGAGTCGGGGTCATCAGGTGCTATTGATAAGTACAGCTGTGTGTCATCAGCATAGCTGTGGTAACTCACGTTGTAACCTGAGATAATCTGACCTAACGGAAGCATGTAGATTGAGAAGAGCAGCGGACCCAGGATAGAGCCTTGTGGAACACCATATCGGATATCATGTGTCTTTGAGTTGTAATTACCACAACTAACAAAGAATTTTCTACCTACCAGGTAGGATTCAAACCAATTTAAGACCCTGCCAGAGAGGCCCACCCATTGACTAAGGCGATTTCTAAGAATATTGTGATCAATGGTGTCAAATGCAGCACTCAGATCTAAGAGGATGAGAACAGATAAATGGCCTCTGTCTGCATTGACCCGCAAATCATTTACTACTTTAACGAGTGCAGTTTCTGTGCTGTGATTTGTTCTGAAACCTGACTGAAATTTATCAAGAAAAAATTTATCTGGAAAAAATTTGGAATTAACTTGCTTAGAGATCTTTATATAGACAACGTCTTTGCATCCTATGAACAACTACATTCCAAATTTAACATTCCAGCTACACATTTCTTTCACTATCTTCAAATCAGAAACTTTGTTAAACAAAACCTTCCAGATTTTCCTCATCTTGCACCCTCATCCATGCTGGAAAAATTATTGCTCAATCTCAAGGATTTAGACTCCATCACTACAATATATAAAATCATTTTACAATCCCTCCCTTTCAAAGATCCAAGAGGACACTGGGAAAAAGATCTCTCAATTAATATATCAGAAAAGGAGTGGAAAGTAGCAATGCAGAGAATTCACTCGAGCTCCATATGCGCAAAGCATACAATTATACAACTCAAAATTATATATCGAGCACATCTGTCTCGACTAAAACTCACCAAAATGTTTCCAGGGCATGATCCAACCTGCGAACGTTGCAATCAAGTCCCAGCCTTACTAGATCACATGTTCTGGGCCTGCACCAAATTAACATTATTCTGGACAAACATTTTTAATTACCTCTCAGACAGCCTCGGTGTGACAATCCCTCCTAACTCATTAACAGCTGTGTTTGAGGTTCTTCCAGAGGGGCTTAAAGTGGAGAAGGACAAACAAATTGTGATGGCATTCACTACACTGTTGGCACGCAGACTGATTCTGATAAACTGGAAGAACCCAAACTCTCCTCTTTTAAGTCAGTGGGAAACCGATGTGTTATATAATTTGAAACTGGAAAAAATCAAATACTCAGTTAGAGGATCCGTACAGACTTTTTTCAAAACATGGCAGGATCTAATCAGTAATATTTTAAAATAAGTTCATAAAGCACAGAGAATTTATTAATTTAGGTATTTTTACAAGCCTTAAATTTTACGCTGTTTGGCTTGCTCTCTCTCTCAGGGGTGGGGATCGATCTGTTCTTAACTCAATTCTTCTTTTTGTAAAAACTTGATGGCTTTGTATGGATTGTAATAAAACTAATAAAAAAAAATAATAAAAAAAAAAAATTCGCTGGCAACACGAATTAGACGATCTACAAGTCTCCGACTTGAAGTTTAAATCCAAACAATATATTCAATCTCTTTTTGCCGTTCTGTTATTTCACAAAGTAATAATTTCTGTTTGTTTGCGCTATCTTTACTATAATTGTTTTGAGATTTTCGAATTTTCCTACTTACATTATCTCTAATCTGCTCTGCATGTGTATCATGCCAACGTTTTTGAATCCTTTACGATGTTCTACTTTGTCTTTTATTTCCGGCACCAGGTGTGGTTAAATCTCTTGGCACAAAGTCTCATCTCACGGGACTGATTGATTATTACTTTCCTTATTTTCAGAATCTGATTATTTTTGTTCTTATTTGTATTCTTTTTTCTACCACCCTTTTGGGTCTCTTTTTTGACGCACTGCTCTTTCTTCTTCGCTTAGTCATTGACTTGTCATCTAGAACGTCTAATAAAATTTGTAAGACCTGAGAGCACAGGAAGTGTATCCGCCAAAAGCATTCCAACAACTGAGAGGTTAGATGACCGCGGCCCTGTTTGAAAATGGTTGTAAGTATGACGTGACTTGCAAAAGTCACCATCTCACGGGACTTGCTTCCAAAGGTTGTAAGTATGACGTGACTTGACCTCTCGCGGGATGTGAAAGTGTCTCTCCGTCTCTCTTCAAAAGATCACGTCTTGTTGCAGGAAAAAAAGTCTTGTCTCATCCCAAGATTTCTTTCTATTATAAGAAAAACTGTAGAGACTAGAGACACAATTTGACGCCCCGTGAGAGATACTTTAACGTCACGCAAGACAAGGCAGTGCGACAACATTTAAAACAAGTTCACAGACATCTAACCAAGCAGTTGTTGGAATGCTTTTGGCAGACACGCTTCATGTGCTCCCATCTCTTAAAACAACGACAAGCAGAACACGCAGCTCGCCAGCAGCAGTAAGCCAGCAGATGATCCGACAGCATCTCCTTAGCGTGCGTTCAGCCACCTCCCCTTCACAAAGTGAGCAGCTTTATACGTCCCGCGAGAAAGAGATGTAACCACACCCGGGACCGCAAATAAAGAACAAGTATTGTTTTTACAAAAGTTTTAAAGTAAAAGTGAAGATAATGCATATGTAACAATTGGCATGAAAATAACAATCTCTTTAAATTTTATAATCGGTAAAACTAACCCGGGGGTGGGCGAGCGAACCCCCCAAGTTTTTTTTATAATAGAGAGATTTTTTATTATTGGTATTAGTTGATCATAGATGCCCTGCGGTGTGCTGGCGCCCTGCCCAGGAATTTGTTTCCTGCCTTGCACCCTGTGATGGGTGAGATTGGCTCCAGCAGACCCCTGTGACCCTGTGGTAGGATATAGTGGGTTGGATAATGACTGACTGACTGATCATATGAATAATGAATGAATAAGCCCCTCAAAAAACGTCAAAATATTGCCAATACTTTACATAATGGCCATGAGGGCATTTCACAGCATACCCTGAGTGTGACTTTGGATTACGGTAGGCAGATGATGGTTGTTTTTATTCAGTTTTAAGAGTGACGTAACGTTCTCAGACTCACTTAATCCAGATTAGCACATCTTTGTAAATCCAACACAAAAACGATGACCACGATTGGGTTTCAGACCCACAACTCTGGCCATGTGAGGTAGCAGTTCTGCCCATTGCACCAGTATGCCACGTAGTTGTTAGAAACGGTGTCCACAAGTGAAACAGCATCCCCTGGAAATGCTCTGGAATTGCTGTGGAATTAGTCCACCACCAGGATTTGCTGCCAGGTCTTCACCCCATCTGACACAGTGATGAGCAGCCTGTGCAAAGATCTGCCACAAATGTGTTATTTTTTTAATTAAATTTGACATTTATTTACAATGTGGGTTATGTTTGCCGAGTGCATATGACATCCTCTTTGCCATGGTGCCGTGAGTGTGTAGGCGTGTGAATGTGTGCTTACACAAATGTGGAAATAGCACCATCAAGTGGAACCATGGATAAGCAAGTTGTGGTTCCCACACATATGTATCGTCTACTTGGCCATACTGCTAGTGAAAGCTAAAACAGAATGTTTTTACATATGAACTGTTGCTCTCTACAGCAGAGTTGGTTCCTGCCTTTCACTCAGTGCTGCTGGGATAGGCGCCTACGCCCCTTGAGCTTGAAAATGATGAGTGATAATGGATGGCTGGCTGTTTTGTTCTTGCTCTTGATGCACGCCATTGATGTATTCGACCCCTAAGGTGTTGTTTATGGGAGGATGTGCTCTGAAGAATAGAGCTTTTGACACTGCCGCCTAAAAAACGAAAACTCTTGTCAGCTGACTCTAATATTCTACTTAAGAGGGACTCATAAAAGTGTTAGAGTGAGACTGTTGGGATGGGAAACTGGGAAAGGTTAAAAACAGTTTTGGAGAAAATTAAGTAAGGGTATATTGACATGGAGGATGAGACAGAGGATAAGATTCAGGTGGATAAGTGCAACTTAACATTCACTTACAGCTAACTAAAGAGCCTTTACGCTCGATCACCAATCAGGGAGTAGATGAAGTACTTGGGGGTCCACATCATTGACAGGTTGGACTTGTCTCAGAACACAGAGGAATTATAGAAGAAAGGCAAGAGCAGGCTCTGTTAATGTGGGTAGGGACATCCTTCACATCTTCTACCACTCTGAGATGGCCAGTGCTGAGTGGTGTGCTGAGCTGATAACCTCACATTGAGAGCGGACCACCAAATCAACAAACTCATTAAAAAGGCTGGCTCAGTTATAGGACAAACTCTGGACCTCCTGGAGGCAATAAAAAAGGAGAGAATGAAGACAAAACTGGGGCCAGTATGAACAACGCTGCACATTCTCTCTCTGACACAACAACACTGAGGACGTTCAGCCAAAGAAATATTCAGCTAAAGTGTGTCAAGAAACGCTATGGGGGCTTCAACGACAATGCGGATGTAAAATGCTACATTGTGACTGCAAACTCGGATATTTTCTGTCTGTTTAGTCATTCTGCTGTATATTTAAGAGGGGATTGTTGTCTGATATAATATACGTAAGTGATTTGTTGTTTGTCACAATATCTAAATAAATTTATATCTATTATATAGTGCCTTTCATATCTATCTATCTATTATATAGTACCTTTCATATCTATTATATAGTGCCTTTCATATCTATCTATCTATCTATCTTTTATATAGTGCCTTTCATGTCTTTTATATAGTGCCTTTCATATCTATCTATCTATCTATCTATCTATCTATCTATCTATCTATCTATCTATCTATCTATCTATCTACCCGGAGGCACGTGTATAAAATAAAGATGCTTTTATTTTTCTTCAGCTGGAGGGCACGTCTTCCCCGTGTCCCCCAGCAACAACACAGTCCAAAACACCAACAGAAGCACAAAAACCACACTCCTCTCTGGCACCACCACTCCTCCTGTCAAGCTTCATCCTCCTCCTCCTCCTCCAGACTCTGGCCACTAAGTGGCGGTTGCAGGCCCCTTTTATAGTCCACCCGGAAGTGCTACAAGGTGGGGCTGAAGATTCGTCCAGCCAAGCTCAGGGCCCCATGCAGTGCCCCCTGGCAGCCATCCCAGATCCCAACAGGGCTGTGGAGAACTCCATCTCCCATGGAGCCCTGTGGGAAGCTGAGGCACTGCTTCATCCCAGGGGGGTGGCCATCCAGTGACAAGGGGGAGGTACTGCATGGTCCAGGGCTGCTCCCTCTGAATATACAGTGAAGGGGCATCCCAGCCAGGCATGGGACCCGGCCATCCGCCACACTATCTATCTATATGTTGTATAGTGCCTTTCACATCTATCTATCTATCTTTTATATAGTGCCTTTCATATCTAGCTATCTATCTATTTATCTTTTATATAGTGCCTTTCATATCTAGCTATCTATCTTTTATATAGTGCCTTTCATATCTAGCTATCTATCTATTTATCTTTTATATAGTGCCTTTCATATCTAGCTATCTATCTTTTATATAGTGCCTTTCATATCTAGCTATCTATCTATTTATCTTTTATATAGTGCCTTTCATATCCGTCTGTCTATCTATATTTTATATAGTGCCTTTCATATCTATCTATCTATCTATCAGGATGTGATCAGAATGATTAAAGAGAAGTCAAAATACAAATATAGGCAATTGCTTGTATTAGAATGAGGCAGAAAGTGCAGGTCAAACAGGAAAATAACAGAACAGTTTGCGAGTGTTAAGTTGATCCGTGATCGAGTGCCTGTAAATGTGCAAAATACATGTTGGCAAGTGGGTCTTAAATAGAATGATCGTCATTGCCTCACACATTACAGAGAGCAGAAAGCATAGCTAAGGGTGTCGTAGGATGCAACGGCTTTAGCTGCACATATGAAAACTCAGAAATACTCATTTCTGTGTGATTGCAACATTATTAAAAGTAAATAGAAGATGTTGGCATTTTGGGCTACAATTTGAGATTGGACGATTATTTGAGCAATTTGGGCAATTCTCAGAAGAATAAAAATATTGTAATTAACATACTTTTATCTTTTCTCCCTCAACAGCTTTATTTTAACAGACTCTGAGAATCATGAAAACCTGCTTCACCCAAGTGATTCGAGTCAGCTGTCATCAGTAAGCGAAGTTAAGAAAAATGTGACTTCTATAATAAATGCACCCGAGGAAGAAACTGACAAACCATTTGTAAGTGATCTGAATAAAAATCAGTGTTGTGATAAACAAGAAAATCATTCCGAAAAGATCGCTCAAGACATCAAAGACCAAAATACTCCCGGTGAAGCTCAGTGCAGTGCTAATACAGACCGTCAGTGGGACAGTTGTGCTGTTTTAGATGAGCTCCTCCCAGAATGCAATTCCAAAGCAGAACCATCTGATCCATCGGTTAACAATTCTAAAGACAACACAGCTGCATTCCTCTTTAAAAATGGTGAGAATGAGGAAGAAACGAGTCTTGACAGAGTGTTAAAAGGACATGAGCACACCAAGCCACATGTTGATCAGTCCAATAGAGAGTACAGCCATGGACCCCACGATTTACTAAAAGTGAAGAAAGTCAGTCATGCTGTCAAGGTCCATAACATGAAGTTGCAGAAATTAAGCCTTCTAAATACTGAAAAGGAACTTTGCCATTGGATCACATGCAGGCAGGAGCAAGAGGATGCACAAAGGAAAGATAATAATGTTGAAGTAACTTCATATAACGATGAAAATAAATCTGAATGCCTGAAACACAATACAGCAAGAGAGATTTCATCAATATGGAATACACAACCAGGAAAACTAGCTGATGCCCACTTCCAAGCTAAAGATCAAGTGAGTGCTACCATCTTCTAAATATAAAACAAAATTCTCAAAGGGGAAGGGAAATTGTAAAAAAATCCCTGGCCCAAAATAACAAAAATAAGGCTTTTTTATATTTAAAGATTGTGACAGATTGGGGGCGCTGTCGTCCCCTTGCACCCTTGAACTAGACTCTAGACACCAGATAAAAGTCCAATAATTTGTTTTATTAACAAAATAATGTGCACAAAGCACCCTCCTCTCCACAATACTTATACAATACAATCACTAATCAATAAACCTTAATCCTCCACTCTCCCAGACGCGTTGCCACCCTACCACCCAGCTCAGCTAAACCACTGGGATCTCCCACAGTCCTTTTATATTCCCTGACCCGGAAGTGTTTCTCATCCCTTAGTCCACGTGACTTCTTATCACTTCCGGGTCAGAACAAAAGTCCTCTTCTTCATCCCGGAAGTAAGTCATTTCCCGCGTCGCTGTGACTAAGACGTACTTCTGGGTTACAGGACACGTAACAATCCTTGGACCTCCCTGCAGCGTCCTCTATGGGCCCCTGTGGTATCCAGCAGGTCTGCGGATGAAAACTCCATTGTACATAATTCCCTGCTGGCATTCGGGGCACCTCCATGCTGCAAGGGAGGGCTCCACCTGGGGGTATTGGCCGGCCATAGTCCACATTTAAAATTAAAGATATGTATTTAAAGATGTATTTTTAAAATTAGAAAAACAGAACAAAGACACCAGCAGAAACCAAACATAAGGAATACCCAAAGGCCAACCTAACAGTAACCAATAGCAGTCTGTGATCCAGGAATCAAAAGTAAAGTCAAATCTTATATACACAGAAATCAATAAGAAAAAAGTATCTATACTAATAAAAGGCAAAGCCCTCACTGACTCATCACTAATTCTTCAACTTCCCGTGTAGGTAGAAGGCTGAAATTTGGCAGGCTCATTCCTAACAGCTTACTTACAAAAGTTGGGCAGGTTTCATTTTGAAATTCTACACAACGGTCATAACGGTCGACAACGTCCGCCATGTTGAACTTTCTTATTTATGGCCCCATCTTCACGAAATTTGGTAGGCGGCTTCCCTGTGCTACCTGAAACTAATGTACATACATATTTCGATGGTATGACGCCACTGTCGGCCGCCATATTGAACTTTCCAACGTCACTAATTCTCCAACTTCCCGTTTAGGTAGAAGGCTGAAATTTGGCAGGCTCATTCCTTACAGCTTACTTACAAAAGTTAAGCAGGTTTCATTTCGAAATTCTACGCCTAACAGTCATAACTGAATCCTACTTACGTACATATATACGTCCATAGCCTGCACCTCAGTCGCTGTGTGAGGCGGAGTTGCGTCCCCCATCACCACGCCTCCCACGTAATTTACTGCCTGCCCATATAAGGCCGTCCGTCAGCAGCAATCCAAGCTGTGAGAAAACAGTAAAAAGGAGGCGAGTCAGACATTGTGGTACGTTTTCTGATGCAGCTAGACGGAAAAACAACTTTGTGACGCTGCCGCCAAATACTCGCAGAAAAATCCACAAATTAATACAGACACTGCCGCTAAATAATAGCAGGCAAATCCACAACTTAATACCGGGAATGCCTGTTAAACATCTTAGATTCACGAGTACCGATTTGGGTGGTGAACACTTCGATGAATGAAACCTGTTATCTTTACAACGGTTGACAAACACAGAATGTAACTTGAACACGACACGTCCTCCAAATATGAACCTGGTTGAAAGAAATAATGATAATCAAATCCTTGATGACAGCAACACTCATAACAGTCACAAAACAATTACATTGACAATCATGTTACGTTATTTTTAAAATGTTTCCTTTTCTTTTTCATAACTTCTTTAACACACTACTTTTCCGCTGCAAAGCGCGGGTATTTTGCTAGTTTAAAATAAAAATAAAATCCAAAGAGTAGAAGGTTTAATGAGCTCCACAGCAGCTGACTTACAGCTTACTCAGTCTTTTATAGGCCTGGAGCAGTCCCACAGGTTAAGTGGCCCCAACAACATAAAGCGGACAAAGTCCATAATATTAAAGGTTAAATAAATAAATAAACTGCTCAAAAAAATGAAAGGAACACTTTGAAAACACATCACATCTCAATGGGAAAACAAACTCCTACTGGTATGGACTGGTAATGTGTTAGGAACGAAAGGATGGCGCGTTCTTTCTGGTGTGCCTCACTCCTATTTTCTGACTGACTGACTGTATTTACTCGTGTACCATGCGCACCCTAATTTTTACAAAGAAAATTCCGAAAATCGTTTTGCCCCGTGTACGACGTGCGTTGTGATTGTATAGGAAGCGCTAAAAGAGAGAGAGAGAGAGCGCGAGAGCGCAAACAAGCGAGCGAGAGAGAGAGAGTGAGCGAGCCCAAGCTGAAGAAGTATTACATTTCAATCCAGACTCTCATTGGAACCTACAGGAAGCGTTTAGAGGCTGGAATTTCTGCAAAAGGCGGATCTACTAAATATTGATTTCATTTCTTTTTTGTGGTGCCCAAATTTCTGCACCTGCCTGATTTTGTTTGAACAATTATTGCACACTTTCTGTAAATCCAATAAACTTCATTTCACTTCTCAAATATCACTGTGTGTGTCTCCTGTATGATATATTTAACTGACATTTTTTATCGTAACAACCAACGATTTATACAGGAAAATAATGACTATTAACAAGGTTGCCCAAACTTTTGCATCCCACTGTATCTTCTCCAAAGATCTTGACTAGACGTTGTTCTCCTCTCTTGCTAAATTAATCTTAGCCTGAAGAGGTAATTTAATTTTTTTACCACAAAAGTCTTCTTCTTTATTGGCAGTTGGAAAGGCAGCACGCTGGAGAGTTCGACTGGAAGAATATACAAACGGCCCCTGACACACAGCACACGAACAACCTAAAATATTAGGTTAACTGAAATAGGATTTTTATGTTTATTCCCTCCACCATAACTTACTTTGGTACAAACTATTTTGTTTTACTTTGATTGAGATCGGAAACCAGATATTTCAAGCTACAACACTAAATGACTAATCTTAGGTTTCTTGAAAGAGAAAATTTAAGTTGAATGAACAACATCAATGTTATAGTTTTTTCAGTGTATTACGTCTTGCCTGAAGAAGGGCCCCCGAGTTGTCTCAAAAGGTTGCATATTGTAATCTTTCTAGTTACCCAATAAAAGGTGTCCTTTTGCTTGACTTCTCTCTACACCCATAATGGCTAACATGGTACAACACCCTAGTACTAAAAACAATCTCTTAAAAGTCCCAAAGCTATAAAATACACAAAAAAGGCCTTCTAAGGAATGGAACCGTAAAACATTTGGCTTGAAGGACTAGTTGCAGACCAGAATCTTTATAAATGACAATATTTATTAAGAAGATCTCAAAAATGGCAAAAAAGGACTTGCCTAAAAGGCAAAACTTAGGTGAGCGAGTCCCAGTACACAATCCAAATATCAAAATTCAAGAAAAAAGGCAAATATCCCAATAAAGCAGAACATTCCCATACTCGCTGTGTTGCACTTGAAAGAACCTCAATGGGACACTAAAGGATTTGCTCCCAACCTCTGAGGACAGTCCTACAGCGGTGACATCAGGGGTGGCCCCGCCTGTTAGAGCTCCACCCACAAAGTACAAGGAACATAACAGGACACGTGACCACACATGGAAACTAAACTATATACTGATGAAATATTATAAATTAAACATAAACGAACATAGTAAGCACATGAAAAATACTTGGATTTAAACAACAAAGATATAATAAAGAAACTTGAACAGAAAGTAGATAACTTACATGAGCAGAAACAACAATAGCTCCCAAGCCCAAAGGTCATGTGTCAGGAAGTGGACTCACACGCACTTCTGGGTTACCTGGCTTTCAGCTAAGTGTGGTGTAGGCTTGACTCCCCCTAGTGGCCATCAGGTGCTCATGACGGTTTCTCTCACCACTGAGTTCTGCTAAGGACAGTCAGACTTGTTCTCTTCTCCTCCTTACACTTGTGAGGACACTGCCTTCTAGTGCTCTCTGGAAATGAAACGACATTAATAAGACCATTTATTCCTTCACAGTGTGCTGTACAGTACATTAAGTGTGTTTTGGTGTGATTTAATACTTCTTAAAGGTATGTTATTGCTAATGAATTGTTAATTACTTCACAAAAATAGTTTTCAACATGATTAATGCATTGGAAAATATAAAATATGTCACATCTTAATTTTGAATGCTTGCAGGAAAGTCCAATGAAATCAGTGCATCTTGAGAAGGAAGACTCCTCTAATGTTAACATACATGCCATGTTCAGAGAATCTACTACTCCGGACTTTCTTCTAGATTTCATGGAGGAAAATAGACCTCTTCAACTGGAAACAAATACAAAAGCATCACATTTTTACAGGTAGAGGCTAAGATGTTAACAAAAGTTATGTGGAAGATTTGAATAAATCTGATTTGATAATCGGTGACATTTTCTTAGTAAAGTGATTACGTTTAGTGATTTAGATTAGCAGGTCAAAAGTGTACCAGCAGAAGTGCAAGGTGACAAATTTGCACAAGCAAAAAAAATATGTATTTTTTGCACTCTTTTGTCACCATTCTATTCTGTTGGCACTAATTTGTCATCATACTATTGTCAGTGTACCACAAGTACATAAAAGTCACCAAAAATCCTTAGATATGGGATGACATGAGAAAACACAGTCAGTCATGAAATTAATGAGATTGGTATTGAAGACAGCATCTTTGAAATTCTTTTCTGTAAGGTCTGTCATAGATAGATAGATTGATAAAAAGGCACTATATAATAGATAGATAGATAGATAGTGTGACAGATTAGGGTTTTCTCGCACCCTTGTACCCTCAGACCACACGTCAGACACCAGATAAAATCCAATTATTATTTATTATAATAATTATGTGCACAAAGCACGCTCCTCTCCACAATTCTCCAATAATAAATCACAAATACAATAAACCAATCCTCCACTCCCAGACGCTTAGCCACCCTGCCTCCCAACTCAGCTCATTGTCTGGGAGTTCCCATGATCCTTTTATACTCCCTGACCCGGAGGTGGTCCTGCCCAGCAGTCCACAAGTCCTTATTCATTCCGGGTCAGGGTAAATAGTCCTTTTCTCACCCCGGAAGCCCGTCGCTCTTCCTATGACGAACTTCCGGGTCATAGGACACTAAGAACTCTTCGGTCGTCCCTGCAGCTCCCTCTCGTGGCCCCCGTGGCATCCAGCAGGGTGGTGCATAAAAACTCCATTGTCCGTGATGCCCTGCTGGTCTTCTGGGGACCTCCATGCTGCAAGGAGGGCTCCACCTGGCGGCTTGGGGGTATTGGCCAGGATAAACAGCCGGCCATCCTCCACAATCGATAGATAGATAGTGTGGCAGAAGGCCGGGCCCCATGCCTGGCCAGGACGCCCCTTCACTGTATATTCAGGGGGAGCAGCCCTGGACCATGCAGTACCTCCCCCTTGTCACTGGATGGCCACCCCCCCCTGGGTTGAAGCAGTGCCTCGGCTTCCCACAGGGCTCCATGGGAGATGGAGTTCTCCAGAGCCTTGTTAGGATCTGGGATGGCTGCCAGGGGGCGCTGCATGGGGCCCTGAGCTTGGCTGGACGAATCTTCAGCCCCACCTTGTAGCACTTCCGGGTGGACTATAAAAGGGGCCTGCAACCACCACTTAGTGGCCAGAGTCTGGAGGAGGAGGAGGATGAAGCTTGACGGGAGGAGTGGTGGTGCCAGAGAGGAGTGTGGTTTTTGTGCTTGTGTTGGTGTTTTGGACTGTGTTGTTGCTGGGGGACACGGGGAAGACGTGCCCTCCAGCTGAAGAAAAATAAAAGCTTCTTTATTTTATACACGTGCCTCCGGGTGAGTCTGTGAGAGGTCGGGCGCAATATATCGCCTCTTTTAAAATAGATAGATAGATAATGTGAATCAGTATATAATAGATAGATAAGGATGAGGTGCAATATTGCAGGGAGGTTGATCAGTTGTCCACTTGATGCACCCTCAACAATCTTAACTTGAATTCCCTAAAAACAGCGGAAATGATTGTGCTTTTAGAAGTCACTCCTCACTTCCTACTCCCATAGTTATACATGACGTCACTGTCAACAGGGTGGAATCAGATACATGTTTTGGCACAACTCTCACTTACAATCTGAGATGGGACAAAAACATCACTGCTCATTAGTGGATATTTGTTTTTTCTTTTAATCTAAAAAGCTTAACCCGTCCCAATCAGTGCTGGCACAGTTTTATAGAGCTCTCAGTGTAAGCATCCTTGCTTTCTTTGCAACAGTCCGATATGGCAATAGATCTGCTGACTTGAAAAATAAACAGCAGTGTGCTATTTGGATTTGGTAAAGCGTTAGGGTTAGGGTTAGGGTAAGGAAATGTTCCAGAAATGTAAGCAAAGACTACGCTAACCTGGACAACCAACTCTGTCAGTTATTATTATTAAGGAAACATTAGCAGTCACAAAAGGCAAGAACTACAAGACATATGAACAGTTTCTTTAATACTGCAATCACTATATTTTCATCTCTGTCTTTGCCTGCTTTCTGGTCTCTTCTATTCAAAATAAATTATGCTTAGTTTGTGTTTATTTTATATAGGACTTAACTAATATATTACTTGGGTGCATGTGTAATTCTTCTTTACTATGTTGTTTTATATATCTGTTTGAAGTGTATATAGTGTTATGATGTTGTCATATATTGCATATTGTGTTGTTTAATCCTACATGTTGTGGACGCTGGCCCGGACACAGACAGACGGACAACATAGTTCAGCCAACACACTGTTTATTTACACTATATACAAATTTACCGTGCACTCCAATCCCCAGTGCCTCCAGCACCGATCCCCCAAAGTCCAGGCCTTACAGTCAAACAATGCCTTTCTGGCCGCCTCCAGTCCTCTCTCCAGCTCCGTCCTTCTTCCACCCGACTTCCGCCTCGAGTGGAGGTGGCTGGCCCTTTTTATATCTCACCCGGAAGAGTTCCAGCTGGTTAACCAGCTGGTCCTAATTGCCCTTCCGGGTGGGGCTGAGAATTCAAGCAGCCAGGCTGCGAGGTCCCTACAGCTCCCCCTAGCGGCCACCCGAGCCCCCAACCAGGCTGCGGAGGACTCCATCTCCCATGGAGCCCTGCGGGTGGTTGGGGAATCACTGTCCGCCATGGAGGCTGCCACCAAGCGTCCCGGGGGAGGTACTGAAGTGTCCATGGTGGCTCCCCCGGAATATACACAACAGGGGCGTCCCGGCCGGGCATGGGACCCGGCTGTCCGTCACAATGTATATACCGTGAAAGAATCAGATCTCAACACACAAGAAAGGTTTTGGGGCAGCCACCCGTATATTGTCCCTGGCTACAAAGAAGATGTAGAAATAAATCGAGATATGTTCTCATTGAGTTTGGCTTAGAAAAGATGGCGGCTTTATAAGCTGAAACCAGAAGTGATGTCGTCTGGGGCCGGAACCGGAAATAACAACAACAACAACAACATTTATTTCACAGGACATTTTCATACAAATAATGTAGATCAAAGTGCTTTACAGGATGAAGAAAGAGAAAAAAGGAGAAAGTAAGAATTAAAATAAGAGAACACTAATTAACATAGAATAAAAGTAATGTCCGATGGCCAGGGAGGACGGAAAAATCAAAAAAAACTCCAGATGACTGGAGAAAAAATAAAATCTGCAGGGGGTCCAGGCCATGAGACCACCCATTCCCCTCTAGGCATTCTACCTAACATAAACGATCAGTCCTCATTGTATTCAGGGTTCTCATGGAAGGACTTGATGACGACGGTCACGTCAATGTAGGGACATCACGGTGCTTTGATCAGGGGGTGGTGGTGCAGATCGACACCCCAGAAAAGCGGAAAAAGAACAGAAGAGAGAGTAGGGGTTAGGATGGATTTTGGAGCCACCGTGAATAGTAATGATAATTAATTGACTACGCAGAGCATCAGGATTAAATTAAAATGAAGTTATGAGAACGGCATGTTAAAGTAATGTGTTTTCAGCAGTGCTTTAACTCTTTGAGGGCTGAATATTTTTTTCCAAAAAACTCAGTTTTCTGAAAAGCACAAAAAGCAGTGGTTTCACACATAAGTCAACATAAAACGTCTGTTGCTATGTGCTGTGGCTGCTGTTGGCGCATATTCGGCGTCACTGGTGGCAGTGGCTGCATTGGGGCACCTCGATGGTCAGCAGGAATGCACGGTGGGCCAGCTGCCTGGCTGTCTTCGCACAGCAGGTGGATGGTGGTGGCGGCTGCAGTGTGACAAAATATGGTTTGTACCTCTTGTCATCATAAGTGGTGGTCCTCCCAGGCAAACGCTGTTGTAGGCGCATCAGCTACACGAAAGTGTTCAGCACCACAATCACCTGGAGACAGATCAGATGATGCTGGTACCTCACTTTCGTTTTCGATATCCATCTCCAGATTACTTCCATCAAACTCGGAGTCTGACAAGTCAGAGTCCTATTCAACGAAATGACGTAAAATGTCCATGGAGTATTTTGCTTTGCACATTCGCTTTGGTCTCTCACCAGATGTCTGTGCCATTTTAGAGGTTGTTTGCTCTTCGCTACTTATGCACGTGCAGGGAATCGAGGTTAAATCAACAGAGCTTTGTAACTGTATTTTTAGCAAAGAGAATCAAACTAAAATGTAAAGGTAAGTTTTCTTGCAGATTACAGCTGATTACTGTGCTCTACTCCTGAATTTTGACAAAAGTTGACTTCAGCCCTAAAAGAGTTAAAGTGCTCCACCGTATCACACTGGCGATTTCCTATTAGCAGGCTATTCCAGATTTTAGGTGCATAGCAGCAGAAGGCCACCCGTCTCACCACTTCTTTTAAGTTTAGCTCTTGGAATTCTAAGTAGACACTCATTTGAAGATCTAAGGTTACGATTTGGAATATAAGATGTCAGAGATTCCGAAATATAAGAGGGAATGCGATTATTTAAGGCTTTATAAACCATAAGCAGTATTTTCAAGTCAATTCTGAATGACACAGGTAACCAGTGTAGTGACATCAAAACTGGAGAAATATGTTCGGATTTTCTTTTCCTAGTTAAGATTCTAGCAGCTGCATTCTGCACTCATTGCAGTCGACTGATGTCTTTTTTGGGTGGTCCTGAGGGGAGAGCGTTACAGTAATCTAGTCGACTGAAAACAAAAGCGTGAACTAATTTATCAGCATCATATATACAATATCATCAAATATATAAAGACATAAGAGGTCTAACTTTTGCTATATTTCTTAAGTGAAAAAATGCTGTCCAAGTGATCTGATTAATATGCGATTTAAAATTCAGGTCAAAGTCAACAGTTACCTTTAAATTCTGTACGTCCGTCTTGACTTTTAATGCTAATGCATCAAATTTATTTCTAATAATATCATTGTCTCCATTATTGCCAATCACTAAAATTTCAGTTTTCTCTTTATTTAGCTTGAGAAAATTACTACTCATCCATTCAGAAACACAAGTAAGACATTGTGTTCGTGAATCAAGAGAATTGGGGTCATCAGGTGCTATTGATAAGTACAGTTGTGTGTCATCTGCATAGCTGTGGTAACTCACGTTGTAACCTGAGATAATCTGACCTAACGGAAGCATGTAGATTGAAAAGAGCAGCGGACCCAGGATAGAGCCTTGTGGAACACCATATCGGATATCATGTGTCTTTGAGATGTGATTACCACAACTCACAAAGAATTTTCTACCTGCCAGGTAGGATTCAAACCAATTTAAGACACTGCCAGAGAGGCCCACCCATTGACTAAGGCGCTATCAGGTGCTATTGATAAATCCAGTTGCGTGTCATCAGCATAGCTGTGGTAGCTCACGTTATGCCCCGAGATAATCTGACCTAATGGAAGCATGTAGATCGAAAAGAGCAGTGGACCCAGGATAGAGCCTTGCGGAACACCACATAGAATATCATATGTCAATCTTGGTGCCAGAACCGAAAATGATGTCAATTTGGGCGCCGGAAACGGATGCGACGTCGTTGATGTTGAATCAGGGAGGTTTTCCCATATTTGGCCTGCAGATATAACAGAGGTAGGTTTGGTGCACCCTGCCAGCCCCTGGCCTGGCGGGTAATTACCTCCACTTGGTCCACTCAGCTCGCCCCTAATCACACGTGTGTGACAAAACCTCGTTAGTGTATGGATGGAACACTAAAAGAAATTCCTAGTAACTGTCTTGCCTGAAAATAAAGATAAAGGTTATGTTTCAAACGAGAAACAATTCAATCTGAAAAATTAATGAAAGCCATATTGTGGAAGAATGTAGATTCAAATGTTTGCTTACTTTTTGAACATTGTCCTTTTGTGACACTAATAATGACATTATTTTTCTACTGCCTACCATTTACCTAGCGACACCTCTTAGTTACATGGCGATGCAAGTCACCAGAGGCTTTTTAAATGTATTAAAAGTTATTTAAAAAGCCTGGCAGCAATTACTGTAGTAATTGTAATGCTTGTTCTCTAGTGATTACTTTGTTCCTTGTCTGTTCCTTTTGTCTTTTCTGTTTTTGTCTAACACTTGCTACTTTGTTTTCTGCAAACCTCGTGTTTGTCTTTTTGACTTCACTTATGGCTTATTTGGTGTTCCTGTTTTTGGATGTGTAGTTACATAGGGTTGACTTTGGTTACTAATTGTTTTAGCATCTCCTAATTGTTGACCTTGTAGAAGACCTGGCACTGCCATCCTACCATGCTGAAAAAGAAATGAATAACACTGGATACCCGAGAGTAAACACAATATTGGAATTTCTTTCCTAGTATTCCATACAATACATTAAAATATTCTTTTTTTTAAATGGTTCTTACAATGTAATGGAATGTTGTTTCATTACAGATTTTTTTTTTATTTTTTATTTTTTCTCCAGCTGTCTGGAGTTTTTTTTTTTCTGTCCACCCTGGCCATCGGACCTTACTCCTTTTCTATGTTAACTAATGTTGTCTTATTTTAATTTCCTATTTTGTCTTTTATTTTTCTTTTCTTCATTATGTAAAACACTTTGAGCTTCTTTTTGTATGAAAATGTGCTATATAAATAAATGTTGTTGTTGAATTTGCCATGGCTGTGCCCCAGTTGCGATTGAACCGTGGCCTGACATCCAGGTTAAGTCAAATTGTATTTGTCACATACAAATTACATTCACAGTTAAACGGTGGACCAGTGATGTAAGTAGGTGACACAAACATTGCAAAAAGGATGGTAGAGCCCCAGAAAGACCCGCAAACCGGGACAAACCCTTACTAGGCAACTTAGAGAGAGACCGACTTCACCCCTAGGCAGCCTGACCCCAAACTTCTACAGGCACGCGTCAGCCTGCACAGGCCTAAAATGTGAAGCTGGTTTAGTCAGTCAGTCAGTCAGTCAGTCAGTCATTCTCCAACCCACTACATCCTAACTACAGGGTCACGGGGGTCTGCTGGAGCCAATCCAAGCCAGCACAGGGTGCAAGGCAGGAACAAATCCCGGGCAGGGTGCCTGCCCACCGCAGTGTTAGAGGATGTCAGTCAGTCAGTCATCTTCCAACCCGCTGTATCCTAACACAGGGTCATGGGGATTGGCTGGAGTCAATCCCAGCCCACGCAGGAGGGCACAAGGCAGGAACACCAGCCCACCACAGTGTTAGAGGATTTTTCTTTCTTTAATAAGATGTTAAATTTCGACCATACTATATTTTTGAATGCTTTTCAGGTTGTGGGGATCTCCGATCCCTCAGTTGTCACAACCAGGTGCCAGCCCACCGCAGGGTACACACACTCACACACACACACACCAAGCATACACTAAGGACATTTTTAGGATCATCAATGCTCCTAACCTGCATGTCTTTAGACTGTGGGAGGAAACCCATGCAGACATGGGGAGAACATGCAAACTCCACACACGGAGGACCTGGGAAGCAAACCTCAGGTCTCTTTACTGCAATGCAACAGCGCTACTACTGCGCCACCGTGCCGCCCAAAGCTGGTTTATCAAGTTCAAAATATTCTCTAAATGTTCACAAATGTTCCTTAAGGGAGAGGAAAACATTAAACCTTTGGATTGAGACACAATATTGCAAAATGAAGTAATTTATTTGTATAAACAAAAAGAAGCACAAAATATTATGAGTTTTGTTTCTTTTTCTATTTTCTTTTCTATGTTTTCTCCATTCATTTTTTTTTTTAGAAATCCTAGTAACATACATGTTGTCATAAATTCCAGTAACACTGGAAGTTCAATAGCTGTGCACGATCTTTAAATAATAATGGGTATGAAGAAATTGTGATAGTACTTCAATATTTGCAAAGCCTTTTGTGTCAGAATCTTAAGTATTCAAGTACAGGTAGTCCCCAGGTTACGAACATCCAACCTACGACTTACGAACGGGACCTCAGCTGCGACACATGCGCCTCAATAACTGCCGCTCCGTCATCTTTGGCTTAAGGACGCTGCAAGCAGTGGCTGGACGGAGGCTGGAGAGTGGCGATCTCGCTGCTCGCGCAGTGTAGTGTCCCTCGGGCAGCTCCCGGCGGCAAGTGGTTTCAATGCCCGCCCACCGCACACGGCTGCCCTGTTCGTTCTCGGTGGGCGGCTGGTGATAGAGCATGCGGTGACCCGGTTGTGACTGAACGGAGGCCATTGAGGGGTGAACAGGGCAGCGGGGGGGTAGCATTGTAGTGTGCCTCGGATGGCTGCCTGTTGAATGGGGGCAGTGTTGAGCGATTCACTACCCGCCTTTGGCCGCACCGTGTTCGTTCTCGGTGGGCGGACGCTGCAGGCAGCATACTGTAGTGGAGGTGACTGTGAGGTGGGCTGCTGATGAACCGCCTTACACTCCAACTTGTACCCTTAGATCTTCAAATGAGGGTCTGCTTATAATTCCAAGAGCTAAACTTATTAAAAGACGTGCTGAGGTGGGTGGCCTTCTGCTGTTAGGCACCTAAAATCTGGAATATCTGACCGATAGAAATTCGCCAGGCTGATATGGTGGAGCTCTTTAAAACACTGCTGAATACACATTATTCTGACATGGCCTTCTCATAGCTTCATTTTAGTGTAACCCTGATATTCTGGATATGCTTTTAATTATCTTTTTTATTTCCGTACTGACCTCCACTTTCTCTGCTCTACATTTTCCTGTGGTGACAGTCTGTGCCGCCGCCACCACCTGATCAAGGCACAATGCAATCCTTACACTGATGGATTGAAGGCCAGAGGTCCTCATGACCCTCATCATCGTCTAATTCTTCCACGTGAAGCCTGTAAACCGTGAGGACTGATTGAGAGCATTGATGTTAGGGGGGCTGGGTGGTCTCGTGACCTTGGAGCCCCTGCAGATTTTGTTTTTTTTTCTCCAGCCCATCTGGAGTTTTTTTGTTTTGTTTTTTTCTGTCCTCCCTGGCCAACGGACCTTACTTTATTCTTTGTTAATTAGTATTGACTAATTTTATTTTTTATATTTTTTCTCTTTTTCTTTCTTCACCTCATAAAGCACTTTGAGCAACATCATTTGTATGAAAACATGCTATAGAAAGAAATGTTGTTGTTGTTGATTGAAGAGAACAATCTCACCTCTCTGGGATTATGTTCATTTAGAAATTCATCTCATAGTTTGACCTCGTATATACTGTATATCATTTCAGTAACTGTGGATGGAAATACTAAGACGGAATTATTATTAAATAATTCCCCCCATATAAGTAACATTTCTCAGACTGCCTTCTTCCATCTCTGAAACATTTCTAGACTTTGTCCTGTTCTTACCCAACACAGTACTGAAGTATCGGTTAATGGCCGAGTCACCTCACGTATAGATTACTGTAATGCTATTCTGTCTGGCATCCCACAAAAACGTATCCATCACTTACAACTTCTTCTAAATTCTGCTGCCAGGATGATAACCTGCTGTTCTAAATCCACTGAACATATCACATCGATTGCCTCTCAACTTCACTACAGAATACAATACTAAATACCTGCTCTGAACATTTGCAGCTCTCCACACCTCACTGATCTCCTCCAGACTGGCACTCCACTCACTCACTCAGATCCTCATCTGCAGCTCGACTTTCTGTACCTCACGTCAGACTCGGTGCTATAGGAGCTCGAGCGTCTCTCATTGTGCTTCTCAACTCGGGAATTCTCTTCCCTCTCATATCCGTCAGCTCGATTCAATAACACATTTTAAAACTGGCACACCAATTGTGAATTTTGCACTGTTACTGCCAGTTATCTTTGTTTGTTTGCTAATTATTGCTTTTTGATTTATCATTCTCTTGTTTTAATTTTACTGGTTTTGTTTAATTTTATTGTAAGGTGACCTTGAGTGCTAAGATTATAACACGGGATTTTCTAATGGCCAAATATGACCAAAACAATTGTTCAACCTTACCTATGAAATGTGATCCCCCGGGATCTGGTTTGGAGCGTACAGCGGTTTGTACAATCCCAAGCAGCACATTATTCATTACTTCACTCCACAGCAGTGCCACTCGCAATATGGCGGCGACATTGACGTACGATGCTGCTGGTCATGTGGCGTCTAGTAATTCTATCTCTATGGGTGTTGATATGTGGTTTCTGCTTTACAATACTAAAGTCTTAACTTGCTGTTTTCCTATAGGGGGCGCTAGCTCCCTGGAAATACGTTTGCTTTGTAATTACGGCGCCTAAAGTAACCTGAACCTAAATAGATATATTATAAAGAGACGCTATCCTTCCCTTAGTGATACGGTGGTGAGAAATAACTTAGCTTTCTTTAATGACGGTTTATGTGGCCTAACAGACATGGAGGCACATTGACTACTCTTTGTTTGTTTGCTAATTATTACTTTTTAATTTATCATTCTCTTGTTTTAATTTTACTAATGTTGTTGAATTTTATTGTAAGGTGACCTTGAGTGCTAAGAAAGGCTTGGGGGCCACCAGAACAGAGCTGGGAAGCTCATCCCTGTGGGAGGACATGGCCACCACCAGGAGGTGCTCGGACAGTCATGGAACCCTGGATGGCAGCACTTCCGCCACACCAGGAAGTGCTGCCCGAAGAAATCCGAGAAGCACCCGGAGTGCTTCCAGGTGCTCATCTGACACTTCCGCCACACCAGGAAGTGTCATTGGACAGAGCACCTGGAGCCCTTCTGGGTAATTCTAAAAGGGGTCACCTCCCTCCAGTAGATGAGCCAGAGTTGGGAGGAAGGAGACGGAGCTTGAGAGGAGGTCGAAAGAGAGAAAGAAAAGAGACAGTTGGTGGAGAAGGCATTGTGGTGCCGTTTGTGAATACACGTGTGCGTTCTGGACATTCTGGTGTCTGTCTGTCTGTGGCTTTACACACATTTTATTAAAATCAAGTAACATTCCATACAAGCAAGTCAAGTTTTACTAAAACTAGGGTCGAAACAAATCAACCCGCATCCATGAGAAAGAGATGCTAGGCCAGCAGGGTAAAACTTTAAACTAGTGAAAATAAGTAAATAGGTACATTAAAAAAATAAATGAAAAATATAGAATAAAAAAGAGGGAAGAGAATCTGTTTTCTCAATTTAAATACTTATTTTAAAATGTTATTAATTAGATCATGCCAGGTTTTGAAAAAGTTTTCCACAGATCCTCTTAAGTGAAAAATCTGATTTTTTTTTCAATTTCAAATAGAAGATAACATCAGTTACTCACTGAGTTAAAAGAGCTGAGTTAGAAGTCTGCGTGCCAACAGTGAAGTACAGTAATCTCTCCTCGATCGCGGGGGGTTCTGCAACGCATAGGTGAAAATCCGAGAACTAGAAACCATATGTTCGTATGGTTATTTTTTATATATTTTAAGCCCTTATAAACTCTCCCACACTGTTTATAAATATTTCCTGCACAGTTATACAGCATAAACCCTTTGTATTCTCTTCGATATTAGGTAAGATTCATTGAAATTATGTATGTAAACACACATAAATAACATAAATATTATTTTAAAGATATCGAGCGTCTCCGATATCACATATGTTACAGCCATTACGATAGACAGGCCACCAGCAATAAATACGTACAATGCAAGAAAAATTATATACAGTAAAATGTGTGTACAGTGACACTAAACATACGTACATGTACTAAGTACTGTACATAGAAAATTAATTATGGTTGCTCACCAACAATGACTTGTCCGATAACGATGAGTTTAGTTTTACTGCACAACAAAGGAGAGCGTTACATCTCTTCCAAAGGAGTCTCTTCAGGTGATTGTGTAGCACCGCCGTTGTTCTTCTGCAATCCAAATCCCTAAAGCAGATTCCATCCGGACTACCGCCTTATTACGTCCACTTACAACTCGTTTTGCGCCCTGGTTAAAGGACACTGCGGCCGTAGATCTTATATTCTTTTCCTCGTTTTTAAATAAAAGGAATCATGGACTCAGTATCATGGATACTCCTACAGCGGTGTAGCTTTTCCCTTCCTTCAGGATATCCAAAACTTTTACCTTTTCGCCAATCGTTAACATCTTCCGTTGGCGCTTGGGCACGGCCCCTGAAGCGGTAGCAGGAGCAGCTCGTTTTGGAGCCATAATGAAGGGCTTGACTACGCACAAAGATGAACACAAACGAGCACAAAAGTTAAGTCTTTACATAGCGAAACGCGTTGATGCTGAATGAGCGAGACGAGACTTCCTGGTTAACGCGTGGAATCGAATTCGCGCTCTGTCGCTGAGCCAATCAGCACACAGGAACTTATTTGCGTGCTCTGATTGGGTAGCTTCTTAGCCGTCCGCCAATAGCGTCCCTTGTATGAAATCAACTGGGCAAACCAACTGAGGAAGCATGTACAGTAAGTAAAAAGACCCGAAGCATTATATATTTAGATATGCTTACATATAAAATCTGTGATAGAGTGAAGCTGTGAAAGTCGATATAGCGGATTACTGTAAAGACATTTACAGTTTGTCTGTCCTTCTCCACTTTAAGCCCCTCAGTGAGCCCACCAAACACTTCTGTTAGTGGATTAGGAGGGATTGGGACCCCAAGGCTGTCCGAGAGGCATTTAAAGATTTTGGTCCAGAGTGATGTTCATTTGGTGCACCCCACCCAAAACATGTGGCCCAGTGAGGCTGGAGCTCAGTTGCAACGTTCACAGATTGGCTCTCGCCCTGGAAACATTTTGGACAATTTTAAACGAGAGAGATGCGCTCGATAGGTAATTTGTAGTTGAAGGATTGAATGCTTTGCGCCTATGGAGCTTGTGTGAATTCTGTGCATCGCTACCTTCCACTCCTTTTCTGAGATGCTGAGTGAGAGATCCTTTTCCCGCTGTACTCTTGGATCTTTGAAAGGGAGGGACTGTAAAATGTTTTTATACATTACGGAGATGCTGTTTGAGTCCTCAAGACTGATCAAGATTTCTTCCGGTATAGAGGTAGGTGGGAGGTGAGGGAAATCGGGCAGCTTCTGTTTCACAAAGTTTCTAATTTGAAGGTCGTGAAAGAAATGTGTTGCTGGAACGTTAAATTTGGAGTGTAATTGTTCGTAGGATGTGAAGATATTGTCTATGTACAGTGATTTAATCCCAACATTGAAAACTGCGTACGTTTGAAGAGGGTGAGAATAGCTGGTTAACATGCAATTGTTCTAAAAGTAGCCATACACTTTCTATTGACCAGTACTGCATACAGATTGTTCTACTAATGTAACACATTCATCGATGACCTCTGTGTTTCTACCAGTACTGCCACTGTTACACACAGGTCTTATTTCTATGCTGCAGAAGAGTATTTGCCTACAGCTCAACATAAGTGTATTAAAAGTAACCAGGTGCACATATCACAGTGTTACATTAAGCACTAGTGGCTTTTCAACTCCGGCTACAGTTAACTGTATATATTGGTTAGAATTATAAAGAATATTTTCTTTTTCCTCTAGGACATGGAAAAGCCACAGAAAACAACTCAGCTCAGTTTACAACAGAAAGCAAAGCTCAGAGCTGAAGGAGTGGGTGCGAACTTTAAAGGAGAAAAAAGCTCTTCAAGATGCGCACAGACTTGACAGAAGGCTGAAAAAGCAGAAAGTGTAAGAATTCTCTTGATGTTACTGTTTCTTTTCTGCTGCACTAGAAAATTGCTGTGACACTTTCCAATCCACATGACCATCATATAACAAAAGTTATAGATGAAATAGTGGCTGTTGCAAAATTAATTTCTTTATTTTTTCTTGCCATATAAACTTAAGGTTGCAGGAACTTGCACATATAACTATTCTTTACTGAAGTATACTTGGGGAAAACTAGAAACTAGTAGGGCAGTTGGATTGACTGCTGTGCCATCCTAAACAATACGAATGATTGATGTTTATCCAAATAAATGTGATATCATCCATCCATCCATTATCCGTCCTGCTATATCCTAACTACAGGGTCATGGGGGTCTGCTGGAGCCAATCCCAGCCAACACAGGGCGCAAGGCAGGAAACAAACCCCGGGAAGGGTGCCAGCCCGCCACAAGGCACACACACACACACCAGGGACAATTTAGAATCGCCAATGCACCTAACCTGCATGTTTTTGGACTGTGGGAGGAAACTCCACGCAGGGAGGACCCGGGAAGCAAACCCAGGTCTCCTTACTGCAAGGCAGCAGCGCTAAACACTGTGCCGCCCAAATATGATATCATTTAGTCTTTATTTGACAATGAAGTAGCAGTAACATTAGCTCCTGCTTCACACATTATATAATGAACAACGTAATAAGCACTTTTTGGGATATTGTACCAGTTTCAATATTAAATATTTAATACCATAGTTCCCATTCTCCTTGGGGATTAAGTTATTTAGTTGTTAAGTTATTTCCCGCGCGTCGCGAGTGGCAGCCATTCCAGCAGCTCCATATATGACTTTATCTTTTTACCTTTTTTTTTCTATTTTTCTCTATTTCACTGATCACTTCTACCACTTTCTTTTATGTGCAATCGCTCCCTCGACACTTTTTACTATTTTTACTACTTGACATGGATTTTTACACTCTGAGACTCGCCTATTCAAGTAGTCAACTTAAAGCACTGAGAAGAAATGCCCACGCCGGTGTGGTTCACTATTTACCTGACGAGGTAAGAAGACGACATCGGAGCAGCCGAGCCTGCGCAAAGATAAAAGATAAGATAAAAGCCAAGCAGCTTACAAAAAAATGGCGTTATAAACCGTCGGTGCCTTTTGTGATCCCTGGAAATGTGAACTCACTACCAAATAAGATCGACAAACTTGCTGTGCTGGTGAAAAATGTCAGAACCTACAGAGAATGCAGGTTGCTGTGTTTTTATTTATTTTTTTAATGAATTTCCCCTTGGGATTAATAAAGTATCTATCTATCTATCTATCTATCTATCTATCTATCTATCTATCTATCTATCTATCTATCTATCTATCTATCTATCTATCTATCTATCTATTATATAGTGCCTTTCACAATATCTATCTATCTATCTATCTATCTATCTATCTATCTATCTATCTATCTATCTATCATATAGTGCCTTTCACAATATCTATCTATCTATCTATCTATCTATCTATCTATCTATCTATCATATAGTGCCTTTCACAATATCTATCTATCTATCTATCTATCTATCTATCTATCTATCTATCTATCTATCTATCATATAGTGCCTTTCACATCTATCTATCTATCGATCTATCTATCGATCTATCTATCTATTATATAGTGCCTTTCACAATATCTATCTATCTATCTATCTATCTATCTATCTATCTATCTATCTATCTATCTATCTATCTATCTATCTATTATATAGTGCCTTTCCTATCTATCTATCTATTATATAGTGCCTTTCACAATATCTATCTATCTATCTATCTACAGTGGTGTGAAAAACTATTTGCCCCCTTCCTGATTTCTTATTCTTTTGCATGTTTGTCACACAAAATGTTTCTGATCATCAAACACATTTAAACATTAGTCAAATATAACACAAGTAAACACAAAATGCAGTTTTTAAATGATGGTTTTTATTATTTAGGGAGAAAAAAAATCCAAACCTACATGGCCCTGTGTGAAAAAGTAATTGCCCCCTGAACCTAATAACTGGTTGGGCCACCCTTAGCAGCAATAACTGCAATCAAGCGTTTGCGATAACTTGCAATGAGTCTTTTACAGCGCTCTGGAGGAATTTTGGCCCACTCATCTTTGCAGAATTGTTGTAATTCAGTTTTATTTGAGGGTTTTCTAGCATGAACTGCCTTTTTAAGGTCATGCCATAGCATCTCAATTGGATTCAGGTCAGGACTTTGACTAGGCCACTCCAAAGTCTTCATTTTGTTTTCTTCAGCCATTCAGAGGTGGATTTGCTGGTGTGTTTTGGGTCATTGTCCTGTTGCAGCACCCAAGATCGCTTCAGCTTGAGTTGACGAACAGATGGCCGGACATTCTCCATCAGGATTTTTTGGTAGACAGTAGAATTAATGGTTCCATCTATCACAGCAAGCCTTCCAGGTCCTGAAGCAGCAAAACAACCCCAGACCATCACACTACCACCACCATATTTTACTGTTGGTATGATGTTCTGTTCTAAAATGCTGTGTTCCTTTACGTCAGATGTAACGGGACATTTGCCTTCCAAAAAGTTCAACTTTTGTCTCATCAGTCCACAAGGTATTTTCTCAAAAGTCTTGGCAATCATTGAGATGTTTCTTAGCAAAATTGAGACGAGCCCTAATGTTCTTTATGCTTAACAGTGGTTTGCGTCTTGAAATCTGCCATGCAGGCCGTTTTGCCCAGTCTCTTGCTTATGGTGGAGTCGTGAACATTGACCTTAATTGAGGCAAGTGAGGCCTGCAGTTCTTTAGACGTTGTCCTGGGGTCTTTTGTGACCTCTCGGATGAGTCGTCTCTGCGCTCTTGGGGTAATTTTGGTCGGCCGGCCACTCCTGGGAAGGTTCACCACTGTTCCATGTTTTTGCCATTTGCGGATAATGGCTCTCACTGTGGTTCGCTGGAGTCCCAAAGCTTTAGAAATGGCTTTATAACCTTTACCAGACTGATAGATCTCAATTACTTCTGTTCTCATTTGTTCCTGAATTTCTTTGGATCTTGGCATGATGTCTAGCTTTTGAGGTGCTTTTGGTCTACTTCTCTGTGTCAGGCAGCTCCTATTTAAGTGACTTCTTGATTGAAACAGGTGTGGCAGTAATCAGGCCTGGGGTGGCTACGGAAATTGAACTCAGGTGTGATACACCACAGGTAGGGGATTTTTAACAAGGGGCAATTACTTTTTCACACAGGGCCATGTAGGTTTGGATTTTTTCTCCTAAATAATAAAACCATCATTTAAAAACTGCATTTTGTGTTTACTTGTGTTATATTTGACTAATGGTTAAATGTGTTTGATGATCAGAAACATTTTGTGTGAAAAACATGCAAAAGAATAAGAAATCAGAAAGGGGGCAAATAGTTTTTCACACCACTGTATCTATCTATCTATCTATCTATCTATCTATCTATCTATCTATCTATCTATCTATCATATAGTGCCTTTCACAATATCTATCTATCTATCTATCTATCTATCTATCTATCGATCTATCTATCTATCATATAGTGCCTTTCACATCTATCTATCTATCTATCTATCTATCTATCTATCTATCTATCTATCTATCTATCTATCTATTATATAGTGCCTTTCACAATATCTATCTATCTATCTATCTATCTATCTATCTATCTATCTATCTATCTATCTATCTATCTATTATATAGTGCCTTTCACAATATCTATCTATCTATCTATCTATCTATCTATCTATCTATCTATCTATCTATCTATCTATCTATCTATCTATCTATCTATCTATCTATCTATCTATCTATAAGACTAATGACTGCAAAGAGAATCGTAGAGTGTATGAGAACATGAGGGCAACCATTAAGAAGGATATCAGAGAGGCTAAAAGACAGTTGGAGAGGAATAGAGCAGATAAGGCGAAAGACGACCCCAAGAGATTCTTTCAGTATTTTAGTAGTAAAAGAACAGTTAAGTAGGAGGTCAAGTTCATCAGGAATAGTAAAGGGGAATTATAAGATACAGACAATGAAATAGCAGATGCCCTAAACTTACATTTTTCTGAGGTGTTTACAAGTGAGCAAGTGGATAACCTCCCAGAGGTAAACACAACTACTAAGGAGGTACTGAGGGATTTGGAAATTGTAGAGGGAGAAGTGCTGCTCGGATTAAATAAGGTGAAATCAAACAAGTCACCAGGACCAGATAATATTTACCCTCAAGTTCTTAAAGAGGCTAGTGAGTATAGATATAAACCCTTGACACATATTTTTAAGAAGTCACTGCGCACTGGAGAGATTCCAAAGGACTGGAAAATGGCAAATATCATCCCATTATATAAAAAGGGTGACAGGGCAGATCCATGCAACTATAGGCCAGTAAGCTTAACAAGCATCACAGGAAAATTAATGGAAAGAATTATTAAGGGTAAGACTGAGCAACACATGACAAGGACAGGAGTGTCAGTGAACAGTCAGCAGGGGGTCAGAAGAGGGAGGTCGTGTTTTACTAACATGTTGGAATTTTATGAGGAGGCAACAAAAGCATACGATCAAAGTGGAGCTTATGATATTATTTATCTGGACTTTCAGAAAGCATTTGATAAGGTGCCACATGAGAGGTTGGGCATCAAATTAAAAGAAGTGGAAGTTCAGGGTGATGTTTTTAGATGGGTGCAGAATTGGCTCAGACACAGGAAGCAGAGGGTGATGGTGTGAGGAACCTCATCAGAACTGGCCGATGTTAAGAGTGGTGACCAGCAGGGGTCAGTGCTAGGGCCACTGCTATTTTTAATATATATAAATGATTTGGATAGGAATATAAGTAACAAGCTGGTTAAGTTTGCAGATGATACCAAGATAGGTGGATTAGCAGATAATTTGGAACCCGTTATATCATCACAGAAGGACTTGGACAGCATACAGGCTTGGGTAGATTTGTGGCAGATGAAATTTAATGTCAGTAAATGTAAAGAATTACACATAGGAAGTGAAAATATTAGGTTTGAATACACAATGGGCGGTCGGAAAATCGAGAGTCCACCTCATGAGAAGGATTTAGGAGTCATAGTGGACTCCAAGCTATCAACTTCCCAACAGTGTTCAGAAGCCATTAAGAAGGCTAACAGAATGTTAGGTTATATAGCGCCTTGATTTGTGGAGTACAAGTCACAGGAGGTTCTGCTCAAGTCTTTATAACACACTGGTGAGGCCTCATTTGGTGTACTGGGTGCAGTTTTGGTCTCCAGGCTACAAGAAGGACATATCAGCACTAGAAAAGGTCCAGAGAAGAGCGACTTGGCTGATTTCAGGTCTACAGGGGTTGAATTATGAGGAAAGATTAAAAGAGCTGAGCCTTTACAGTTTAAACAAAAGAAGATTAAGAGGTGACATGATTGAAGTGTTTAAAATTATGAAGGGAATTAGTCCAGTAGATCGAGACTTGTATTTTAAAATGAGCTCATCAAGAACACAGGGACACAGTTGGAAACTTGTGAAGGGTAAATTTCGCACAAACATTAGGAGGTTTTTATTTACACAAAGAACGATAGACACTTGGAATAAGCGACCAAGTAGTGTGGTAGACAGTAAGACGTTAGGGACTTTCAGAACTCAACTTGATGTTTTCTTGCAGGAAACAAGTGGATAGGACTGGCAAGCTTTGTTGGGCTGAATGGCCTGTACTCGTCTAGATTGTTCTAAATGTTCTAATGTTCTAATGTTCTATCTATCTATCTATCTATCTATCTATCTATCTATCTATCTATCTATCTATCTATCTATCTATCTATCTATCTATCTATCTATCTATCTATCTATCTATTTCTTTAGCACATTTTCATACAAATGATGTAGCTCAGAGTGCTTTACTGGATGAAGAAAGAGAAAAAGACAAAATATAAAAATAAAATTACGCTA
Organism: Polypterus senegalus; assembly: GCF_016835505.1. NCBI lineage: Eukaryota > Metazoa > Chordata > Cladistia > Polypteriformes > Polypteridae > Polypterus > Polypterus senegalus. The sequence continues at coordinate 10,215,072 of NC_053157.1, read as the reverse complement.
ATTGACATAGAATAAAAGTAAGGTCAGAAAAAAAAAATCAAAATCTGCAGGGGGTCCGAGGCCACGAGACCACCCAGCCCCCTCTAGGCATTCTACCTGACATCAATGACCTCAGTCAGTCCTCATGGTGTTCAGACTTCACATCGAAGAACATGATGCTGATGGTCATGTGGACCTCTGGCCTTCAATCCATCAGTGCAGGAACATCATGGTGCTTTGATCAGGTGGTGGGGGCGCAGATCGCCACCACAGAAAACCGGAAAAAGAACAGAAGAAAAAGTAGGGGGCAAGTACGGATATTGGAGCCACCATGAATGATAATGATATTTCAATGCATATCCAGGATATCAGGGTTAAACTAAAATGAAGCTATGAGAGAGCCATGTTAAAATCACGGGTTGTTAGCAGTTTTGTAAAGTGCTCCACCGTATCAGCCTGGTGAATTCCTATTGGCAGGCTATTCCAGATTTTAGATGCCTAACAGCAGAAGGCCGACCGCCTCACCACTTCTTTTAAGTTCAGCTCTTGGAATTCTAAGCAGACCCTCATTGGAAGATGTAAAGTTACGATTTGGAGTGTAAAGTGACAGGCGTCATAGCCAGAAGACACCAAGACTGCGACGTGTGACGTCACCAAAGCAAGCATATGAAGGTCAGCATGCGTATCAGTTAAGTACCCGAGTTTGGATTAATACTGTGTGGTTTAGCGATTCCTATTTTTGTTTATGAAAATATGTTTCTGGTGTAGACACGGTGGTGCACCGGTAACAACAACAACAACAACAACAACAACATTTATTTCTATAGCACATTTTCATACAAACAGTAGCTCAAAGTGCTTTACATATTAAAGAATAGAAAAATGAAAGATACAATTATAAAACAAAATAAATCAACATTAACAACGAATAAGAGTAAGGTTCAATGGCCAGGGGGGACAGAAAAAACAAAAAAAAAACTCCAGACGGCTGGAGAAAAAAAAATAAAATCTGTAGGAATTCCAGCCCATGAGACCGCCCAGTCCCCTCTGGGCATTCTACCTAACATAAATGAAACAGTCCTCTTTGGATTTAGGATTCTCACGGAAGGGCTTGATGATGATGATGATGGTCACGTAGACTTCTGCCTTTTAATCCGTCCATCATTGTTGGAGCATCATGAAGCTTTGAGTAGGTGGAGGTGGCGCAGGCCGGAAAAAGAAACAGAAAAGAGAGTAGGGGTCAGTACCGATTTTAGAGCCACCATAGTTATTATGAAGAATTGAACATACAGAGTATCAGGATTAAGTTAAAGTGAAGTTATAAAAAGGCCATGTTAAAGTAATGTGTTTTCAGCAGTGTTTTAAACTGCTCTACTGTATCAGCCTGGTGAATTCCTATTGGCAGGCTATTCCAGATTTTAGGTGCATAGCAGCAGAAGGCCGCCCGCCTCACCACTTCTTTTAAGTTTTGTTCTTGGAATTCTAAGGAGACACTCATTTGAGGATCTGAGGTTACGATTTGGAATATAACGTGTCAGACATTCCAATATATAAGATGGGGCGAGATTATTTAAGGCTTTATAAACCATAAGCAGAATTTTAAAGTCAATTCTGAATGACACAGGTGACCAGTGTAGTGACATTAAAACTGGAGAAATGTGTTCGGATTTTCTTTTCCTAGTTAGGATTCTAGCAGCTCCATTCTGCACTAGTTGCAAACGATTTATATCTTTTTTTGGGTAGTCCTGAGAGGAGTGCGTTACAGTAATCTAGTCGACTGAAAACAAACGCGTGAACTAATTTCTCAGCATCTTTCAGTGATATAAGCGGTCTAACTTTACTTATGTTTCTTAAGTGAAAAAATGCTGTCCTAGTGATCTGATGAATATGTGATTTAAAATTCAGATTACAGTCAACAATCACCCCTAAGCTTTTTACCTCTGTCTTGACTTTTAATCCTAATGTATCCAGTTTATTTCAGCCTCATTGTATCCATTATTAGCTCTGCTGCCTCGCAGTTAGGAGACCCGGGTTCGCTTCCTGGGTCCTCCCTGAGTGTAGTCTGCACGTTCTCCCCGTGTCTGCGTGGGTTTCCTCCTACAGTCCAAAGACATGCAGGTTAGGTGCATTGCCGGTCCTAAATTGTCCCGTGTGTGTGTGTGTGTGTGTGTGTGCCCTGCAATGGGCTGACGCCCTGTTCAGGATTTGTTCCTGCCTTGCGCCCTGTGCTTGCTGGGATTGGCTCCAGCGGACCCTCAGTCGTGACCCTGTGTTTGGATATAGCATGTTGGGTAAGGACTATGTAATGACTGACTATTTCTGGTGTAATGATTATGATTCTTGATTGGTGTTTTATTTCAGATGAAAGAAATTCTAGACTTTCTTGTAAATAAAGTCAGTTCGACTCTTCCCATTAAAACTTTCCTCTGCCTCATTCCGATCAGCTGCTCATTTTCAGAGGACAGTAGTAGGGTTAGTTATAAAGTTATTGAGTGAAAGATGACAAAGACAGGACATGTCTTATGACAGAAGCACACGCTCGATTTTTTCCTTAAATATAACCGCAGCTCTTTTAGTTTAGGCTTGCATGTAATACAGTAGGTCAAGGTAACTCTCCGCCAGATGTTGTGATATTAGCTTTTTTATTATGATTACCATTACAGTGATAATTACACTTTACGGGTAAGGGTGATATGTGACCTGATAAGATTTTTGGTCTGTATAAATGTTATATTCCATCAAAAAACATACCCATTTTAAATGATATTTTGTTAATGTCTCAATTCTTGCTTTAGAATTTACCAGTCCAACCAAAAGATTGATGAAAGGCTGAGGAGAGTGGGACCACACCTTGAAATCTATGAAGCGTTTCACCCAGTAAAGACTGGGAGCTCAAGTCACCAATTCCTACAAGCAACAATTTGCATTCAGAAATTTATTCGGTCCTGGCTTGTGCGGATCCAGTACAACAGAATTAAAACAAAGGTAGTTAAGACGTTAATTTAATTATACCATATACATCTGTGTCCTTTACTACGTTTCTGATATTGATGAAATTTATTATGAAATATGTGTGTCAAATGAGGATATTTGCTTATATACAGTCATATGAAAAAGTTTGGGACGCCCTCTCAGCCTGCATAATAATTGACTCTCCTTCCAACATAAAGATCACAGTGGTATGTCTGTCATTTCCTAGGAGTACTGCGGTGTTTTCCGAACAAAGATTTTTAGTGACGCAGTATTTAGTTGCATGAAATTAAATCAAATGTGAAAAACTGGCTGTGCACAAATGTGGGTCCCCTTGTCATTGTGCTGATTTGAATGCCTGTCACTGCTCAGTGCTGATTACTTGGTTGGACGAGCTCGTTAATCCTTGAACTTCATAGGCTGGAGTGTCCAATCATGAGTGGTCAAAGGTATTTAAGGTGGTCAATTACAAGTTGTGCTTCCTTCCCTTTGACTCTCCTCTGAAGAGTGACAGACAGCATGGGATCCTCAAAGCAACTCTCAAAAGATCTGAAAACAAAGATTGTTGAGTCTCCTGGTTTAGGGGAAGGCTACAAAAAGCCATCTCAGAGGTTCAAACTGTCAGTCTCAACTGTAAGGAATGGAATCAGGAAATGGAAGGCCACAGGCACAGTTGCTGTTAAACCAACAGGTCTGGCAGGCCAAGAAAAATACAGGAGTGGCACATGAGCAGGATTGTGAGAATTGGTGACAGACAACCCACAGATCACCTCCAAAGACCTACAAGAACATCTCGCTGCAGATGGTGTATCTGTACATCGTTCTACAATTCAGCGCAATTTGCACAAAGAACATCTGTATGGCAGGCAGGGTGATGAGAAAGAAGCCCTTTCTGCACTCACACCACAAACAGAGTCACTTGTTGTATCAAATGCTCATTTAGACAAGCCAGATTCATTTTGGAACAAAGTGCTTTGGGCCGATGAGACAAGAATGGAGTTATTTGGTCAGAACAAAAAGCGCTTTGCATGGCGGAAGAAGAACAGCGCATTGCAAGAAAAACACCTGCTACCTCCTGTCAAATGTGGTGGAGGTCCCATCATGCTGTGGGGCTGTGTGGCCAGTTCAGGGACTGGGGTCCTTGTTAAAGTCGAGGGTCGGATGAATTCAACCCAGTATCAACAAATTCTTCAGGATAATGTTCAAGCATCAGTCACAAAGTTGAAGTTACGCAGAGGTTGGATATCCCAACAAGACAATGACCCAAAACACAGTTCGAAATCTACAAAGGCATTCATGAAGAAGGAGAAGTACAGTGTTCTGGAATGGCCGTCACTGTCCTCTGACTTGAATATCATCGAAAATCTATGGGATGATTTGAAGCAGGCTGTCCATCAAATTGAACTGAACTGGAGAGATTTGGTATGAAGAATGGTCAGAAATACCTCCATCCAGAATCCAGGCACTCATCACAGGCTATAGGAGGACAGCGTCTGGAGGCTCAAAGGAGCAAAAGGAGACTCAACAAAGTATTGATGTCATATCTCTGTTGGGGTGCCCACATTTGTGCCCCTGTCTAATTTTGTTATGATGCATATTGCACATTTTCTGTTAATCCAATAAACTTAATGTCACTGCTGAAATCCTACTCTTTCCATAAGGCATGTCAGATATTAACAGGAAGGTCAGCCAATGATATAAACAAAAATCCAAAGAATTAAGAGGGGTTCCCAAAGTTTTTCATATGACTGTACCTTTTTTCCTGAGTGGCATGGGAGCACAGAGGATAGCGCTATAGAGTTATGGATTCAGATTCCGACCTGGACATACTCTGTCTGGAGTTTCTGAGTGAGTGTGCTGTGCAGTGTACTAAGGTTGGGAGCATGCGCTGATTAAAGCTCGTTGTCGCACCCACCACAAGGCGAAGCACCCGGGTTGAGATCTGAGTGCAGCCATCCAGTGGATGGCACCTCAGCACCACACTTAGGACAGTGTGAGGTTTTTTACCGTGGCCGGAATGCCAATCCTGCCACCAACCCCCAAGTTGTCCCTGCAGGTTGGAGGACCTGCTTGCTGGGCTGAACGCAGATTAACGTCATATCCAGGACAAGGCATTTGCAGGTTAAGGGTCTTGCTCAGGGCGGCCCAACGGAGTAGAATCCCTTCTGGCGTTTATGGGATTTCGAGCCTGGGAACCTTCTGATTGTTGATGCAGATCCCTAGCCTCCGAGTCACCACTCTGCCCAGTGTACTAAGACCCTGTCCAAAAGATGATTCCAATTGTGTCAGAATAGACTCCAACCGCTCACAGCCCTGACCTGGAAATAAACAGGTTTGGAAAATGAAGGCCCTGCGGTGGGTTGGCACCCTGCCCGGGATTGGTTCCTGCCTTGTGCCCTGTGTTGGCTGGGATTGGCTCCAGCAGACCCTGTGTTCAGATTCAGCGGGTTAGAAAATGGATGGATGGAAAATGAAGGCTAAATGGTTTGTCAATATTATTAAAGATTTTAGAATATAAAAGACAACACAACAACACAAAGTTTAGCACTACTACCAACGCAGCTTCTGAGTCCTGCGTTGAAATGTTAATCAAGGACTCACAGTAATGGAGCCTTCATGCTCTCACCATGTTTGAGTTTGTTCCCTACAGGTCAGGGGTCCTCAGTCCCTTTCCTAGAGGGCCACAGTTTTTTGTTCTAACCCGGTGGCTTAATTAGAAAGCAATTCTTGCCAAAAATTTCATCTCCTGGCTTGTTAGTTGCTTTAACTCTGCTATGTCAGCTCATTCTCATATCCTCGATTTTCTTCCCCTTTCTAAGGATATCATCCAAATGATCTGAAGGCTAAAATGGAGGTGGAATTCTCAGTCCTTCACTTTTTTCTCTTCACTTTCCTTCCAAGTTTTTAATTAAACCAAACAGTGCATGATAAACACACACAGAGGTGTAAAATGGTAACAAGCTAAATGGAGAAATGCTCGACTCTTTTGTCATTTGCATATTATTGCTAATTAGGAAGAATTAAAAACCAAGAATACTGCTGTTTAAGACTAAAATAAGCAATAAGGGTTCAAAATCTTAACATGCGAGACAACTGAAGTGAAGCACAAGTGTTACTGGAGCGATAAGGGCTTCTTATTAAGTAATTGGGTTGGAGCAAAAACCTGCAGCCCTCCAGGACCGTGATTGAGGACCCCTGACCTCGGTGTTCCAGTGAATTAGGTCTTTGGTACAGAACTTTTCTCCTTGGAAAATGTCTTCATTCATTCATTTTCTAAACCTGTTTTTTTTCCTAATAAAGATATGGAAAGGTGGGAGCCTATTATTGCAGCAATGCATTCACGCAAAAAACATTCACGCAAGCATCACACTCATAGAGCCAGGGAGTTATTGTCTGTTAACATGAGTTCATGTCTTTAGGATATAAATAGGAACCAGAGGACCAACAGAGAGCCCATGCCATTACACAAGGTGTGAAACTTTTCACTGGGACAGCAGGAAATAAATCCAAGTTCTTATAGCCGTGGTACTGCATTGTGCCACCTTGAGCAATAATGGCAGTATTGAAGGTGTTATAACAGTTCTCTTATTTTTCAGTTTGGGAGTAATTCAGTAAATTCTTTATCCATAGGCATTAAATCACGGCCCATCACTTCCAGAAGCTGTAAAAAAATACCGCAGCATGATGCAAAAACTACAGAAAAGAAATGACGTCAGGAAGCCATCTGTGCCTCTTGTGTACAGTGAAATAGAAGAGTGGATGGACAGAAAGACGAGTAAGCATCCGAAACATGATATTCTAAGCAGTCGGAAAATCTCAGCCATATCTCTCTCTCTCTCTCTATATATAAATATACTAGCAAAATACCCGCGCTTCGCAGCGGAGAAGTAGTGTGTTAAAGAAGCAATGAAAAAGAAAAGGAAACATTTTGAAAATAACGTAACATGATTGTCAATGTAATTGTTTTGTCACTGTTGTGAGTGATGAGTGTTGTTGTCATATATATATATATATATATATTTACACACACACATAAACATATATATATATACATATCTATACATATACACATATATATATACATATATATATATCTACATATATACACATACATATACATACACACATAAATACATACACACACATATATACACACAAATACATATATATACATACATACACACACACATATATAAACATATATATACATATACATACATATCTACATATATACACACACAGCTATTTCAGATCAGTGCAATACGCTGCTTGTTAAAACGGATAACTCCGCTCTTACGTGCAAGTCTGCGTGGATATTATGAACTATCGTATTTGTTCAAGTTCTATTTAAATTTTAAATAGAAGGAATTTTTATTTAGTCGACAGAAATATCTTTGGTAGGAATGGTAAAACAGACAGGAATATTATTCGTGAATAAATCAACTCAAACCTTAAACAACTTATAATATTTTGCTCTCCATAAAAATATATCCTGTCTAAATTATACAAGTTAGAAATAAAGTAAACGTTAAAAGAACAAACATTCAAATTTCTTTACTCTTATGTAATTTTATATAAAAATAAACTTAGATTTTAAATATCCCAAAAGATTTTGCTCTCCATAAAAATATATCCTGTCAAAATTATACAAATTCAAATATGAACATGCTGCATAACAAAACCTAGAAATATAAATAAAATGTGTTCCTTTCAGCAATAACAAATCAAATCATTCAGTTGTCTTTGCTCATATGTCATTTTAGAGCTGGACGCCTGGCATCTTTTTGGCCACAGGTTCGTTTCTGTTTGGTGTGAGGTTCTGTGTTGTGGAGATTCTCAGGATGGATTGCAGGTGCTCATCAGTGAGGCGACTCCTGTGTGCTGTTTTGTTAGTCTTTATCACTGAGAAGAGCTTCTCACACAGATATGTGCTACCAAACATGCACAAGGTTCGAGCCGCATGTAGACGGACTTTTTTTGTTCTTCAAAGTCACCAAAGCGCCGTGCAAACTCAGTGCGCTCAGTTTATCAGCAAAGTGCGATTTGGGAACACCGTAGTGACGACTTGGTTTAACATTACTTGGCAACAGGGAAAGTGGGGCAAGTGCACTGGTGCATTTGTGTCTCCCATAAAAGCAGCTTCACTTGAAATCACTTTGTGATTGTGCACGGGTTAAAACGTCCGCTGAAGTGTCAGATTCTTATTTAATTATGCTGCTTTCTGTATCTTCTGCATTGCATTCAGGTTACCCTGATGTTTTGTCTCATAGTGCCGTCTTAGATTAAATTCTGTAATTACAGCCACATTAGCTCCACAAATGAGACACACGGGTTCAGTAAACATATACTCAGCCTCCCATCGGTTTTTAAAGGCTCTATTTTCAGAATCAACTCTTCTCTTCAGCATCGTGTGAGCTAGCTTCGCAATAACTTGATTAACTCGGTAAGTGTTACGGCAAGGCAGCTGAAGCGCTGCATTATGGGATCTGTAGTTTATTGTGTTACCAGCGCTTCATATACCCGGCTTTAATAACAATAATACAGTATATAAAATGATCTCGGGGCGGATATAATTACACCGGGCGGATGTGGCCCGCGCCCTTGAGTTTGACACATATGGACTAAATAGAACTTGAAAAGATATATTTTTTCAAATGTGATCGCGCAATTCAGATAGAGTTGACGCGCACTACAGCCTGCATGCCTCAATAAGTCATCCTCCCCTCGCTCTTACTTTTTACCGCTCATCTAATGAATACACTGAGTATGGCTTTACCAAAACAATCATTGATGGCGAATAAAGTATCCATTATTCGAGTATGTAGATCGGGTTATATATATATACATATATATATATATACCAGCGTATCGCAGCGAGAAGTAGTGTGTTAAAAAGCTAGAAAAGAAAAGGGAACATTTTAAAAATAACGTAACATGACTGTCAATATACAGTATTTGTTTTGTGAGTGTTACTGAGTGTTGCTGTCATCAAGGATTTGATTATCATTATTTCTTTCAATCAGGTTCGTATTTGTAGGATGTGTTGTGTTCAAGTTACATTCCGTGTTTGTCAATCGTTGTAAAGATGACAGGTTTCATTCATCGATTCGTTTCTTACTGCATCAATAAACAGCTCGTCTTCTTCTTTATCTGAGACCTGACACACTGCATGCACGGGTTTTTTACACTGTCTTCCTTTAGCGGGACATTGACTTTTTCCAACGTGTGCTTTGTTTTGGATTTATGAATATGCTTGTATGTATCAGACGCTTCATATTTTTGCTGCCTTTTCAATTGTGTAATTCGGTTTTGTTCAGCTCTTTGGAACTGTTGCTTTTATCTGTGCACTGCCAGTTCACGTGAGCCGCTCGTGTACATGCATCGAAGTTCCCAGCTGTGCTGGTGCCATCTCGTGCTATGTCCATGGCTGTATTTAATGTTACCTTAGTCCTGGCACTTAAAACTTTCTCTCGCAGTTTCGCTGAGTTTGTGTCAAACACCACCCTGACCATCTCATCTTCCTCTGCATAAGCACAGTCCTTAACCCGTGAATATTTAGTGGAGTTTGCTATTGGATTGCCGCTGACGGACGGCCTTATATGGGCAGGCACTAAATTACAAACGCCAGCGCAGCCTGTCTATGAACTTAATTTAAAGTGTAGGTTTACATCGCTTTGTTTCAAGTAGCAGAACTCATGAATATGGTTGTATATGTCACTCGCTCGCTTCTTATTGTTTCGCTGCCTTCTCAATTATATAATGCATGTTTTCTTCAGCGCTTTTTTAGGTCTTCCTGGTTTTCTATGTACTGCGTAATTACGTGGGAGGCGTGATGATGTCACACGAAACTCCGCCCCCACGGCGTTGAAGCTCATCTCCATTACAGTAAATGGAGAAAACTGCTTCCAGTTATGACCATTACGTAGAATTTCGATATAAAACCTGCCCAACTTTTGTAAGGAAGCTGTAAGGAATGAACCTGCCAAATTTCAGCCTTCCACCCACACGGGAAGTTGGAGAATTAGTGATGAGTCAGTGAGTGAGTGAGTGAGTGAGTGAGTGAGTGAGTGAGTCAGTGAGTGAGTGAGGGCTTTGCCTTTTATTAGTATAGATCTATATAAACAGTCGTATGAGAAAGTTTGGGACCCCCTCTCAGCCTGCATAATAATTGACTCTCCTTTCAACACAATGATCACAGTGGTATGTCTGTCATTTCCTAGGAGTACTGCGGTGTTTTCAGAACAAAGATTTTTAGTGACGCAGTATTTAGTTGCATGAAATTAAATCAAATGTGAAAAACTGGCTGTGCACAAATGTGGGTCCCCTTGTCATTGTGCTGATTTGAATGCCTGTCACTGCTCAATGCTGATTACTTGGTTGGATGAGCTCGTTAAGCCTTGAACTTCATAGACAGGAGTGTCCAGTCACGAGTGGTCAAAGGTATTTAAGGTGGTCAGTTACAAGTTGTGCTTCCTTCCTTCCCTTTGACTCTCCTCTGAAGAGTGACAGACAGCATGAGATCCTCAAAGCAACTCTCAAAAGATCTGAAAACAAAGATTGTTGAGTCTCCTGGTTGAGGGGAAGGCTACAAAAAGCCATCTCAGAGGTTTAAACTGTCAGTTTCAACTGTAAGGAATTGAATCAGGAAATGGAAGGCCACAGGCACAGTTGCTGTTAAACCAACAGGTCTGGCAGGCCAAGAAAAATACAGGAGCGGCACATGGGCAGGATTGTGAGAATGGTGACAGACAAGCCACAGATCACCTTCAAAGACCTGCAAGAACATCTCGCTGCAGATGGTGTATCTGTACATCGTTCTACAATTCAGAGCAATTTGCACAAAGAACATCTGTATGGCAGGGTGAGGAGAAAGAAGCCTTTTCTGCACTCATGACACAAACAGAGTTGCTTGTTGTATCAAATGCTCATTTAGACAAGTCAGATTCATTTTGGAACAAAGTGCTTTGGACTGATGAGACACAAATGGAGTTATTTGGTCAGAACAAAAAGCGCTTTGCATGGCGGAAGAAGAACAGCGCATTGCAAGAAAAACACCTGCTACCTCCTGTCAAATGTGGTGGAGGTCCCATCATGCTGTGGGCTGTGTGGCCAGTTCAGGGACTGGGGTCCTTGTTAAAGTCGAGGGTCGGATGAATTCAACCCAATATCAACAAATTCTTCAGGATAATGTTCAAGCATCAGTCACAAAGTTGAAGTTACGCAGAGGTTGGATAGTCCAACAAGACAATGACCCAAAAATCTACAAAGGGCATTCATGCAGAGAGAGAAGTACAGTGTTCTGGAATGGCCGTCACAGTTGCCTGACTTGAATATCATCGACAGTCTATGGGATGATTTAAAGCAGAGTGTCCATCAAATTGAACTGAAATGGAGAGATTTTGTAATGAAGAATGGTCAGAAATCCCTCCATCCAGAATCCAGACACTCATCACAGGCTATAGGAGGACAGCGTCGAGAGGCTCAAAGGAGCAAAAGGAGGCTCAACTAAGTATTGATGTCATATCTCTGTTGGGTGCCCACATTTATGCACCTGTCTAATTTTGTTATGAGGCATATTGCATATTTTCTGTTAATCCAATCAACTTGATGTCACTGCTGAAATCCTACTGTTTCCATAAGGCATGTCAGATATTAAAAGGAAGCTCCGCCAATGAGAAACAAAAATCCAAAGAATTAAGAGGGGTTCCCAACCTTTTTCATATGACTGTATATCTAAAAGGTAAAATTGTGGCCAAGTGTTTAGCACTGCTGCCTCACACCTCTAGCAAGCAGGGTTCACCAGGTCTCGTGTTTTTTGTGAAGATTGCATGTTCTCTCCTAATATCTCTGGATTCTCCAACTACTCAATTTTTCCACATTCAGTACACGTTCACTTAAGGCTGAGTAGCGAGTCTACAGTGGCCCAGTGTGAGTGATTAAAAAGTGCCTTTAAATTTAAATGGACTAATTAGTGCCAGGGGCGGCACGTTGGCACAGTGGGTTAGTGCTGCTGCCTCACAGTTAGGAGATCCGGGTCCTCCCTGCATGGAGTTTGGATGTTCTCCCCATGTTTCCGTGGGTTTCCTCCCACAGTCCAAAGACATGCAGGTTAGGTACATTGGCGATTCTAAATTGTCCCTAGTGTATGCCCGGGGTTTGCTTCCTGCCCTGTGCCCTCTGTTGGCTGGGATTGGCTTCAGCAAACCCCCCATGGGTTGGATAATGGATGGATGGGTTCTTCAGCTCTGTATTTGAATAAACAGGGACAGATAACTAAAATTTCCATCACTCTGTTTTTCTTAAATCTGTCTTTTAAAGCCGTGTAATACACTTCCTTTTCCAAACTTTTCAGACGTTGTCTTCTACAGATCTCTGAAGACTTATTTAAGATTCATCAAACCACTATTTTTCTGAAGATTGCAAGAATAGTAAAGTCACCTGTGTTGACGGGTTTCTAAAGGATATCAATTATAAACACAGAGCCACAGCAACAGTAAGGCAATGCAGGCTTTTCTTTCCCCAGCAACAATCTCGAGCACTGCTTTAGGAATTGCCAGCCCAGTGATAAACAGTAATCCCTCCGAAGCATCCTGGGTCTTCTCTCCTTTCTGTCATTCCCATGATGAACTCAAGGGCATCCCTTACTAGTTATCCATGTTACCACACGTCCCGTACCCGAAGCCACTGACTGACTGCATTTAACGTGTCTTCTGTGCTCTTTTTTTCTTTTCGCATTAGTGTATGAAAAGATGTTTTCAAAACGAGAATTTTGGAATGAAATGGATAAAAGCGAACTGCCCAGCTTTCTCAAGGATTGTGGCCATTACCCTTCAAAGCAGGACATTGAAAATGCCTGGTGTCTCATTAATTATGGTATGTAAATAATCTCTTTTGTTCCAAAAATACTAATTCCATTGTTTGAGATCAAATATTTCCTTCAAGGGATCTACTGGGAATTCCCAGTCCTTGTCCTAATGAATGTCATAATATAGTTTGAACCTTGGCAGCACTCAAGCCAACTGCTCAGGATCGACCTTTCATGACATCAGATGTCAGACTCTTTATTTCATCCCACCTGCACTTTACAAGAGGTCATCCATCTGAAGCTGAGCAAGTTTGTGCCCGGCCAGTACTTGGATGGGAGACCATCTAGGAAAAGCTTTGGATTATTGCTGGAAGAGGAATTGGTAAGGCTAGTAGGGGGTGCTTACCCTGTGGTCAGTGCATGGATCCCAATGCCCCCAGTGCATTGACAGGGACACTGTTGTAAAAATGGTGCCATCCTTTGGATAAAGGCCCAGTATCTCTGTGGCCATTAAAGATCCCTAGGCATCAGTGCTAGATTAACCATATAAGCAACGTAAGCACATACTTAGGGCATCAAGGGTGAAGGGGGCACCATAAAAATTTTTCATGGCCAAATTTATCACATAAATAATTAAATTAATTAAATTTATAGCTATTTTCAAACTTTAATGAAAAATGAATAATGCCTCCCTGTACCTCCCTATGCCGTCACTGTTCGTAGATGGCGCCTTACACAGTGCGTTCTGCATACTGGTGCCATCTACGATGGGGAATTCCCGATTCATGGTGATTCCCTCAAACGCTATGTCAAAATATCTATCCATCCATTGTCTAACCCGCTGAATCCGAATACAGGGTCACGGGGGTCTGCTGGAGCCAATCCCAGCCAACACAGGGCACAAGGCAGGAACCAATCCAGAGCAGGGTGCCAACCCACCGCAGGACACACACAAACACACACTAGGGCCAATTTAGAACCGCCAATCCACCTAAACTGCATGTCTTTGGACTGTGGGAGGAAACCCACGCAGACACGGGGAGGACATGCAAACTCCACGCAGGGAGGACCCGGGAAGCGAACCCACATGTCTCCTTACTGCGAGGCAGCAGCTCTACCCACTGTGCCACCATGCCGCCTATGTCAAAATATTGTGAAAATAATTTGATTCAAAACAATGTGTTTTTATATTTTTAAATAGTAGTTACTAGTTGATTAAAAATTATTATCATGTAATTGTTGTGTTTCGTGAATTATCTGTTATTTAACTTAAAATACATTTTTAGTGCGTAGAAAGTGTTATTTTCTGTTTTAAGCAAAAACAAAAAATCATCCCAGTTTGAGGAAAAAATATTCTGGTAAGTCTATTTAATTCTATTCTTGGATATTTTAAAATTAATTTACATTATGTAAAAGTGAAAATTGTACAGCTGATTACTATTGGATAAAATTGTTTATAACTTTTTTAGTAATAAAGATTTATTAACAAAATTTTCACAAAATATTCTTCAACTCTTGTACTAAGAATATGTGTAAATAGATTTGCTAAACTGACACAAAAGCCATAAATAAATTAAATAACCAAAATGGTAAATCTACGGTTTTCATGTCAAAATGTTTTGTTTATTTTCGAATTTTCGATAATAAAATAAAATTTTATTTTCTGGTTTGTTATTGTTTTAATATTTTAAATTACTAGTGTAAGGGGGCACCAAAATTACTTTGTGAGTAGGGCATCTAAGGGTCTTAATCCGGCCCTGGACAAGACCTGCACAAGGCTGGAGTGGGCTACAAGACCACCAACAAGAAGCTTGGTGAGAAGGTGACAGCTGTTGGTGAGATTATTCAGAAATGGAAGAAATATAAAATGACCATCAGTCGCCCTCAGTCTGGAGCTCCATGCAAGATCTTGCCTCATGGGGTGAGGATGATCATGAGAAAGGTGAGGGATCAGCCCAAAAGTACACGGGAGGATCTTGTTAAAGATATGAAGGCAATTGGGACCTCCACAGTCACCAAGAACACCATTGGTAACACTCTATACCGTCATGGATTGAAATCTTGCAAGGTCCTCCTGCTCAAGAAGCATGTTTACTGGCAAACTTAAGATGGGCCTACACCTTTCTCATGATCATCCTCACACCATGAGGCGAAATCTTGCATGGAGCTCCAGACTGAGGGTGACTGATGGTCATTTTATATTTCTTCCATTTCCTAATATTTGCACCAACAGTTGTCACCTTCTCACCAAGCTTCATGCTCATGGTCTTGTAGTCCATTCCAGCCTTGTGCTGGTCTCTACTCTTATCCCTGACGTCCTTTGACAGCTCTTTGGCGTTGTCTACATTGGTGGAGAGGTTGGAATGGAAGAAATGGATTCTGTGGACCGGTGGGCTTTATACACATCATGAGTTGAGGTCAGGATTGATGTGATTGATTTATTGATTGATAGATTATAGCCAATCTGTGGGAGCCAGAATTCAGGCTGGGTTGTAGGGGATCAAATCCTTATTTCTGTCAATAATATAACAAATCAGTTTAGAACTTTTATGTAATGTGTTTTTTTACTGGATTTTTGGTTGATATTCTGTCTCTCTCTCTCCATTAAAATTAAGATGCCATCAAAATTACAGACTGCTCATTTCTTTGTACGTGAGTAAACTTACAAATTCAGCAGGGGAACAAATACTTATTTCCCCCACTGTATATAAATGTAATTAACTAATTTATTATTATTATTATTATGGAGAAGTTTCCTACTTCCACAGTTCAGTAAAAGTGTAGCTTATATAATTTCGCTCATTGTGCACGACCTCTTTCTATTTGTATAAAATTGCCAAACAAGTGAGCAGTGGATAAGAAAGCCCAAGTGTGTGTTGTAACACTGGCATCAGTGCAGGAAATCTGAAAATGTGAAACAAAACAAAACTACACGTTTTTTGACTTACCGTATATGCCATCTACGCATGGGCTTCCTTCCCATCACCCTTGATTTTGATGTGAATTCAACAAACTGTAACACCAACAACAACAACATTTATTTCTAGAGCACATAGGTGGCACGGTGGGTAGCCTGGGGTTCGCTTCCCGGGTCCTCCCTGCGTGGAGTTTGCATGTTCCCCCCGTGTCTGGGTGGGTTTCCTCCCACAGTCCAAAGGCATGCAGGTTAGGTGCATTGGCACATTGGCATTGAGACCTTCACCTTTCTTTATTTTCAGATATTGTGTGTTGGTCACAGTTTGCTGGTCATGTTGTGCCACATTTTGTATTCCGTTTGGCAGTTAATTAAGAAAAAAGAAACAATTAGGGGGTCTGAGTCTTCAAGAGTAAGCCAATTAAAATGAATTCAAAAGAAGTTATTTAGCAGCAAAAACAGGTCACTCATTAAGAAAAGGGTTAGAATGAAAACCTGCAGCCACTGCGGCCCTCCAGGACCGGAGTTGAGGAGTGCCTCTTTCTGTTGCATGATTTGGCTCACAAACTATTCAGCATGGTGGCACGGTGGGTAGCGCTGCTGCCTCGCAGTTAGGAGACCTGGGGTTCGCTTCCTGGGTCCTCCCTGTGTGGAGTTTGCATGTTCTCCCCGTGTCTGCGTGGGTTTCCTCCCACAGTCCAAAGGCATGCAGGTTAGGTGCATTGGCGATCCTAAATTGTCCCAAGTGTGTGCTTGGTGTGTGGGTGTGTGCCCTGCCCAGGGTTTGTTTCCTGCCTTGTGCCCTCTGTTGGCTGGGATTGGCTCTGGCAGACCCCCGTGACCCTGTAGATAGAATATAGCAGGTTGGATAATGGATGGATGGATGGATTTTCATACAAATAATTTGGAGAAAGAGAAACAAGACAAAATAAATAAGAAATTTAAAATTAGGGAACACTAATTAACATAGAATAAGAGTAAGGTGTGATGGCCTGGGAGGACAGAAAAAAAAAAAAAAACTCCAGACGGCTGGAGAAAATATATAAAATCTGCAGGGGGTCCAAGGCCACGAGACCACTCAGCCCCCTCTAGGCATTCTACCTAACATAAATGACCTCAATCAGTCCTCATTGTATTCAGGGTTCACATGGAACAACTTGATAATTAAGGTTACTTCTATTCATACATTATACATTGTGGTCTATGGCCGGCTTGTCATCCCGGCCAATACCCCCAGGCCGCCAGATGGAGCCCTCCCTGCAGCATGGAGGTGCCCCGAAGACCAGCAGGGAATCCTGGACAATGGAGTTTTCATACACAGCCCTGCTGGATAACCCAGGGGCCGCTAGATGTAGCTGCAGGAAGGAGCAATGAATATGATTTGCGCTACGCCCCGGAAGTACGCCTGCGTCACATGTACAAGGGGAATGACGTGCTTCCGGGGTGAAGAAAAAGAAGAGTTTTGATCTGACCCGGAAGTGCTAAGAAGTCGCATGGACTGAGGGTTCAGGAACACTTCCGGGTCAGGGACTATAAAAGGACCGTGACAGCTCCCAGACGGCGAGTTGAGCTGGGTGGTAGGAGGGCAACGCGTCTGGGAGTGGTGGAGTGTATTATTGAGTATTATTGTGTGTATTTTAATGAGTATTGTGGAGAAGAGGGTGCTTTGTGCACTGCGTGGTGTAAATAAAGTCAACATTTGGACTTTTATCTGGTGTCTGGAGTCTTGGACAGGGGTTCAAGGGAGCGATAGTGCCCCCTATCTGTCACAACATAAAGCCAGTAATGGCGCACTGCTATATCAATAACGTACACTTGACTTATCCAGATCCAGATCCAGTGGTCCAGATCTAATTATGCAATTTTCATTACGCTATAACTTAAGTTTATTACATAGAAAATCACCCGTAAAATCCCGGACCAACCCGAACTGGAATCGTCCCCGCATAAATCAGTCATCCAGACGATCTGGATATGCATAATTATATTTGGATAACCCTGTAGCTTTGCTCCTCTTTCTCTGTTCGTTTTAGCATTCGTTTGCTCAGAGGCTGATGCGATTGTTGCTTCCTGAGCAGCTCTTCTCTTCTCCACCCTAGCGGCCCGCGTCTTCTCTTCTTCCGTCTGCATCTTTTCACGTTAAAACTGAACAAGTTAGTGTTTGTGTTGCAATTACTTAGTACGTTTTCCTACATTTTTCACTTAAACTGGCACTTAACTCTTCAATCTGCCTCAAGAATAATTTCAGATATGAAGAGGTATTGGAAGTGACGGCAAAGGTGGTAGGGAATGAGAATGGCGCCCGTTTGCATGTGCCGCCCTGCTGCCCTGCTGCCAAGAGTTGATTCTAAAATAAAATAAAAATAAAAAGAGGAATAATCTTGGAGGTCAATCATCACCCTGAAACTGGATAGTAGACGTCACGTAGTACATGTGTACCAAATTTCAGGTCAGTGGGTCAAACGGTTTGCGAGCTACAGGGGATTTAAAATCCTAGACAGACAAACGAACAGCCGCGGTAGCGTATTATATAAGACCAGTAACGACGCACTACACAATAACGTGCAGTGAATACACTTGACTTATAGTTTTCATCCTCTTTCTCTGTACGTTGATCATTCATTTGCTTAGACGTTGTTGCGCTTGTTCCTTCCTGAGCAGCTCTTCTCTTCTCCACCCTAGCGGCCCGCTTCTTCTCTTCTTTCGTCGCCAACTTTTTGCCTTAAAACTGATTAAGTTTAGAGTTTGTGTTGCAATTACGTGGTGCGTTTTCTTTCATTTTTCACTTAAGTCTTCAATGTGCCTCAAGAATGATTTAAAATATGAAGAGGTAAAGGGCGGTGACGGCAAAGGAGGTAGGGAATGAGAACGGCGCCCGTACGCATGCACCTCACGGCCGATCTGCTGGATGCTGCCGAGAGTTGATTCTACAATAAAATAAAAAGAAAAAGTGGAATAACCTTGGAGGTCAATCATCACCCCGAAAGCGGACAGTAGAGGTCCCGTAGTATATGTTGTAATAAGGCGCTGTATAGTGCCCGACCTGGCAGAGACTCACACGGAGGTACGTGTAAAAACAAAACACAGACTGTTTTCTTCACCTGTGGGGCATATCTTCCTCGTGAACCCCACAGGTACAACACAGTCCAAAATAGCACAAACAAAAACACAACACTCCCCTCTGGCACCACCACTCCTCCCGTCAAGCTTTGTCCTCCTCCTCCAGACTCTGGCCATTGAGTGATGGTTGCTGGTCCCTTGTATAGCCCACCCGGAATTGCTCCGGGTGCTTGACCACCTGTTTCCAGTTGCACTTCCGGGTGGGGCTGAAGATTCGTCCAGCCAAGGTCAGGGCCCCATGCAGCGCCCCCTGGCGGCCACCCCAGATCCCAACAGGGCTGTGGAGAACTCCATCTTCCCATGGAGCCCTGCCGGAAGCTGAGGCACCACTCCAACCCAAGGGGGCAGCCATCCAGCGGCAAGGGGGAGGTACTGCACCATCCAGGGCTGATACCCTCTGAATATACAGTGAAGGGGCATCCCGGCCATAGATATCTATCTATCTATCTATCTATCTATCTATCTATCTATCTATCTATCTATCTATCTATCTATGTATTATATAGTGCCTTTTTATCTAAGACTTGTCCAGCCAGGCTCAGGAACCCATGCAGCGTCCCCTGGCAGCCACCCCAGATCCCAACAGGGCTGTGGAGAACTCCATCTTCCCATGTAGCCCTGCCGGAAGCTGAGGCACCACTCCAACCCAGGGGGGCAGCCATCCAGCGGCAAGGGGGAGGTACTGCACCGTCCAGGGCTGATACCCTCTGAATATACAGTGAAGGGGCATCCCGGCCATAGATATCTATCTATCTATCTATCTATCTATCTATCTATCTATTATATAGTGTCTTTTTATCTAAGACTTGTCCAGTCGGGCTCAGGGACCCATGCAGCGCCCCCTGGCGGCCACCCCAGATCCCAACAGGGCTGTGGAGAACTCCATCTTCCCATGGAGCCCTGAGGGAAGCTGAGGCACCACCTTCAGCCAGGGAGGCTGCCTCCAAGATCCCGGGAGAGGTATTGAGCAGCCCATGATTGCTCTCCTGGAACATATGTTAAAGGGACGTCCCATCTAGGCAAGGGGCCCGGCCCTCCGCCACAATGTGTACCAAGTTTCAGGTCAATAGGTGAAATGGTTTGTTAGCTACAGGTGATTTAAAATCCTGGACAGACAAACAAACAGCCACAGTAGCGTATTACAGAATATATGAAGAAGAGTACCATGAGTATTCCAAAATGCCAACACAACCTGGCTGCGTAACGGTTAATTTTGCATGTAAATGTCCAGTATGTTTAGACTATCAGGCAGCTCTTTGTCTTAGTGGTTTCTGGTTCAGTGTGGTCTCTTGATCTGGAATTGCTTCTGGATGGATGAAATAGAAGAGACCCAGCATGGCCTCTATTGGCCCTAACTTTAAACCAGTCCTTTGGTCTTTGACATGCCTCTTGGACCAGTGAAGGTGTAGTGTAGTGTGGAAGAAATAAATCAGGTGGTCCCTTAGGGCTCCAGTGGCAGCAGATTTTCATTCTAACCCTTTTCTTAATTAGTGACCTGTTTTGCTTCTTAGTTTGCTTTCCTTAGTTAGCAGCCAAACAATAATAAGTAACAAAGTAAGCTAAAACATGACCAGCAAACTGTGACCATCATACAATATCTGAAAATAAAAAGGGTGGAGGTCTCAGGAATGTTGATGTGCCCAGGACCTCAAAACATTTCAATAGCGCTCTTAGAAAAGAGAAAAATCAACAAAATGTCTGCTATTGCACAATGAGAGCAGCAGCAAGCCATGGAATTAAAGAACGGGTTTAATTAACAACGAGACTCGACCCCTAATTAAACAGCTGGTTGGAGTGAAATTGTTTGGAGTTTGAGGCCCTGATTCAGTTGGTCTTCTGTTGGTTCCCTCACTTCATATTTCATTTCTATTTGGGTTTCATTTAAGGAAAGAAATGAATCAATGAAATTCAGGGGAACAAATCGTAAGCAAACAAGTCAATTAAAATTAATTCAAAAGAAGTTAATTAGCAGCAAAATCTGGTCACTAATCAAGAAACGGGTTAGAAGGAAAACCTGCAGCCACTATGGCCCTCCAGGACTGGAGTTGGGGACCCCAGTATTAAAGAAAGAAATGTGTTCCTCCAGAACCTCTTTGAGTCAGAAACCAGGCAGGAGGAAGCTTGTTCATGCGTTTTTAATCTCTCTTCATGAGCGCCCCATCTCAGCACTCTGCTAAAGGGTAGTTCCCTGAGCAGAAGTGTCGCCGAATGGTCACAGAGCAAAGACAGAGACTCATCGATAACTGAATTTACATAACAGTGCTGAATTAATACTTGTGTAACACTCTGATTGGTTAAAAGACATAAATGTTTTCAGCAGAGAACATAACCAGCTTACATACCCCAAAATAAAAGTCTCATTCCACTATATGCTTGTTCGTCTCTATGTTTGTTACGTTCAGGTCTTACTCTTTCATGGAGAACTGTGAACGTGACAATTGTCAAGTCTTACTGGGCACAGGCCATTGATCCACTACTTTATCTGTTTGTTGCTCACACACCTTGGCTTCCTTAACTCTTCATGCTACGTTTTAAGATAAATCCATCCATCAATCATCCAACCCGCTATATCCTAACACAGGGTCACGGGGTCTGCCGGAGCCAATCCCAGCAGGGAATAAACCCCGGGCAGGGTGCCAGCCCACTGCAGGACACACACACACACACACACACTAGGGACAATTTAGAATCGCCAATGCATCTAACCTGCATGTCTTTGGACTGTGGGAGGAAACCGGAGCACGCGGAGGAAACCCATGTAGACACGGGGAGAACATGCAAAGTGAACGGGAAGTGAACCCGGGTCTCCTAACTGTGAGGCAGCTGCGCTGGCACTGTGCCACCCTGTTTTAAGATAAGATAAATGCGGTGCACAATTCCTGCATTACCTCTAGATAACTACATTAACCTTTGATCTTCTTTATTTTCTCTCACAGTAGGGTGTTTCTCCTCTGTGTTCAGGTCAGTAATACCTGTTAGTATATGTCATCCCCTTTAGTGCCGTGATATACTTATTCTTTTCTACACAGCTTTTATGTGCCATGGTAAACACATTTGCACAAACTTTTCTTAACTGGAGCACTGTAGAATTTCAGCAAATTTTTGGATGATGAGTGTTATACTACATGTTTCTTTATGTCACTATATCTGGACAATACTGTTATGAGTTTTATTCACATGTGCATGTTAACTGTGGCACACAGGGGCTCAGCAGTTAGAATTGCTAGCCAAGCATTGGATTAGATAGCCAAAGACAACTGGAGGCTTGTATAGTCAGCTTAAACACAGGTTAGTGTATTTCTGTCCTCTATCAGCACAAATCTTCTTTCCTTATTGGGAGAATGAGAATCGGCATGTAAGCACTATGATATTTCTGTATTTTGTGGGGGAGGAATTCAGCCCTTGTTTGGAGACAGAAAGGACCAGCAAGTTGAAGAAGAACCGTATAAAAGGTCTGGACAGTAGCCAGACCCTTCGAGGCTGTGTCGACACAAAGAGTTGTCGAAAAACCTCCCAGCGTAGGGACGGAGAAAATGGCTGACTGTGTTGTTCCAGATTTCCCACCTGGATAAAGTCTGTCCATATGCCTCCCCGTCTGTAACCGCGTAAAACGTCAGTAAAAGATATTTTGTCTCATGTGATTCTTGTACCACCGTAATCACTATGGGAGGGATATCGCTTTTTCTGGTATATTATGATATTGTTTAATTACTTAATATGCCACAATTTTAAAAGAACACATTTCCAAGAGAGCTAATGCCTCTGCAGGAAACAATGAGAATATTGACCGAGGCCAGGTTTATACCTGACACAACGCGACCAAGGCTCCAGCGGACGCTACTGCTACGCAAGCGTTTTACTGTTTATATTTGCACGCGTACTTTACATAAATCTGAAAGATTCCACCAGATGGCAGTACGAGATATCATCACGGTGAGAAAACGTTCGGCTTCGCTGTGTTGTGAATTGCCTAAAACATCCATTAAATTCCTAGGACACCTTCCACAATATCTTTGAAAAGGATGACATCCATCAGTCCGGGGATGTGGCCATCGGGCGCGAGAAAGAAACAAAATCCCTGGACGGGACACCAGCTCATCACAAGCTGAACACAAGCACTCGCACATACACTGACGTCATTTAAGCATCAGCAAATCCCCAAAACTTCGTATCTTTGGAAGAAAACTGGAGCCCACTGTGGAAACCCAACAGGAAAACTTCAGGCAGGGAACACAAGGGATGGGACTCCCTGCGAGACAGCAGTGCTACCGCACTGCCACCATGTCACCACAATATGTGTAATTATTATCAGTATTTATTATTTAAATGAAGTTAACAATTTATCTGTAAAATGTAATATAAATAGTTTAATACATTTCATTATAAATCTAAGGATTTTAAATGTGCAGAGAGTTGGAATATTATACATTTAATGTGTTCTGTGTGGTGGTTGCTGCTGTCAGGTCAGGAGGAGGCCCCAGAAGCATGTAGCGATTAACAACTGGGTCGGTTTTAAGACGACGTTTACGACGCTCTGCTTTAATGACAAAGTAAACTATGAGGTTAAAGTGAACGTTTCGAGATTAAAGCTGAAATTTCCACTTTAATCACAAGACACACCTTTTCACCATACCCTTAATTTTTTTCTCTGTGGCTCGAATACGCTGCCGTACACTCTGATGATTTTGTGAAGGTGCAAAAACAAAAAGACGGCACAGAAGACAGTATGTGAGACTTTTAAAATGAATCGTGTCATTACGATCGGGAATATTGCGACGCTTGAATAGCAAAGCACCGCGAATGCATCTGCATGTCGGCATTTTGCTGCACCACATCGAACCATTCATCAAATATCGAAGTGCGCACCTCGATCTCGTAGGATCCGCAAAGAAGCTTTCTGTCACTTGTAGACAGTAAACAGAGGCCCTGACGTCACATTCCGACTTTTATCACACTGCTTCTCCCGTCTTTTTGCTGGGACTGCAACTTGCGTTTGCGTCTTGTTCATTTCTGATGACCTGCTCAGAGGACACGTCAAATGAACGCTGGGAACATGTGGCAGCCATGATGCGTGTGTATTCTGAGCGTGAAGTATTTTTCCAGCCTTTTTAAACCAGTAAGTCTCCTAGGTTTTGTGGTGAACTTCAGCACGTGGGGAGAGAGAGGTTTTGGCTGCTACTGGAACACTTATTTAACCTTTTTCTTTCTACAGTTTTATTTTCTATGGCAGCTTTGAACTACAAACATTTTATGAGCCCTTTCCTATAAGTACTATACAGTACACAATTTTTTTCAGTAATTTATTGAATTTGTGCTGTTTGTTGGTACAACTATTTTTGTTCTGCTGGATTGTTATATATATATATATATATATATTAGTGCTGTGCGGTATGACCAAAATTGTATATCGCGGTATTTTTCTAAATTATCCCAGTTTCACGGTATTTGATGGTATTTTTTTCCCATGCATGAGTGGATGTTAACCACATTTTCCACTGTGAAGACTGCAGCAGACTGGCTAAGAATAACCTGCTCCACTGTCATGTGAATTGTACATTGTACAAAAAAACAATTTAATGTGCACACAAGTATTAATACAGGTCTTCATGGCCCCATAAAGTGATAGTTTTCAAGGGGGTGGCACAAATGAAGAGAAGGAATCACATTGCATGACAGTTGCAGTCAAAATAAAGAACCATTTTATTGAACACATTTTCCAAACAACTTAAACCATAATCATGACAACATATTTTCAACCATCTGAAGAGACATTTAGACTGAGTAAAATATCCAGAGGTGCTCGTCAAAAGTTGTATTGCACTGAACACGTCTTAGAAAAGGAATAAATAGTAAATATGTTTTGTAAACCAACTACACTTTGTGTTAATGTTAACAATCTCTGTCCACCGACACATTAGCTATATGGATTGTAATGGCATCGGTTATTTCGATCCACCACTTACTCTTTTCGTCGTAGGCAGCACCTCCAGCAAACGCGTCTACAAGTGACGTCTGACTCGAGTGTCCTCCAGCTTTTTCAGTTTTACCTGAGGACGTGGAGGGTGCCAATCTTAGTCCCATACGTTCATGGCACTCCAAAGCATGTGTGCGGCTAAGGTGGTGCAGCAAATTGCTCGTGTTGACAGCTTTAGCAGTAAATAGTTGTCTGGTCCTCATCCAACCTTTTCAAACCAAAGTATCTCCAGACAACAGACATGGCTCCTTTTTTCACCAAAAGTTCTTCTGTGTCATCATGTTCAACTTTATCGTCTGCTACAGCATCAGTTTCGGAATGTTCTCTGTCCATTTTCACTGCTCAATACCTCCACTAACGCATGTAGTCCACTGCATGTGTGTTTAGTGGTGCAGCAGTCAAAAAGGTCCCCCCTTAATCAGTTTCCCGCTGCACCACGTTCCGAACATTCTTAAGGCTATTTAAACTGGTGTTGTGGTAAAAGAAAAATCTACATCATAACAAAAATAAAAAACGGTTTTCGGTATGAGTCAGTATACCTCCCAGCACTAATATATATATATATATATATATATATATATTTATATATATATATATTTATCTATACTAATAAAAGGCAAAGCCCTCACTCACTCACTCACTCACTCACTCACTCACTCATCACTAATTCTCCAACTTCCCGTGTAGGTAGAAGGCTGAAATTTGGCAGGCTCATTCCTTACAGCTTACTTACAAAAGTTGGGCAGGTTTCATTTCGAAATTCTACGCCTAATGGTCATAACTGGAAGGTATTTTTCTCCATTAACTGTAATAGAGTTGAGCTGGAAAGACGTGGGGGGGCGGAGTTTCGTCTGACATCATCACGCCTCTCACGTAATCACGTGAACTGACTGTCAACGCAGTGCATAGAAAACCAGGAAGACCTCCAAAAAGCGCTGAAGAAAACATGCATTATATAATTGAGAAGGCAGCGAAACAATAAGAAAGCGAGTGACATATACTACCATATTCATGAGTGCTGCTACCTCGGAAAGAAAGCAAGGTGTAAACCTAAACTTTAAATTAAGTTCATAGACAGGCTACGCTGGCGTTTCACATGCCCACAGGTAATGCGGGATACAAGTTTAATGAGAGGACGAGGATATAAACGAGAGTTTTGATCACTTTGTAACTAAGTTAAAATTGTAGGTGAAGGGTGTGCTTATGCAAATTCCGAGAGACTGTGTTTGTGGGGATTGACGGTTAAGGCGGGTGGGGGAGTCACGTCATCATCTCCCCTCTCATTCATCTTATTTCGCTCTGAGCTGAGCTCTGCTAACGCCGTCTTCCGAAGCAACTTTGTCAGACTGCCACCAAATACTCACAGAAAAATCCACAAGTTAATACACACGCTGTCTCTAGAGTTTCTACACACTGAATCCTCCAGGCACTACTTACAAAAGGTCACATTGACAATCGTGTTACGTTATTTTTAAAATCTTTCCTTTTCTTAGCACAAGCACAGCTGAGAAGCTTCGATGCATGTGCTCCATAACGTTAAAAATAATGCATTTAATCACACTTTGCATTACAAGCAAAGGGAGCTTTTGTCAATGCATGATTTCCTGGTACACCGATTACATTGATCAGCGCATTCCCGATTCATTTTACCCTCGCACCACCTTAGTTTGAGAAGAAGTATGAAAAAATATAAAAATTCAAGCTTTATGAATAATCGATTCGCCATCAATAATTGTTTTGGTAAAGCCATCCTCCTTCCATTTTATAATTTTTCCGCCATTAGCCATGATTAAATGAACGGTAAAAAGTAAGAGCAAAGCGAGGGTGACTTATTTAGGCAGGCATATATATGACAGCAACACTCATGACAATGTCAATCATGTTACGTTATTATTAAAATGTTTCCTTTTCTTTTCATTACTTCTTTAACACACTACTTCTCCGCTCGGTAGCGGGTATTTTGCTATATATATATAATATATGAATGACCTCCAAAGAGCGCTGAGACTTTTGATATCATGAACGTGTGTACAAAAACTGGGGTCTCCTGCCCAGCAAAAGTCGAGCAGCCAGCGCGCGTGCATAGCTGTGCCGGCCTTTGAGACGCTGACTGCGCTTCTGCCTTAAGTCAAAGTGAGCACTTTTAATTTTTTTCATCCTCCCCCTGCGCTATAGCCCAGACAAGTGCAAACACGGGACCCCTTTTCTACACCACGGCAAAATAATATTAAGGCGATTCACACTTTCTTTTGCACGATACGATTATGAGGTCCTCAGCTCGATTATGAAGACACGCACGAGTGGAGGACTGACAGTGCCATCACAGCCGATTAATGGCGGGACGTCTCACCAGTCTACACAAGACCCACGACTGTCCCCAAAAGCCGATCATAACGCCAGCGAACACATCTCTCTATACTATATAAAAGAAAAAGGCAACTTTCCTTTCTTTACACCTTTTTCCTTTTATCCCAAACCAAAGCCTTTCTCTCTTAACACTGCAGAGGACACAAAACTAATTTTCTTTAAATGCCGGTAAGGCACATTACCACAGGCACAAATTTGAACGTTCACATAGAAAATGTAATTTCAATGTACCTGTACTTCTTAAAACGTTAATGTTTTACTGTTTAATAACTTATAGACTATAATTTATTATTTTTCCCTTGCACTCAGTGACCAAACCTATACACACACATATAGACACATACAAACATACATACACACATACAGTATATATAATTTGTGTGTGTGTATGTATGTATGTGTGTGTATATATGATGTAGATAGGTATGTATGTGTATATATATATATTGTCACAAGAACGAGACATGGACAGATAAAGAGTTGGGGCAGCCACCCGTATATTGTGGTATCCTGGCTGCAAAGTCGTTTTTCTTGTAGAAATACAGAGCACTGAAGTGCATACAACCGAGTCCAAAACAAGACTGAGGACACAAAGGATAGGGGGCAGGTTTTAAAGGGGGAGACAGGAAGTGAGGTCGTATGGATCTGGCACGTGGTCTTCCACCATTGGCTCGTAGCCGGAGGTGACATCAGAGGGACTGGAGCTGGTGTGGCCGAGTTCCATTGGCTCAGTCCCGGAAGTGATGTCAGGAGATCCAGGTGAAATCCCGGGGATGGTCTACAGGCAAAGGAGAAAAAGAGTCAGTGCACTCTGCCACACCCCGGCATGCCTCCGAACTGCCTTCACTCAAGCCCTTTAGCTGCCTCCCATGCGCACGTGTGTGACAAGATATATATATATATATATATATATGTGTGTGTATATGTAGATATGTATATAGATATGTAGATATGAAGATATGTATGTGTATATATGTGTATATATATATATGTATGTATGTATGTATGTATGTATGTGTGTGTGTGTGTGTGCGTGTGTGTGTGTGTGTGTGTGTGTGTGTATATGACAGCAGCAATCCAAGCTGTGAGAAAACAGTAAAAAGGAGGCGTGTCAGACGTCGTGGTACATTTTCTGATGCAGCTACGAAAACAACTTTGTGGCGCTGCCACCAAATACACAAAACAATTACTTTGACAATCATGTTACATTATTTTCAAAATGTTTCCTTTTCTTTCTCTTTCCTTCTTTAACACACTACTTCTCCGCTGCCAAGCGCGGGTATATATATATATATAGATAGATAGAGATATATATATATTGTTAGATATGAGAACAACACTCATATCAATGACAAAACAATTACATTAACAATCATGTTATGTTATTTTTAAAATTTTTCCTTTTCTTTTTCGTACCTTCTTTAACACACTACTTCTCCGCTGCGAAGCGCGAGTATTCTGCTAGTATATACTGTATATATATATATATATATAGATATATATATATATATATATATATATATATATACCCACAGTGGAACCTCGGTTGATGACCATAATTTGTTCCAGAACTCTGGTCGTAACACGATTTGGTCATGAACCGAAGTAATTCCCCCCATAGGATTGTATGTAAATACAATTAATCCGTTCCAGACCATACAAACTGTATGTAAATATATTTTTTTAAAGATTTTTAAGCACAAATATAGTTAATTATACCACAGAACGCACAGTGTAATAGTAAACTAAATGTAAAAACACTGAATAACATTGAGAAAACCTTGAACAACAGAGAAAACTAACACTGCAAGAGTTTGCGCTATAACGCAATGAACTGCTCGCTAAAAACACTTTTTTTAATGAGTTTGAAGCACAGGGAAAAAAATGAACATTTAAAAAATCCGTAATTTAATAAACCACCAAGAAAACTAACATTGCAACAATGCACGCTACGAACTGATCGCTGTAAACAGAAGTGAAGTGGAGGTTAAAATCCAATAGAAAAAAGTCTTCATTAAATACAACGCGGTTAAAACAATGCTCGCAGCAGTCTCTTTAAAAAAAGTCCAGTGCATTCTTTAACTGCCTTATGCATCCAGCCATCTGTCTCATTCGCATGTGCACGCGTGTGTGTGTGTGTGTGTCTCTCTGTCGTGCGTGTGTCTCTCTCTCTCGCGCGCGCGCGTGTCTGTGTGCGTGTGTGTGTGTCGTCTCTCTCTCTCTCTCTCTCTCGTGTCTGTGTGTGTGTGTCTCTTTTGCTCGCTGCACAGGGAGAGACTGAACACGTGCGGAAATCATCGGCGTGCACAAACCAAAAGGGAAACTGGTTTGTTCGTATCCCAAGTGTGTGGTCATGAACAGATGCAAAAGTTTGCCGAACATATTGGTCATAAACCGATTGTATGTGTTCCGAGATGTTTGTGAACCGAGGTTCCACTGTATATATATTTTATTTTTGTTGTTGTTGTGGATTTTGTCCTTTATCTCTCCCACCAATGCTGGTTTATCTTTTTTTTTTTTTTGCAATTAACATTGGTGACTTTATTTTCAACAGACTTTGTACTTTATCTGGGTTTTGGGGTACCTCGAGTGCTATCCGGCTATGAACTATTAAGCAGACACTTACCGAAGACGGTGTTTCGTGACACAGGCAACACATTAGTGGCTATCAGAAAAAAGGGGAGCTTACAATATTTTGGAAATGTGAAAGCTGTGCTGGAAAGTGGCCACGGAGTTGTGTAAGTTATTATTTTCTGCGATGTCTAGTCATCTAATCTAATATCCTGAGGCAACCGGACTGGCAAATTTAGTCGTCACGTGTGACATCCCCTTGGAGTGGAAGTGGTGTAATATAACATGAGCTTTACTGATTTATGGTAAGGTGACACCACTTTTCCGTTGCAATTAAGTAGACAATTCTAGCGTTTTCTTAAAATTCTAAATTTAGGAACTCTTATTAAGATTTCTGCTACATTATTTAAGCTGCTTGAAAACAAGGAAGGCAATATATTAGTGCGAATGACATTTTTGATTAAATAGAACTTGTTCAAGAATCCTCTAGTCGATCATTAGAATAAAAAGTGTTGTCATGCCCATGAATCTGTCTGTATAACTAAATTCTTTGTTTTAATATAAATACAGTAAGAGTACAGTAAAGGAGCCCCGATCGAATCAATTCAGAATTAAAATACAAAGTAATAAACACACGTTTGAATGTTCTGTATGGCCCTTACAAGTATAATTCAAGCCAAATCTATTTTCTCTTACCTCCTACAGCATGCTTCTGCCTGTAATTACTACGTTTCAAGTACTCTTGAAAATGCTGATGTATTAAGTTTATTTAAGACTTGAAAAAATGTATTATCTTGAAAGTAATTTTAGCGTAATTGTTAACTTTTTAAACGAGGGGGTTTGGTGGTGCATTGGTTAGCACTGCTGCCTTATCGATTGAGTGTCCTGTGTCTCCCCCAGTCTATGGACGTTTTCCTCCGGGCTTGCTAGTTTTCTTCCTACATTGCAAGTTAGTGTGATTGGCAACTTTGAATTGGCGCACAAGAGGACCCTGTGAAGGACTGGCTTCCTTTTTGCCTGCAATGCTGTCTGGGTACAGGGCTGTTCTTAGGACGTTGGGGGCCCTGAGCATAATTAGACTGTGGGGGCCGTAATGCGTGTAGCATTAGCTACAGTTCAGCCAGATGTGACCTGTTTAAACTGGGCACCGTGTGGAGGTATGTACAGTGGTGTGAAAAACTATTTGCCCCCTTCCTGATTTCTTATTCTTTTGCATGTTTGTCACACAAAATGTTTCTGATCATCAAACACATTTAACCATTAGTCAAATATAACACAAGTAAACACAAAATGCAGTTTTTAAATGATGGTTTTTATTATTTAGGGAGAAAAAAAAATCCAAACCTACATGGCCCTGTGTGAAAAAGTAATTGCCCCCTGAACCAAATAACTGGTTGGGCCACCCATAGCAATAACTGCAATCAAGCATTTGCGATAACTTGCAATGAGTCTTTTACAGCGCTCTGGAGGAATTTTGGCCCACTCATCTTTGCAGAATTGTTGTAATTCAGCTTTATTTGAGGGTTTTCTAGCATGAACCGCCTTTTTAAGGTCATGCCATAGCATCTCAATTGGATTCAGGTCAGGACTTTGACTAGGCCACTCCAAAGTCTTCATTTTGTTTTTCTTCAGCCATTCAGAGGCGTATTTGATGGTGTGTTTTGGGTCATTGTCCTGTTGCAGCACCCAAGATCGCTTCAGCTTGAGTTGACGAACAGATGGCCGGACATTCTCCTTCAGGATTTTTTGGTAGACAGTAGAATTCATGGTTCCATCTATCACAGCAAGCCTTCCAGGTCCTGAAGCAGCAAAACAACCCCAGACCATCACACTACCACCACCATATTTTACTGTTGGTATGATGTTCTTTTTCTGAAATGCTGTGTTCCTTTTACGCCAGATGTAACGGGACATTTGCCTTCCAAAAGTTCAACTTTTGTCTCATCAGTCCACAAGGTATTTTCCCAAAAGTCTTGGCAATCATTGAGATGTTTCTTAGCAAAATTGAGACGAGCCCTAATGTTCTTTTTGCTTAACAGTGGTTTGTGTCTTGGAAATCTGCCATGCAGGCCGTTTTTGCCCAGTCTCTTTCTTATGGTGGAGTTGTGAACACTGACCTTAAATGAGGCAAGTGAGGCCTGCAGTTCTTTAGACGTTGTCCTGGGGTCTTTTGTGACCTCTCGGATGAGTCGTCTCTGCGCTCTTGGGGTAATTTTGGTCGGCCGGCCACTCCTGGGAAGGTTCACCACTGTTCCATGTTTTTGCCATTTGTGGATAATGGCTCTCACTGTGGTTCGCTGGAGTCCCAAAGCTTTAGAAATGGCTTTATAACCTTTACCAGACTGATAGATCTTAATTACTTCTGTTCTCATTTGTTCCTGAATTTCTTTGGACCTTGGCATGATGTCTAGGTTTTGAGGTGCTTTTGGTCTACTTCTCTGTGTCAGGCAGCTCCTATTCAAGTGATTTCTTGATTGAAACAGGTGTGGCAGTAATCAGGAAATTGAACTCAGGTGTGATACACCACAGGTAGGTTATTTTTGAACAAGGGGGCAATTACTTTTTCACACAGGGCCATGTAGGTTTTTTTTCTCCCTAAATAATAAAAACCATCATTTAAAAACTGCATTTTGTGTTTACTTGTGTTATATTTGACTAATGGTTAAATGTGTTTGATGATCAGAAACATTTTGTGTGACAAACATGCAAAAGAATAAGAAATCAGGAAGGGGGCAAATAGTTTTGCACACCACTGTAGCTAAGCCCAGCATGTGCAGAATGTGTAGTGCAGTGGTGCATATTTTTATACATTTTAGAGTATTTCATTTATTTTTTTGTCACAATTAAAAATTGTGTTTTTTATACCGTTTCCCATTTTTTCTACCAAATTAAAACTTGGGCTAAAAAACATTCCAGAATAAAGCTCAAGAAACGAAATCAACTTTTCGCGCTTTAACACTTGCTGAATCTTTAATTAATGCCGAGTAATGAAGCGATTGGACAACGTCTCGCTCAATGGACATTAGTGCTAAAAGCATTCAATCGTTCTTGTAACGTGGTTGTCCTGAGGCAATTCTTGATTATCTTTAGCTTAGAAAAGCTGCGTTCCCCAGCAGCGACAGTAACTGGTATGTTGCTCGCTGCTTACTGCTGGTCGGTTTTGAAAGGAATCAGTAGGAGAATGCACCTTTTCGGCCACGACAAAGTTCAGCAAAGCTCCTTTTTGTGTCTCAGTAAAGGCTACATTGTCTGCCTTTTTCTTTCGTTTAGCAGCACTGGATGGATAACTGCGTTTCATATTAATATGGTACGTGCGAAACTGCTAACGTGAATAAGCGCAGATTACTGGAGTGTCGATAAGGCCAATGCCAAGGCAAAAAATGGAAGAAAGCGTTATATGCGACAGAAAAACACGGGAAGAAGTCCGCGCCCACGCTCACGATGCAACTGTGGTCTGGAATGGAATGGTCTTCTCCGACGAGAGCACTCTATTTATTGACTTTTGTGGGGTGTGTTGTAACAGGGCCTGGCCATAGTGAACGCCCCAAGCCCCAGCTCCCTGTTGCAGCGCCCCTGACCCAGGAAAGGGCAGTAAGCTTAGCATTAAACTTCGCAGTACAGATACATAGCTTATGTCGATCTTAAAAAAAAAAAAAATAAAAAATACCTCGAATGATGGGGCCCCGGGCGACTGCCCTGCTCGTCCATGCCTAAGAACGGCCCTGCTGGGTAGTCTCCCCTCTTAACAGGTGTGGGCGCTTGGGGTCACCGTTGCCCCTTTAACCCAACAGACAGACACTCAGGACACTGGGTAAAAGCACCAAGAAGTATTTTGAATTCCTTTTTCCTTCTTACAGTGCCCTCCAAGCGCCACAGCCGCAATAAACAGGCAAGTAAATCACAAATGCGCGATATTCTTCTCTCTCTTTCTCCTCCACACCTCCCAGCAAGCTTTGTCCATCTCCACCCGACTCCGGCTCACCTGCTGGGTGTTCCGCAGTCCTTGATATATTGTCTGCCCCGGTAGTGCTTTTGTTCTTCCATCCACGTGACCTGCCAGCACTTCCGGGTCAGATTTAGAAGTCAAGTTTTTAAACAGCCCAGAAATACTTTGGGGTTTCCGTCCTCGTGATCCACCAGTACTTCCAGGGTAGGTGAGAACTTTGTCTCCCATCATCTTCCCCCAGCATCCCCTAGTGCCACCCTCGGTACAAAGCAGGGCTGTGTTGCCGAACTCCATGTCCCATAGTGCCTTGCGGGCGTCCAGGAAGGCTGCCATCTAGCGTCTTGGGGGAGGCAGTGTTCTAAAAAAGCTTCCATATCGGGGGCGTCCCAGTCTCTTACACTGGCTTTGAGAAGGTTATGTTTAATATGAAATCTTCAAAAATAATAAAACTTTTCACTGTGCCTGTGTTATGGTTCAGTCAGGGTTACAACTCTGGTTCATGTTTATTCTTTGTTTATTTGACTGTTTTGCCTTTTATTGTTATTGACGATATTCTTGATTTTGATGTGTCTTTTTCTATTTATGTAAAATCAAGTTTTTCTTTGATTATATTTTCTTTAATTATCCATCCAACCATCCATTATCTAACCCGCTGAATCCGAACACGGGGTCACGGGGGTCTGCTGGAGCCAAGCAGAATAATGTCTCAAAGTAAAATATAAAAAATTTCAAATGTATTATTTGTTTTTACCGAAGCATGCCTACTTGGTAGGCCTTTTAGGTATCTTCGGAAATTTCATTATAGCGAATAGGGGGAAAATACAAATACTCTTGTGACCAGGGTCACCGGTGACTCGCAATTTTTGATGGCAGCAGCGCGAGGACAGCTCCGTAGCTGTCGGTAGGATCAGGCTTACCATGTAACGTGCTTGTCGCACGATGTTAAGAACATTTAACACTGGGCTTTGACCTGCTTTTTCTCACACTCTCCTGTTCTGCTACAACGGTGATTCCGAACCACTGCTGTTTTTCTGATCTGAAGGTGGGAGCTAAAGCAGAACGATTGGTCCCGTGCCGCAGCTCCTATCTTGTGTGCTTGAGTACTAAAGTAACAGCTCCTGAAGTCTTGAGATCATATCTGCCGTCTCTGTCTCCCTATATAAATTCCAACATCCGTCTGTCTGTGTGCCTGTTCTCTTTTCATGAGAGGACTACTTAACGGATTTGGTTCGGGTTTTTCTCTATAATTTACTTGAACATTCCGGTTGATTTTGTGACATTCTCTCATCGCACTAAGAATCACAGTTCGCTTGCAGGAGCGATTTATTTGCGCTAATCCGAGAGACCCACCGAGGGGAGGGCGAAGTGTGACGTCAGGAGCGGGGAGCCGAGCAGGGTCCTCCTCACTGTCCTGTTTCACGTCTACGCGGTATGTAAATTACACAGCATATGCGTTTTTTATGTGTGGGGCAGACTCTCCGGACTGTCATTTCTGCCCATCTGGGGTGCCTGGCATCTTTCTGCAAGACTTTTGGTAATGTAATTGTGAATCTTTTTCCAGTTCTCTGACCTCCATTCTTGATATTCAAGTGCCAGTATTTCCACAGTTACTGATTTTATTCCATTTCTCAATTTGCTGTTCTTTGATATTGCAGCTACACAAATGGGTTATTGCCATTGTCTTTATCTTTTTAAAATTTTTGCTAGTGCGTCAATTGAATGATCCAAATAATTTATGTTTTTGGCACTGGATGTTTCCATTTTATAATTGAAGGTGTCAGCTTTAAGAATTAATGTGGCATAAGATAGTAGTATTAAAAAGTGAGACGCTATTATGATGAAAATTAATGGCCAATTGTGCAGTGTTTATAGTTTTGTTTTTTGTTTCAGTTTACATTTTCTTATTAATTTATGGTTTTGCAGTCTCAGTTTGAGGGGGCATTCTGCACTTCTATTGGGGGCTTATGTTTATGACTTCTGTACCTCTAATGTCTAACGTCTTGAATATTGTGATTTCTCAGATATCTGTGTTTGTATTTTTTCGATTCTTTCCTTATATGTAATGTGACAGATAGAGGGCGCTGTCGTCCCCTTAAACCCTTGGTACTTGACTTTACCAAATCAGGTGAAAGTCCAAATAGATGACTTTTTATAATAGCACAGTGCACAAGCACCCTCCTCTCCACAATACTCATACAATAAACACAATACACTAATCAATAATCAATCCTCCACCCAGCTCAGCTCGCCGTCTGGGAGTCCCCACAATCCTTTATAGTCCCTGACTTCGAAGTGTTTCCAATCCCCCAGACCAGGGGTCCTCAATCCCAGTCCCGGAGAGCCGCAGTGGTTGCAGGTTTTTGTTCTGACCTGGTTGCTTAATTAGAAAGCAATTCTTGCCAATAAAGCACTAACAAGCTATGAAATTAAATTAACTCTGCTATGTCAGGTCATTCTCATATCCTAGATTTTCTTTCCCTTTCTATCATGCAAATGATTTGAAGGCTAAAATGGACGAGTAATTCTCAGTCCTTCACTTTTTCTTTTCATTTTTCTTCCAAGTATTTAATTAAACCCAATAGTGCAGATAAATTCACACAGGTGTAAATGTAAATAAGCTAAATGGAGAAATGCTGCTCTCTCTTGTCATTTGCATGTTATTGATAATAAGGAGCAATTAAAATAGCTGTTTAAGACCAAATTAAGCAATAAGGGCTCAAAATCACTAAAGTGAAGCAGAAGTGTTACTTTAGCAATAAGTGCTTTTTATTAAGCAACTGGGTTGGAGCAAAACCCTGCAGCCACTGCGGCTCTCCAGGACCGTGATTGAGGACCCCTGCTCCAGACCATGTGATCTCCTATCACTTCCGGGTCAGATAAAGTAGTCTTCTTCACCCCGGAAGTACGTCATTCCTCTTGTCCATGTGACTCGGACATACAGTACAGGCCAAACGTTTGGATACACCTCCTCCTTCAATGTGTTTTCTTTATTTTCATGACCATTCACAGCACTCCATCACTCTCCTTCTTGGTCAAATAGCCCTTACACGCTCTGGAGGTGTGTTTGGGGTCATTGTCCTGTTGAAAAATAAATGATTGTCCAACTAACCGGACTTCTGCACAACACAACTGCTGGTCCCAACCCCATTGATAAAGCAAGAAATTCCACTAAATAACCCTGATAAGGCACACCTGTGAAGTGAAAACCATTTCAGGTGACTACCTGTTGAAGCTCATCGAGAGAATGCCAAGAGTGTGCAAAGCAGTAATCAGAGCAAAGGGTGGCCATTTTGAAGAAACTAGAAGATAAAACATGTTTTCAGTTATTTCACCTTTTTTTGTTAAGTACATAACTCCACATGTGTTCATTCATAGTTTTGATGCCTTCAGTCATGAGAATAAAGAAAATGAATGAGGAGGTGTCCAAACTTTTGGCCTGTACAGTAAATAGATGGGAAAGGTGCTATATAATAGAGATAGATAGATAGATAGATAGATAGATAGATAGGAAAGGCACTATATAATAGATAGATAGATAGATCAGAAAGGCACTATATAATAGATAGATAGACAGATAGATAGATAGAGTGAAAGGCACTATATAATAGATAGATAGATAGATACAGTACAGGCCAAAAGTTTGGACACACCTCCTCATTCAATGTGTTTTCTTTATTTTCATGATCATTTACATTGGTAGATGGTTTTATTTCAGGTGACTACGTGTTGAAGCTCATCGAGAGAATGCCAAGAGTGTGCAAAGCAGTAATCAGAGCAAAGGGTGGCCATTTTGAAGAAACTAGAATATAAAACATGTTTTCAGTTATTTCACCTTTTTTTGTTAAGTACATAACTCCACATGTGTTCATTCATAGTTTTGGTGCCTTCAGTCATGAGAATCTACCAATGAAAATAAAGAAAACACATTGAATGAGGAGGTGTCCAAACTTTTGGCCTGTACTGTACTTCCGGTGGCGTAGGGCAAATACAACTCTCTGAGCCTCCCTGCAGCGTCATCTATTGGCCCCTGTGGTATCCAGCAGAGCTGTAGGGGAAAACTCCATCGTCCTTGATTCTCTGCTGGTATCCGGGGCACCTCCATACTGCAGGGAGAGCTCCATCTGGTGGCCTGGGGGTATTGGCCGGGATGACAAGCCGGCCATAGACCACAGTAAGTAATTAGATACGTTTTTCAAATTGTTGTGTATCCCATTTCAATTAATCACAACAAAAATCATACATAGTGGGGACCTGAACTCCATTAGCTTTGATTTGACTTCACTAAACTTTTCCACCAGAGTAGTGAAATTTTCTCTTGTAAATTGTTATGCCGTTCTTTTCACTTTTTCTTTCTTTATCTTTTTCACACTTTATCTTGATACAGTATTTAACATTTCTCCATTCATTCACTTTTGCTTCTCTTTTTCAATTAAAGATTATTTCCTAATCATCTGCTTTTGATTCATGGCTTTATGACTTACCCTTTTGTTCTTGTGCTTTTTTGTTATTGAATTTCAGTTCGGGATTTCTCTTTTCTCCATACTATTTTAAGGTATTAATTATCCATTTTTTGCTTGTGGCAAGCTCAGAAGTGCGCAAGTGGCCTTGCCAGCAAGGCAGGAACCGATCCTTTTCAGGGTGCCAGTCCATCACACAGCAGGAAACGTTCTCACATAGTCATGAATTGACTCACCTAAGCGAAACAGGAGGATGAAGAACAGAGGCATGAAAAAAAAAAATGTGCAGAGTCTTCACAGGCAGTCGAATCGGAGCCCAGACATATAAAGCTGCAGCACTAACCAACTTGGCAACACAGCAACATCAGTTATTTGTGCGTTAAATAATGTGCTTTTCAATTTTTTTGGAAGTAAAGTTGTGTTTCGCTTTATAATTTCTGCAGTTACAATACTGGCGTGGTGGTCTCCTGTCCACTGATAGCTTAGCCTGATTTGGAATTTTTCACACAGGAGCTGAAAGCCACGGTGATAATGAACAACTAGCAAGTAACATCACTTATGTGATGGTGATGACACTAAAATAAAATATATGTAATTATGACAGGAATGAAACTTTAATTAATGGCAGATGGGTTAATGAGAATACTTGCTTAAAAGCTGAACCATAGCACTGGAAATTATTAAAGGTTAAACAAAGTAGCCATTCAATTACTATCTACTACTACAATGTCCGTTTATTTTGGCATATGCTAGCCAGCAGACCACATAAAGATATTCCTTCTTGCATATTTTCATAGAGCAGCAACCATAATACAGTATCAACAACAGACAATGAATACAACATCATAGACTGAATGCAATAAATGCCATATATACTGGGTATATATATATATATATTTATATATATATATATATATATTGTGACAGATAGGGGTCGCTCTCGCTCCCTTGAACCCCTGTCCACGACTCCAGACACCAGGTAAAAGTCCAAACTTTGACTTTATTCAATCGCCACAGTGCACAAAACACCCTCTCCTCCACTATACTCATACAATAATCTCAAATCACTAACAATAATACAATCCTCCACTCCCAGATGCGGTGTCACCCTTCCACCCAGCTCAGCTTGCCGTCTGGGAGCTCCCACAATCCTTTTATATTCCCTGACCTGGAAGTGTTCCCAATCCCCAGTCCATGTGATCTTGTATCACTTCCGGGTCAGGTAAAAAGTCCTTTTCTTCACCCCAGAAGCATATCATTCCCCTTGTCCCTGTGTGCTTCCGGGGCGTAGGGAAAATAACCGTTGTTCCCCCCTGCAGCGTCTCCTAGTGGCCCCCATGGCATCCAGCAGGGCTGTGTATAAAAACTACAATGTCCATGATGCCCTGCTGGTCTTCTGGGGACCTCCATACTGCAGGTGAGGGCTCCACCTGGCAGCTTGGGGGTATTGTCCGGGATAAACGGCCGGCCATACAGCACAATACATATATATATATATATATATATATATATATATATATATTTGGCACGCGGCTGGGGGTGGTACCCAGCCGGGATGCCCAGGAGGACCAGAGGAGGGCCTGTGCCTCCTCCAGACCATGAGGGGGCAACTGCCTTGGTTGCTTTGGAGGCCACGGGTGCAGAGCTTTGAAGCTCAACCCTGTAGGGGCCCGTGGTCACCGCCAGGTTGCGCCCCAATGCCCGGAGAGCCCTGGACCTCAGCACTTCCGCCACACCAGGAAGTGCTGGGGAGAAGAGGACCAGGGACACCCAGAGTGCTTCTGGGGATACAGCCGGCACGGTGGAAGATTGCCAGAGCACACCTGGAGCACATCTGCGGGGACATAAAAGGGGCCGCCTCCCTTCATTCAGGGCTGGAGTCGGGTTGAAGAGGACGAGGTCGGGAAGGAGGCGGTCTGAAGAAAAGGCATACTGTGGTTTTGGCCTGGACTGTTTTGGTGATTGGTGCTGCGGCACTGGGTTGTGCACTTTATATTCGGGATAAATAAACGTGTGTTGGACTTAAACATGATGTCCATCTGTCTGTGTCCGGACTGCTTCCCACAATATATATACAGTATCTCACAAAAGTGAGTACACCCCTCACATTTTTGTAAATATTTTATGATATCTTTTCATGGGACAACTCTGAAGATATGACACTTGGACACAATGTAGTCCGTGTGCAGCTTGTATCACAGAGTAGGTTTGCTGTCCCCTCAAAATAACTCAACACACAGCCATTAATGTCTAAACCGCTGGCAACAAAAGTGAGTACACCCCTAAGTGAAAAAGTCCAATGGTCTGTATATAGAGTGACAGATGGCTGGGGCCCATGCCTAGCCAGGACGCCCCTTAACCACATCTGCCAGGGTTCAAAGAGTGGGAAGCCCAGTATCTCCCCCTGGACCCTAGATGGCAGCCTCCCTGAGTTGCAGCGGTGCCTTGGACTCCCCCAGGGCTTCATGGGGATTGGAGTTCTGTGCAGCTCTGTGGGGTTCCGCAGGCTCTGCCAGGGGGTGCTGCAGCAGGAGCTGCTGGTCCCTTTTGGGCACTGGTTTCGCCTTACCCGGAAGTGCAGCCAGATGTTGCCAATCAAGCACCTGGAGCACTTTTGGGTACCCAATAAAAGGGAGTCAGCGACCACCACTCAGCGTCAGAATCAGGAGGAGATGGACAAAGCTGCGCTGGGAGGAGTGGAGGAAGAAGAGTGTGTTGTGGTGTGGTGTTTTTGCCTTTGTGTGCTTTGGGACTGTGTTGTGTCTGTGGGTACGAGAAAGGCGTAGCTCACAGACAAAGAAAAATTAAAACCTTTTTATTTCTACACATGCCTCTGTTGTCAGTCTGTGTCGGGTCAATGCTTATATAGCGCCTTTGCCACAATATATATATATATATATATATATATATATATATATATATATATATATATATATATATATATACTGTATATCTCTATTATAATAAAAAATCTTGTGAGATGAGACTTTTTATCCTGTGACGAGACATCATCATTTGAAGAGAGATACTTTCACGTCCTGCGAGATGAGACTGTTCCAAGAGATTTAACTTTCCGCCCGGGCTGAAAATAAAAGACAAAGAGTAGAAGAAGAAAAGATAAACAGTAAATGAAAAAGTAGAATGTTGTAAAGAATTCAAAAATGTTGGTGTGGTACACAATCAGAACAGGTCTGAAATAATGGAAGTACGAAAATATAAAAGACTCCAAAAAACTGCAGTAAAGATCGCATTAGCGCAAACAAATGGAAATTATTACTTGGTGAAATAACGGAACAGCGAAAAGAGATTGAATATATTGTTCAGATTTGTTTGAAGTTGGAGACTTGCAGATCGTCAAATTCGTGTTGCCATCAGGGAAAAGTAGTGTTTCTTCCCAATGAAGAGGCGTATCCGCGAGAATTAAAAGATTTGTTATTTGGTGAAAGTGAAATAAATCCACATACGCTGTCACACTTGGGTCACAGAGTTGCACAGCTACACAGGAGATTTTAGAGACGGAAACGCTTTTCAAACACAAGTCTCTTTCAGGAGTGAATCGAGCTCCGTGTGTAGTCGGAGGGGACAGCTCCGTCTCTCAATTAAAAGAATAGAAAAATCTTCCTCTTATAGGGGCACGCCTTGGGAGCGGGACCCCCAACAGGAGCCCAGGATGTCTGGGGGAATGAGACAAGGTGGTGAATCAAAAGGAAAGCGGCCTTTAAATTTTCAAAGTTTTAAATTTTCAAAGGGTGGCAGTGGCGGTAGCAGCAGCAAGTCAGCAGCTGATCGAGCAAAGAGGAGTAAAAAAACAAAACTGTATTTGTTTCCCATTGAATGACCGTGCGGAATGTGTTTCTGCCTGTATTATCGTAGTATTTCCCTCTGCTTACCCTTTACCTGTTTCCTCAAGGGCATGTGTTTTCGTCAAGTTCGTTATCGGGTTGGTCTACTGTTGTACTTTAAGATGAACACACACATACACTGTGTGACAGATTAGGGCTGTATCGCTCCCTTGAACCCTTGTCCAATACGCCAGACACCAGATAAAAGTCCAAATGTTGACTTTATTCATAAGCCACAGTGCACAAAGCACCCTCTCCTCCACAGTACTCATAAATTTACTCAAAACAATCACAATAACCAATCCACCACTCCCAGACGCGTTGCCACCCTTCCACCCAGCTCAGCTCGCCGTCTGGGAGCTCCCACAGTCCTTTTATTCTCCCTGACCCGGAAGTGTTCCCAATCCCCAGTCCATGTGATTCTCTATCACTTCCGGGTCAGGTACAAGTCCTTCTTCTCACCCTGGAAGCACATCACTCCTGTTGTCGCACTTCCGGGTTAAAGGGCACAAAGAAGTCTTCGGTCCTCCCTGCAGCTCCCTCTTGCGGCCCCTGTGGTATCCAGCAGGGTCTTGTATTAAAAACTACAAAGTCCATGACTCCCTGCTGGTCCTCGGGGCACCTCCATACTGCGGGGAGGGCTCCATCTGGCGACAAGCCGGTCATATACCACAACAGCTATACACATACACACTGACCCTGGCACCACAATAGTGCCCCATGAATGACACACACACACTGATTAACCTCTGGCACTTTAAACCACACAAGAGCTTTAGGAATAACACAGCCTGTCACTCTCTCAGCACTTTACTTATTATCGGCACGAACAACATATGATGTTTTAATGATATCTCAGACCTAGATATTACTCTTGGTCTACAAGAATACATTTAAATATACAAAGACTCGGCACTCTTGACTATAGGCCATTTATCAGCCAAGAATACCTTCTCGTACTGTCCCTACTATTGAGTGGAGCTCTCACCCTCAGCCTT
Organism: Polypterus senegalus; assembly: GCF_016835505.1. Classification (NCBI taxonomy): domain Eukaryota; kingdom Metazoa; phylum Chordata; class Cladistia; order Polypteriformes; family Polypteridae; genus Polypterus; species Polypterus senegalus. The sequence goes on along the minus strand of NC_053157.1, from coordinate 10,172,129 downwards.
AATAAACCCCGCAGCACAGAAATAATGGCAAAAGTCCGGCTGCTCCAGGTGCTCAAAGAAATCTAACTTATTACTTCACTCACTCTAGACATTAAGACAAAGCATAGAAAGTTAAAAGCAGCATAGCATTTATTACAAGAATAATAACTGTAGCTGCGATTTCCCAAAATTACCAAAGTTCAGCAGCTTCAGCTCAAAAAAATGGGATTCAACCAAAGCGTGACACGTAGAAATGATTCCACAGACAAAATATCTCGTTTTTAAAAGTTTATTTAAGTTTCAAAATAAAACAGTTCACACAAAAAAGAAAATTAAAATAGCAAAAAAGTTTATTTCAAGCTTAAATCTTGTTACATCTCAAATCGTTACTAGTTACTTAACGTTTCTGAACCATTTCAGAACGTTCAGAAAACTGTATGCTTATCCTATCTCTGAGTAGAAAATGGGTCTTTCAAGTCCCTCTTTACTGGGACCTGTTCTTACCACAACTGAATCTATTAACACACTGTTCCTCAGTTATAGCAAGAAGGTTCTATCTCTTACTAACTTATAGGAGGAAAAGATAATACCATTGTCTATGACTATGGAAGAAATTTATATTCTATTCAAATTAAGCAAACATTAATATGAGTTTAACGCAAAACTTTAACTTTCTAAGATTGCCTCTTACAATAATAATTCCACTGGAACAAAGAATTGGCGGCCTGCCCGGGGTTTGTTTCCTGCCTTGTGCCCTGTGTTGGCTGGGATTGGCTCCAGCAGACTCCCATGACCCTGTAGTTAGGATATAGCGGGTTGGATAATGGGTGGATGAATGGATGTTTCATTTTGTGCCCGTAGTTGGCCTTTGTTTTGTTTAAACATGGATGACTGAGTTGGCCCCTCAACATCCATCCATCCATCCGTCATCCAACCCGCTATATCCTAACTACAGGGTCATGGGGGTCTGCTGGAGCCAATCCCAGCCAACACAGGGCACAAGGCAGGAAACAAACCCCGGGCAGGGTGCCAGCCCACAGCAGGCCCCTCAACATTTCCTCACAGAATTTGGCAGTCCTCAACTTGACCACAATAAGTTTACACTGCTGCAATCCACATGTCTCCTATATTTTATATTTGTATTATTCTTTGTATTATTCTATGTCCATTTTATATCTATGAACTCAGTTGTTTTGGAGTACAGGAGAGAAGGTTGACACTTTTATTAATGCATTATACGAGGGGCTACCCAAAAATAACCGGAATCTGTACCTGGTGCTCAATCTCGACTAAGTGTGGCACACCTAAAGTATTCTGTGCCAGTCTGCCAACTGGCATTGCCCTGTATTGTTTGTACGCCATTCCGTGTCAGTTTTTCTTGGTCCTTATTAAATATATTCTGTGATTTTTGCGATGGGTGATCAGTATGAACAGCGAGTCTGCGTTAAATTTTGTCTTCTCTTAGGGAAGACAGCTGCTGAAACCGTAGCAATGCTTGAAACTGCTTTTAAAGAGGAAGCTTTAAGTAAAACACAGGGCTACGAGTGGTTTAAACGAGGCGGAAATGTCACTTGAAGACCAACCGAGATCTGGCCGACCTTCCACAATTAGGAATGACGAAAATATTGAAAACGTTTGCAATGCAGTTTACGAAGATCGTCATCAGACTATTGAAGAGATTTCTGAATGGACTTATGTGTCTTTGGAGTTCTCGCCACCCTCCCTACTTGCCTGATCTTTATTCCGTGTGACTTTTTCTTGGGGCGGCACGGTGGCGCAGTGGTAGCGCTGCTGCCTCGCAGTTAGGAGACCCGGTCCTCCCTGCGTGGAGTTTGCATGTTCTTCCCGTGTCTGCGTGGGTTTCCTCCCACAGTCCAAGGACATGCAGGTGTTAGGTACATTGGCAATTCTAAATTGTCCCTAGTGTGTGTGCCCTGCGGTGGGCTGGCGCCCTGCCCGGGGTTTGTTTCCTGCCTTGCACCCTGTGCTGGCTGGGATTGGCTCCAGCGTGACCCTGTGTTAGGATATAGCAGGTTGGACGATGACCGACATTCATACTAACAAATACAAATCTTGCATCTGAGTGCGATTGGCTGTTGAGTAAACCTTTGACTTTTGGATGAGATGTTGGCTGATCTCAAACACGGAGTTAACAAAAAAGAAAACCCAGGTAAATAAAAAAAGATTGATTTGTTAATAAAATAAACACCCAAGGATAAGTAAATACAAAAGAGGTAAAATAGTGCAAAGGAGCAGTAAATGAGAACTCTCTCCCGTACTGTCATGGCTGACTCTAGCTCACTTACTCAAGATGAACCATAAATGGACACTCTTTCCTTAACTCCTATTCCTGTCTCCCACCTACCAGTTGAGCTGTTGCTTTTTACTGCACCCCTTAGTCCAAACATGTTGACAATGTGTCTACAAGGGGATTGTAAGCCCCATTCAAGAACATCTTCAAGGTAAATTTCCTGGACCACTTTGGGTGGTCCCAGGTCCAGGTCCTTTCAGGACTGCAGGAACACCAGGTGTCCTTATGCCAGCTTGGGGAGTTCTTAATTTACCACTTAAAATGCCCACTGTCCGTCTCTTATTCGAATATTCCTAGAACAGTTACTTTTAGGGATCTTTACATTATTTTAAAACTTAACTTCTGACCAGTCGGACAGCTTTCTGAATTGTGTCCAGTCCTAGGAAACTGTATAGATTGTATCCTGTCTGGAATCATCTGATATGTGCTGTAATTTGAGCTCACTCAGGTTTTCCTTTACAATACACACTGCTCAGAAAAATTAAAGGACCAGTTTTTAATGAGAGTATAGCATCAAGTCAGTGACACTTGTGGGCTATTGATCTGGTCAGTTAAGGAGCAGAGGGGCTTGTTCATCAGTTCTAGCTGCTTTGGTGCACTAGAGGGGCCACAATGAGAGGACCACCAAACAGGAATGAATGGGTTAACAGGTGGAGGGAGGCCACTGACATTTTTCCCTCCTCGTCTGTTTTGTCACTCGTTTTGCATTTGGCTACGGTCAGTGTCACTACTGGTAGCATGAGGCCATACCTGGACCCTACAGAGTTTGGTGGCACAGGTAGTCCAACTTCTCCAAAATGGCACATCAATACCACGTGCCATTGCCAGAAGGTTTGCTGTGTCTCCCAGGACAGTCTCAAGGGCATGGAGGAGATTCCAGGAGATAGACAGGCAGTTACTCTAGGAGAGCTGGACAGGGCCCCTCATAGAAGGTCCTTAACCCATCAGCAGGACCCACCGCTATCTGCTCCTTTGGGCAAGGAGGAAGAGGATGAGCACTGGCAAAGCCTACACAATGACCTCCAGGGCACTGGTGTGAATGTCTCTGACCAAACAATCAGAAACAGACTTCATGAGGGTGGCCTGAGCGCCCGACGTCCTCTAGTGGGCACCGTGGAACTCGATTGGCATTTGCCATAGAATACCAGAATTGGCAGGTCCACCGCTGGCAGGCGCCCTGTGCTTTTCACAGATGAGAGCAGGTTCACCCTGAGCACATGTGACAGACGTGAAAGAGTCTGGAGAAGCCATGGAGAACGTTATGCTGCCTGTAACAACGTTCAGCAAGACCGGTTTGTTGGGGGGGTCAGTGATGGTATATCTGGGGTGGCATATCCATGGAGGGAGGCACGGACCTCTACAGGCTAGAAAACGACACCTTGACTTGCCATTAGGTATCAGGATGAAATCCTTGGACCCCTTGTCAGACCCTATGCTGGTGCAGTGCCTCTTGGGTTCCCCCTGTTTCACGACAATGCCCGCCCTCATGTGGCGAGAGGATGAAGGAATTGATACCATTGACTGCACCCCGACATCATCCCGCTCACTCGTCTGACCTCAATCCAGTAAAACACCTCTGAGTGGGACATTATGTTTCAGTCCATCTGACACCTCAGACTGTCCAGGAGACCAGTGATGCCCTGGTCCAGATCTGGGAGGAGATCCACCAGGACACCATCCATCATCCCATTAGGATGTTGTCAGGCATCATGCAAACTACTGAGTATGATTTAGGAGTTGCTGCATTGAAATTTTGGCTAAATGGACTTGCCTGCCTGAATGCCTGCCACATCATTTTTTCCCATTGATTTTCGGGGTGTCCCTCTGTAGGTTGATCATTTTCATTTCCATCTTTTCATTCCTCACACATCACCATATCAGTCCATAGCAGTAGAGAGAGCCGGCATTGAGATCTGATGTTTTTTCAAAGTATTCCTTGAATTTGTTTGGGCAGTTTATAAACAAAGCGCAGTGTATGGACAGTCGTTATTTTCAGCATTCATTCTGGGTATAGTTTGAAATCAGTTAACAAAATTAAAAAAAAATCTATATAATAAGTATTTTCTTTATATGAGCACTTTCTCTTTTCCATATCATAACGTATTAAGATGTTGCTCAACTTCAGCCCCTCTTTTCAACATGTATGAGTCATTTCTATAAGTTATTGCAAAAACAACATCATATGTCTTATTTAATAATGCATCACGCCACAGATGGATAGAAGAAGTTTTTCTGTTGATTTTGTAATTCTTATATTTAGAAAGATATTTTTTGTGGAAAGCACTTTCAGGACTTATAGCCAAAGAAACTGTAATATGATTATAATGGTGTCGTCCCTGTGCAGTGGGATAGTTTGGCCATCTGACAGAACATGTCTGAAGTTACTACCCTGGCAGGAATTTACAACAACAACATTTATTTATTTAGCACATTTTCATACAAAATATGTAGCTTAAAGTGCTTTATAGGATGAAGAAAGATAAAAAAAGCCAAAATATCAAAATAAAATTAGGCAATACTAATTAACATAGAAGGGTGGCACAGTGGCGCAGTGGGTAGCTCTGCTGCCTTGCAGTAAGGAGATGTGGGTTTGCTTCCCGGGTCCTCCTTGCATGGAGTTTGCATGTTCTCCCTGTGTCTGTGTGGGTTTCCTCATGCAGGTACAGTCATACGAAAAAGTTTGGGACGCCCTCTCAGCCTGCATAATAATTGACTCTCCTTCCAACATAAAGATCACAGTGGTATGTCTGTCATTTCCTAGGAGTACTGCGGTGTTTTCCGAACAAAGATTTTTAGTGACGCAGTATTTAGTTGCATGAAATTAAATCAAATGTGAAAAACTGGCTGTGCACAAATGAGGGTCCCCTTGTCATTGTGCTGATTTGAATGCCTGTCACTGCTCAGTGCTGATTACTTGGTATGATGAGCTTGTTAAGTCTTGAACTTCATAGACAGGAGTGTCCAATCACGAGTGGTCAAAGGTGTTTAAGGTGGTCAATCGCAAGTTGTGCTTCCTTCCTTCCCTTTGACTCTCCTCTGAAGAGTGACAGACAGCATGGGATCCTCAAAGCAACTCTCAAAAGATCTGAAAACAAAGATTGTTGAGTCTCCTGGTTTAGGGGAAGGCTACAAAAAGCCATCTCAGAGGTTTAAACTGTCAGTCTCAACTGTAAGGAATGGAATCGGGAAATGGAAGGCCACAGGCACAGTTGCTGTTAAACCAACTCAGGTCTGGCAGGCCAAGAAAAATACAGGAGTGGCATATGAGCAGGATTGTGAGAATGGTGACAGACAACCCACAGATCACCTCCAAAGACCTGCAAGAACATCTCGCTGCAGATGGTGTATCTGTACATCGTTCTACAATTCAGTGCAATTTGCACAAAGAACATCAGTATGGCAGGGTGATGAGAAAGAATCCCTTTCTGCACTCGCATCACAAACAGAGTCACTTGTTGTATCAAATGCTCATTTAGACAAGTCAGATTCATTTTGGAACAAAGTGCTTTGGACTGATGAGACAAGAATTGAGTTATTTGGTCAGAACAAAAAACGCTTTGCATGGCGGAAGAAGAACACCGCATTGCAAGTAAAACACCTGCTACCTCCTGTCACATGTGGTGGAGGTCCCATCATGCTGTGGGGCTGTGTGGCCAGTTCAGGGACTGGGGCCCTTATTAAAGTCGAGGGTCGGATGAATTCAACCCAATATCAACAAATTCTTCAGGATAATGTTCAAGCATCAGTCACAAAGTTGAAGTTACGCAGGGGTTGGATATCCCAACAAGACAATGACCCAAAACACAGTTGGAAATCTACAAAGGCATTCATGCAGAGGGAGAAGTACAATGTGCTGGAATGGCCGTCACAGTCGCCTGACTTGAATATCATCGGAAATCTATGGGATGATTTGAAGCAGGCTGTCCATCAAATTGAACTGAACTGGAGAGATTTGGTATGAAGAATGGTCAGAAATACCTCCATCCAGACACTCATCACAGGCTACAGGAGGACAGCGTCTAGAAGCTCAAAGGAGCAAAAGGAGGCTCCACTAAGTATTGATGTCATATCTCTGTTGGGTGCCCACATTTATGCACCTGTCTAATTTTGTTATGAGGCATATTGCACATTTTCTGTTAATCCAATCAACTTAATGTCACTGCTGAAATCCTACTGTTTCCATAAGGCATGTCCGATATTAAAAGGAAGCTCCGCCAATGAGAAGCAAAAATCCAAAGAATTAAGAGGGGTTCCCAAACTTTTTCATAGGACTGTAAGGTGCATTGGTGATCCTAAATTGTCCCTAGTGTGCGATTGGTGTGTAGGTGTGTGTGTGTGCCCTGGATGTGTTCCTGCCTTGCACCCTGTGTTGGCTGGGATTGGCTCCAGCAGACACCCGTCACCCTGTAGTTAGGATATAGCGGGTCAGATAATGGATGGATGGATAATTAACATAGAATAAAAGTAAGGTCCGATGGTCAGGGAGGATAGAAAAAAACATAAAAAAAAAAAACTAAATCTGCAGGGGGTCCGAGGTCACGAGACTACCCAGCCCCCTCTAGGCATTCTAAGTCACATTAGTGATCTCAAGCAATCCTCATGGTGTTCAGGCTTCACATGGAAGAACTTGATGATGATGATGATGGTCATGTGGACCTCTGGCCTCCAGTCAATCAATGGAGGGACATCACGGTGCTTTGATTAGGTGGTGGGGGCGCAGATCGACAACACAGAAAACCGCAAAAAGAACAGCAGAGAAAGTAGGGGTTAGTACGGATTGCAGAGCCATAATAAAAAATGATACTTCAATGAATATACAGAATATCAGGGTTCCACTAAGATGAAGCTATGAGACAGCCATGTTAAAATAATGCATTTTTAGCAGTTTTTAGGAGTTTGTATTTTCTCGGTAGCCTCATGTGGATTTTTGCTATGGAGTCTTGTCCCAATCCAAAAACATATCCTTTTCAACAGTTTTATAAAGGCCGTATGTGTGTGGTGTCACGCACGCGCGAATAGGAGACCGCGGACGGACCTTAACACGCTTCGGAAGACGTTCGCCGGCAGGGAGTGGCGGGGTACTAACCTTTCTCCTTTGCTTTCTTCCAGGAAAAAAGACGCTCCGCCGCCATAAGCCTCATTTGCCCACAGCACGTTACTTTCGCCCTTCCTCCGCCATTGTTCCTGACGTCATCAATCCCATCTTCCCTCACAGTTCCCTCCCAGCATTCCTCCACTTCCGGCTCCTCCTACATAAAATGGCCGCCGACGCCATCTTCGGCGTCGCGCATATGAACTGTTGTGTTTATATTTTTTGACCGTTTATTTTTTGATTAATTGTGGATTGTCTGCAATATACAGGGCCGGAAAACCCCAAACCTTTATGCTGCTTGTTGTTGCATCTTTTACAGTGGGTATGTGTGTGTGTGTGAGTCAACCCTGTGATGAACTGAACTCCCTACTTTGTGTTTGAGTGGACGTTCACCAAGTAAACCATCTTCCTACCACTTTCTGAAGTTGTGCTAATTGGAAGCTACATTTATGAAATGTGGGATTGTTTGGGTGAATGCATGAGTATGCCCTGTGATACACTAGAGTAGTCTAAGGTTCCCCATGATAATGCACAGGAAAAACTGGGTTCAGAAAATTTAACAATACAGGAATTCCTCTAGGGCGGCGCAGTGGGTAGCGATGCTGCCTCGCAGTTAGGAGACCCAGGTTTGCTTCCCGGGTCCTCCTTGCATGGAGTTTGTATGTTCTCCCCATATCTGTGTGGGTTTCTTCCGGGTGCTCCAGTTTCCTCCCACAGTCCAAAGATATGCAGGCTAGGTGCATTGGCGATTCTAAATTGTCCTTAGTATGTGTGTGTGTGTGTCCTGCGGTGAGCTGGTGCCCTGCCCGGGATTTGTTCCTGCCTTGCGCCCTGTGTTGGCTGGGATTGGCTCCAGCAGACCCCCGTGACCCTGTAGTTAGGATATAGTGGGTTGGATAATGGATGGATGGATGGATGGATGGATGGAATTCCTCTCCATCAGGGTCAAGTGTAGGAGTGCAAAGCTTTCAGGTTTAATCCCAAATAAGTCAATGCTATTTAGCTTGCTATTGTCACCTCATCTTGTGTCAACATTTTGCCCATTCTGACCCTAGAAACCCCTCAGTGAGATCTCAGCTAGTGACTGAGTAAAGGTTAATGTGTGCTGTGATGAAATGATGCTGCATCTGGCATTGGATCCTGCCTTGCGTCTGGTATTACAGGATTTTTTGTTCATCACTGAATGATGTATTGCTTTCTGTAGCCTATGTAAATACCGTTTCTTACATGGTTACTGACAAAACATGCACAAGTGCCTATGTGCTGACTTGTGCATTATGCATCATTGATTTGGGCAGGAGTGGACTGGGTCTCAGAACTGGCCCGGGCATCCTTCAACGCGTGAGGTGACAAGGTTGGCCCACTCGGCCCATCATTTATTGGCATTTTCTTAAAATGTGTGATTAGTACGCGACTTGCTATGAGCCTATGATATGCACTCGATCTAAACTGTTGCCAGACTTAATCTGTACACTGTTGTTTAGACACAACTTTAAATCTGATGACATGCTTAGAAATAAAATTTAATAAAAAATAAAAATGTAGTAACATGGCTTACATGTTATTAGCGTAAATACAATACAATTTATTTTTGTATAGCCCAAAATCACACAAGAAGTGCTGCAATGGGCTTTAACGGGCCCTGCCTCTTGACAGCCCCCCAGCCTTGACTCTCTAAGAAGACAAGGAAACCCTTGTAGGGAAAAAATGGAAGAAACCTCGGGAAAGGCAGTTCAAAGAGAGACCCCTTTCCAGGTAGGTTGGGCGTGCAGTGGATGTCAAAAAGAAGGGGCTCAATACAACACAGAACAGAACAAATCCTCAATACAGTATAAAAATAAAAATTTTAGAAGTACTTAGCAGAATTTAACAGTAGATGATATCCCATAATATGATTTGGATTTGTTTAGAGTCCTGGAGACCTCATCCATCAAGCTGCCTCTCCCATTTGGCCATTCCACAGCTGAGTCAGCACTGGGCCAGCCAATCCGATTACAGGACCCCTCTTTCCCATGATTCCTGCGATCCTCCATCGGGGATGACTTTACCTTAGGCAGGCAAAACAACTTGGCAGGTGGGCCATGGCACTAAGTGCCACATTTGAGTACTGAGAAGAGAAACAGAATAGGTGAGGGTTAGTAACAAATTGTAACTCTCATGTTACTTATGTTTTAGTGCTAATGACTAACAACAGAGATGCAGTCTGAACAGTTAATCAGCAGCTCTAGCCAGGGTGTGCTAAACTGAAGTAGTGAGTCTTCAGCCGAGATTTAAAAGCTGAGACTAAAGGGGCATCTCTTATAGTAGCAGGCAGACGACTCCACAGTTTAGGGGGGGGTCCTGTAACTAAAAGCTCGACCTCTCACTATTATTTTATTAATCCTTGGAATCATAAGCAGACCGGCATCTTGAGATCTTAATGTGCGCTCTGGTTTGTAAGTCATGATAAGTTCAGACAAGTAAGTCAGACCTCAGCCATTTAATGCTTTATATGTTAAAAGGAGGATTTTGAAATCTGCCCTAAACTGTAAGGATTTAAGAACTGGAGTTATGTGTTCGTATTTTCTTTTTCTTGTAATAATTCTTGCAGCAGCATTTTGAATTAACTGGAGGCTGTATAGAGAACAGTTTGAACAGCCAGTGATCACCGCATTGCAGTAGTCAATCCTTTTTTTTTTTTTTTTTAATTTTTATTTATTAATTTTATTACAATCAATACATAGCAATCAAGTTTTTACAAAAAAAAGAATTATGCTAAGAACAGATCGATCCCCACCCTTGAGAGAGAGAGAGCAAGCCAAACGGTGTAAAATTTAAGGCTTGTAAAAATACCTAAATTAATAAATTCTCTGTGCTTTATAAACTTATTTTAAAATATTACTGATTAGATCCTGCCATGTTTTGAAAAAAGTCTGTACAGATCCTCTAACTGAGTGTTTGATTTTTCCAATTTCAAATAATATAACACATCGGTTTCCCACTGACTTAAAAGAGGAGAGTTTGGGTTCTTCCAGTTTATCAGAATGAGTCTGCGTGCCAAAAGTGTAGTGAATGCAATCACAATTTGTTTGTCCTTCTCCACTTTAAGACCCTCTGGAAGAACCCCAAACACAGCTGTTAATGGATTAGGAGGGATTGTGAGTCCAAGGCTGTCTGAGAGGTAATTAAAGCAGTAGTCAATCCTACTAGAAATAAATGCATGAATTAATTTCTCAGAATCCTGTTTATTTAGACAGCGCCTTAATTTCCCAACATTTTTAAGATGGGAGAAACACGATTTGGACAACTTTGTAACATGTGCTTTAAATGACCTGCTAGAGTCAAAGATAGCTCCTAAAGTGCGGGCTGATTCAGTAAAATTAATGGGGATTCCAACTGAGTTAAATGATGACAGAATATTGTTGTGATCAGCGTCATTCCCTCCAACAATTAACATCTCTGTTTTATCGGTGTTTAAAGACAAGTAGTTCTCATCCATCCACTCCTTTAATTCACTAACACAACTAATTAAAGAGAACATTGGAGAAACTTAATTTGATCTAAATGAAAGGTATAACTGGGTGTCATCTGCATACGAGTGAAAATTAACATTATGTTTCCTAATGAGAGATCCCAGTGGAAGCATGTAAAGTAAAAACAGTAAAGGTCCGAGTACTGAGCCCTGCGGGACACCATATTGAACTTCTGTGTATAATGATGGGGTCCTGTCAGCACATTTCTGTACGTATTGGAATCAATTTGATAAATAAGAACTAAAGCAAGCGAGCACGGGGCCTGTGAGCCCAACATCGTTTTCTATCCTGTGCAGTACAATAGAATGGTCAATGGTGTCAAATGCTGCCCTTAAGTCTAACAGCATAACTACAGTGGAGTTTCCTTCATCAGAGGATATCAGAATGTCATTTACAACCCGCGTCAGTGCCGTTTCTGTACTATGACCAGAATTTCTCAAATAAATTGGAATGCGTAAGGTGTGACTGAAGCTGATTGGCGACTACTTTTTCTAGTATTTTAGAGAGAAAGGGTCAATTTGAAATAGGCCTATAATTATTTAGTATGTGTGGGTCTAGGTCTGACTTTTTAAGTAATGGTTTCATGACTGACACTCTTAGTGTATCAGGTACTGTGCCATGCAGTAATGAACTATTGATAATGTTTAGAATAGGCGCTGCAAGAACATCCATGGCACTTTTTACAAGTTTTGTTGGCACTCATCTCGGTAACAAGTAGTGGGCTTCGTTTTAGAAATTAAAGTTAAGACTTCCTGCTCAGTTACAGGATTAAAATGACTAAAGTGATGAATGCAATGTGAGACGGGGTCTGCTAAGCTAGTATGCGGTTTGTACTGTGATGCTGAGATCTGGGATCTTATATTTTTAGTTTTCTCATTGAAGAAGTTCATAAAGTCTGTACTGCTAATACCTGTTGTTATTTTGCACTGTAGATCTGAATTTCCATTTGTTCATTTAGCCACTGTTCTAAACATTACCCGAGGATTTTTATTATTGCTGTCTATTATTGTAGAATAGTATTCTGAGCGAGCTTTAAAGAGAGCTTTTTTGTATTTTTTAACACTCTCTGTCCATGCAATTTGAAAGACATGTAGCTTTGTTGTTCTCCATCTGCACTCCAGTTTTCGACACTCTAGTTTAAGAGCTTGAGTGTTTTCATTAAACCAGGGAGAGTTTCTATGCGCTATGTCCACTTTTGTTTTAAGGGGAGCCACTTCCAGAGTCCAGAGCATCTCTCAAGGTCACATTATAATGTGATGTTAGCTGATCTCAATTGTTTTCCACGTTTACATTTGATGATAACATCTAAATGGTTTTCCACAATTACACTCAACTTACTCAAAGTATCTATAAATTTTGAAGCAGAATTACAATCTAGATGTGTCAAATGTCAATGTCATATTCAAGTGCCAGTACCCTAGTAGGCTAGTTGCTGCTCATTTACAATGGAATAAATGAAAACCGAGGTTTTAATGAAAACCTCACATGATTGAAATGTTCCATTAACTTAACGTTAAACTAGAAATGTTCCATCCTAATATGAAAAATTCCTGTGCTTTATAACTTTATAGCAAAATACCCGCGCTTCGCAGCGGAGAAGTAGTGTGTTAAAGAAGCAATGAAAAGAAAAGGAAACATTTTGAAAATAACGTAACCTGATTGTCAATGTAATTGTTTTGTCACTGTTGTGAGTGATGAGTGTTGTTGTCATATATATATATATATATTTACACACACACACATAAACATATATATATATATACATATCTATACATATACACATATATACATACATATATATCTACATATATACACACATATACATACATACACACACATATATACACACAAATACATATATATATATATATACATACATACACACACACACATATATAAACATATATACATATACATACATATCTACATATATACACACACAGCTATTTCGTATCAGTGCAATACGCTGTTTGTTAAAGCGTTGACTCCGCTCTACGTGCAATAACAAATCAAATCATTCAGTTGTCTTTGCTCAGATGTCATTTTAGAGCTGGACGCCTGGCATCTTTTTTTGGCCACAAGTTCGTTTCTGTTTGGTGTGAGGTTCTGTGTTGTGGAGATTCTCAGGATGGATTGCAGGTGCTCATCAGTGAGGCGACTCCTGTGTGCTGTTTTGTTAGTCTTTATCACTGAGAAGAGCTTCTCACACAGATATGTGCTACCAAACATGCACAAGGTTCGAGCCGCATGTAGACGGACTTTTTTTGTTCTTCAAAGTCACCAAAGCGCCGTGCAAACTCAGTGCGCAATAACTCTAGTAAGCGGTAAGTGTTCGGCAAGGCAGCTGAAGCGCTGCATTATGGGATCTGTAGTTTATTGTGTTACCAGCGCTTCATATACCCGGCTTTAATAACAATAATACAGTATATAAAATGATCTCGGGGCGGATATAATTACGCCGGGCGGATGTGGCCCTTGCCCTTGAGTTTGACACATATGGACTAAATAGAACTTGAAAAGATATATTTTTCAAATGTGATCGCGCAATTCAGATAGAGTTGACGCGCACTACAGCCTGCATGCTTCAATAAGTCATCCTCCCCTCGCTCTTACTTTTTTACCGTTCATCTAATGAATACACTGAGTATGGCTTTACCAAAACAATCATTGATGGCAAATAAAGTATCCATTATTCGAGTATGTAGATCGGGTTATATATATATAGCGTATCGCAGCGGAGAAGTAGTGTGTTAAAAAAGGTAGAAAAAGAAAAGGGAACATTTTAAAAATAACGTAACATGACTGTCAATATACAGTATTTGTTTTGTGAGTGTTACTGAGTGTTGCTGTCATCAAGGATTTGATTATCATTATTTCTTTCAATCAGGGTCGTATTTGTAGGATGTGTTGTGTTCAAGTTACATTCCGTGTTTGTCAATCGTTGTAAAGATGACAGGTTTCATTCATCGATTCGTTTCTTACTGCATCAATAAACAGCTCGTCTTCTTCTTTATCTGAGACCTGACACACTGCATGCACAGGTTTTTTTTACACTGTCTTCCTTTAGCGGGACATTGAATTTTTCCACCGTGTGCTTTGTTTCCACAGTAGCTGCATTTATGAATATGCTTGTATGTATCAGACGCTTCATATTTTTTGCTGCCTTTTCAATTGTGTAATTCGTTTTTGTTCAGCTCTTTGGAACTGTTGCTTTTATCTGTGCACTGCGTCAGTTCACGTGAGCCACTCGGTGTACATGCATCGAAGGTTCCCAGCTGTGCTGGTGCCATCTCGTGCTATGTCCATGGCTGTATTTAATGTTACCTTAGTCCTGGCACTTAAAACTTTCTCTCGCAGTTTCGCTGAGTTTGTGTCAAACACCACCCTGACCATCTCATCTTCCTTTCCATAAGCACAGTCCTTCACCCTTGAATATTTACCGTTAGGCAGTTTGCTATTGGATTGCCGCTGACGGACGGCCTTATATGGGCAGGCACTAAATTACAAACGCCAGCGGCAGCCTGTCTATGAACTTAATTTAAAGTGTAGGTTTACATCGTGCTTTGTTTCTGAAGTAGCAGAACTCATGAATATGGTTGTATATGTCACTCGCTCGCTTCTTATTGTTTCGCTGCCTTCTCAATTATATAATGCATGTTTTCTTGAGCGCTTTTTTGTGGTCTTCCTGGTTTTCTATGTACTGCGTGATTACATGGGAGGCGTGATGATGTCACACGAAACTCCGCCCCCACGGCATTGAAGGTCATCTCCATTACAGTAAATGGAGAAAAACTGCTTCCAGTTATGACCATTACGCGTAGAATTTCGATATAAAACCTGCCCAACTTTTGTAAGGAAGCTGTAAGGAATGAACCTGCCAAATTTCAGCCTTCCACCCACACGGGAAGTTGGAGAATTAGTGATGAGTCAGTGAGTGAGTGAGTGAGGGCTTTGCCTTTTATTAGTATAGATTTCATCATACTAATAATCGCAGCTGAAAACCACTAATTATCGCTCACCCCGATGACCAGAGAACAATAAAATGCATCATACATAATCTAAAGTAATTATTAGTACCAAAGAATTTAAATACTAGATATGAGATCAAATAAATTGCAATAATGTACTGTATATACTGTATATGCTTACCAAAATGTATCGAAACAGAAATCAGCAAAAGGCAGTTTTGACCAAATTTTTTGCTGCAACGTTATGTACTGACTACTAAAACAAGTTGATGACGTAATATGGTATATTATATAGGACTATATAAATTGCAGTACCGGACAGATAATTTTTACTAGTTTAGAAAATTAATTTTAATGTCAAACAATAAACAGTACATAAAATTTATTTCATGAAACGGCCAGCCCATGACCAGACCAGAGTCCACAGCCCACCGGACATTGCCCAAATGCCCTAACGGCCAGTCCGCCCCTGGATATGGGGTCCTTATAGGTCACATTTACAGAGTACAATGAAAGTTTTTATATGCATGTGGTCAATCAAGATGTTATCTCTCTTTGGTGCCATGGTTAGGAGGCATTTAGTGTCAATAAAAAGTATGTAGACCCTTTGAAAAGACCTGGTTTTATGTATTAGCTAGCCATAAAATGTGATCAGATCTCTTTCAACGCCACAAGTATATATTGTGGCAGACGGCTGGCAGCTCATTCCAGCCGGGGTGCCCCTGAGATGGAAGAATGGTGGAAGGCAGCTTTTCCAGGACACTGTCTCCCCCAAAACGCTAGATGGCAGCTCCCCAGGAGTGTAATGGTGCCCATGATTCCTGCAGGGCATCCTGGGACTTGGAGTGCGGTTTCTCAGCCCTGTTGGGTATCGAGGGTGCTGCCAGGAGGAGCTGTGAGAGGACCGGAGGAGCCATGCCTCATCCATTGACCGGAAGTACTCCTAAGTGACAAGGATGGGAGCCCCAAAGTACTTCCGGGCTGAAGAAAAAGCCACCTGACCCAGAAGTGCTAGCGAGTCACGAAGGCGGAAGGACAGAAGCATTTCCGGGTCAAGGACTATATAAAGGACTGTTGGGAACCCAGCAAGCGAGCCAGAGTCGGGAGGAGTGTGACAGAGCTTGCTGGGAAGTGTGGAGGAGAGATTTGTGATTATTAGTGTGCTTATTAATTGTGTTTATTGTGGCTGTGGTGCTTTGGAGGCACTGTTTATGAACAAGAAGAAAATTAAAATACTGCTTAGGTTTAATTAGCAGCAAAAACTGGTCACTCATTAAGAAAAGGGTGAGAATGAAAACCTGCAGCCACTGCAGCCCTCCAGGACAGGAGTTGGGGACCCCTGTTCTATACTGTATCATAGATGAAGATCAGACCATATTTTAAGACAAACTTATACATAAATGTAATCATTTGCATTATCTGCTGCAGTTACCCCAATCCTTAAAAACCTGACCTGGATCCTTCCTTTCTCTCCAGTTACAGGCCCATCTCTAATCTCCCTTTTTTAGCTAAGGTGATGGAACGCGTGGTTGCTACACAACTCCATGCTTTTCTTCTTGATAATACACTCTATGAGCCTTTTCAGTCTGGCTTTCGTACACAGCACGGCACTGAGACGGCTCTTCACCATGTAGTCAATGATCTTCTCCGGTCTGCAGATTGCGGTTCCCTTAATATTCTCCTCCTTCTTGACTTAAGTCAGGCATTTGATACTGTTAACCATGAAATCCTCCTGTCACATCTCTCTGCTGTAGGCATCTCTGGCTTAGCCCATCAATGGCTCACATCACATCTTTCTAATAGACAACAGTTTGTCACACTCAGCCGATAGAAATCCTCCACCTCACCTGTCTCGCATGGAGGCCCTCAGGGTTCAGTCCTTGGGCCATTACTTTTTCTATTTTATATCCTTCCTTTGGGTCAGATTATTCGCAGATGGCCGGATTTAGGTGGGTGCTTTTGATGCTGCAGTATTAGGCTCATTCTTGAAATAGGCCCAGATGAAAACAGACGAGAATTTTCCAGAAGCTGAACAGTTTTCCTTTGCTATATTAACCTCAAAATGATTCTTAGAATGAAATTTGGAGTCCGACTTTCAGACGCCTAGACACAGCTTAACTTATTATGCAGTTACTATTGTTCTTTGCGCTATGACGTAACTATAAAGTCGGTGTGTTTAATGTTAACCGAAGATTTCAAGTTAATGCTATCAATTTTACGCTGAACAGTTTACTTAGTACTTTAGCTGCGTTTTTTGCAATATCTTGGGGATTCTTGCCACTTGATTATTGTTCGGTAAGTGCCACGTACTACATTTTTCACCTTGAAAGTTAGTTGCACAGTAAAAATCGATGGCTATTTAAATGGTTATCTGTAAAGGTAAAACTAAAAGCCGGCCCGCGGGCCCGGCATGGATGTTTAGAATTTATAAAGTCCTCAACAGGATTCTGGTCTATTATGAAATTTAAATCGTGGACAAATATTTACCCTCAAAAGCCTGAACTGAGTCACTTTGACCCAATGTCTCTGCAAATTCATTTTTTCCTTACTCTGTTTCGTAAGAGAATTGCGACATTTTGTGTATTTCATTGTTAGGTTTTCTGCATTAAGTGCACTTTTCAGACAATTGCTATTGAATGTTGATGTTACATAGTTTGATGTTAATCTCGAGTTGTTATGATACTACTTCGTTATTATTATTCATGTTCAATAAAGGCTGGCTGGTTGCGCCGCAAGCAATTAAGGCTCCTTGGTCGGTCTGAGTGCGCATGTACGGTGAGTGTCGAATGCACAGGCGCCAATGGCGAGAAAAAATAGGCCTTTTTTGCGCTGTAGCATCAGGCCCAATTTCGTCTTAATCAGGCCCTGGCGCAGACATGGCCTTAACGTCCACTGTTATGCAGATGATATACAGTTATATCTTAGTACAGATTCACCTCCCAGCACACTCACGGAATGCATCATTAATCTTAAGCTACGGACGGAAAATCACTTTCTTAAATTTAATGCCAATAAAACTGAAGTGTTACTGGTAAGTGCAAAATCCCAACTTTCTAAGGCATTCAGTTTCTCTATTTCTATTGATGGTCCACTTGTCAAACCTGCTCCCGTTGTCGGAAATCTTGATGTTTTGTTTGATTCATCACTTAGCTTTGAGCTACACATCAGGGGCCTCATGTATAACGTCGTGTGTAGAACTCGCACTATAACATGGCGTAAGCACAAAAGCCGAAATGTGCTTACGCACAGAAAAATCCAGATGCAGGAATCTGTGCGTACTCCAACTTCCACGTTCTTCCGTTACATAAATCCCGATCAGCGTGAAAACTAACGCTCGTGCATGCCCATTATGTAACGCCCCAAATCCTCCCAGAATTACGCCTATTTGAATATTCAAATCAATATAAATCGCCCTTAAGCGCAGCCTTCTGTGAAAAGACAATGGGAAAAGCACGGGGAAAATATAAGAATTTCAGCGAATACCAAGTGGAGGCAAAGGAAAAACATACTATTTGTTCAAATAAACCGTGATATAATCAACAAAAGGAAGTTGATCGAGTGACATAGCGTGTTGGAGAAACTTGAAAGCTCACATTCACAAAATCGCACAGTGCCGGAAATAAAAAAGAAGTCACATATCAAAGTCGCCGTGAAAAGAAGAGTTGTAAGCCCACCGTCTGAGTGTCATATGAAAGCTTATTAGGGTACAGAGAAAAAAGGCACACGGTGGGGAAAAAGCACGAAATGTCAACTTCAATCTCGACATTTCCACTTTAATCACGTAGTTTATTTTGTCATTTAGTAGAACATCATAAACTTCATCTTAAAATCGTTTAATTAACCAGTTTCTCAAATCACATCGTAATTAAAGTAGCACGTTAAATGCTTTGTTTTGTATTTGATCTTCTACTCATATGTGCTCTGTGTGTGTGAATCACTGCTTGCTTCTTAAACCGGCTCTCTTCCTCCAACTGGACACAGAGTCCATGACATTTGTGATATTACAGCTCTCTGAATAACTAAAATACTGAGATGTATACGTGATGTCATTTTCATGATGATAGGAGTTAAAGCACGTTATTAAACATGGGTTTCATGAGCCTCGTGCTCATGACACAAGCATTTAACTTTTGCCGAAATTTGTCGCTGCGTTTTTAGCTGTGTTGTTTTCTCTTTCTGTTTTATATTCAATATATATTGGCGTAGCCATCACTGCAGTCAGTGCTTTTCTTTCCAAAAATAACCGATCGCCACACAATCAGCTCTGTAATAGACGTTAAGCCATCTGTAAGCTTAGCGCCGATTCTTCAAAACGTTTAAAGAACATTGAAATATCTTCGTAGTACATGTTTAATTATTCTATCCTTCACGACACTCCCAGTGAAGAATATAGATTATTTAAATGAAGTTAAAGTTTTATGTGTATAATTTAACAAACATATTTTGCTGCATTTCACCTTAAAAATGATATCGTCATCATATGTAAATACGCGCTTTATAAAGTGGCTCAGGTTGTGAGATATTATAACTGTAGTGCAAGTTTACAGTGAGGTGATTGTACTTATAAGTCCTAACAGTTCTACAAGGAGCAATTGATTGAGTGCATTTAAAGTTCTTGGGATTAAACTGTTTCTAAACCGCGAGGTCCGTACAGGAAAGGCTTTGAAACGTTTTGCCGTGGCTGAGACAGCGTGTCCTTGAAGCTGTATACCGATAATTCTCTTTCCGATCAGCTGCTGCTGTGATTCACACTCAGATACAGTGATATAAATACTCCGAGTGGTGCAGTGAGAGTAATATGGAAAAAGATGATCCGCTGTGGCAACTCCTAATGGGAGCAGCTGAAAAAAGACGAAGAAGAAGAAAAAGAAGAAGAAGGAGAAGTGAGAACAGTTATGGTATTTGGAATACTATGGCTGTTCCCTGGACCATTATATTGTTACGAGTTAATTACAATCAGATGCATTACACTAATAAACAATATGCGGTTAGTTTCAGTGTATTTATAAAGCCGCGTCATGAAAATAATGAGTAATCACACAAGAACAGTACCATTGCTTTGACGCTGGGTGCCGCCAGTTTGCAAAACCGAGCGGAGAACTTGCGTACGACAAGGCATGAGGTACCGTGGAAAAGTGCCTGGCCTTACGCCAAGTGTAGGTTTTATACATCGCGATTTGAACGTGGAAAAGTTCTTCTGTGCGTACGCACCGTTTATACATGAGGCCCCAGGTCTCTTTCCAAAGTGTCATTCTATCATCTCCGTAACATTGCCCGCTTCCGTCCATTTCTGTCCTGGTCTGATGCTCAAACTCTGGTTCATTGTTTCATAACGTCTCGTATTGATTACGGTAATTCCCTCTTCATTGGCCTCCCTGCAAAATCTATACAGAAGCTCCAGTAGGTTCCCACACAAAGCGTTTTGCTCACGTCTCCGCTGTTCTCTCCCAGCTTTACTGGTTACTGGTTCCATCAAGGATTGAATTCAAGATTCTGCTTCTTACCTTCAAAGCCCTACATAACCTTTGCCCCCCTCTACCTCACTCAACTACTAGCTCCTTACACTCCTTGTCGCTCTCTCAGGTCCTCGAGCAGTCGTCTCCTTACTGTCCCATACACCAGACTCTCCACCTTGGGAGGACAGGCAGGTCCTTCAGTATTATGGCCCCCTCAACTTTGGAACTTTCTTCCTCAGTCTCTACGAGTTTGCTCCTCTTTCTGCACTTTTAAATCTCAACTGAAAACTTTCCTCTTCTATAAACTTTTGTCATCTGTGTAATTTTATTTTTTTAAAGTGACCTTGGGTTTGTAAAAGGTGCTCAATAAATGTGACCTATTATTATTATTTCCAAAGGTTTCACATACTTATTCTTGCCACTGTAAGTTTATAAGGTGTGGACACTAGAGGTCGCTGTTGCCCCATGAAACCCACCAGACAGACGTCCAAGACATACTTGTAAAAAGCACCAAGAAGAATTTAATATTATTTTCTTCAGATACAGCGCACAAAGCACCACACTCGCCACAATTCTCCAATACTCAATAACAATACAAATAATCAATAACAATAACAATCTTCCACTCCCAGCAGCTTTGTCACTCAACCTCCCAACTCCGGCTCTCTTTGCTGGGTTTTCACCAGTCCTTTAAATAGTCCATGACTCGGAAGTGTTCCTTCTCTTCTTCTGGGTCAATTGCCAAAGTAGCCCAGAAGCACTGCGGGCTTCCGTCCTCATGACTCCGAAGTACTTCCGAGTTATAGTAACAATAGGAGTCCCCAGGTTCTTTGTGAGCTCCCCCTGGCGGCACCCAACAGGGCTGAGGAAATGGACTCCATGTCCCAGGATGCCCTGAGGGAATCGGGGGGACTGCTGCCATCCGGGGGGAGGCAGTGCCCTGAAAAGGCTGCCTTCCTCCATTCTTCTTATTCCGGGAACGTCCCGGCCGGACTGAACCGCCGGCTGTTTCCTTAGGAAGCATTCGCTCTCTGGAAATGTGTTCTTTTGAAATTGCGGCATGTTAAGTAACCGAAAAATATAGAAATATGACAGAAAAGGCGATATCCCTCCCATCGTGATTATGCCGGTACAAAAATCACATGAGAGAAACAGATATACTTTAGCTTACTTTACTGACGGTTTTACACGGTGTGACAGATAGGGGGCGCTATCGCTCCCTTGAACCCTTGGCCAAGACATTAGAAACCAGGTAAAAGTACAATAATCAACTTTATTTAAATGCCACAGTGCACAAAGCACCTTCTCCACCACTATATTCATACAATAACTCCAAATACACAATAAACAATTCCTCCACTCCCAGACGCGTTGCCACACTTCCACCCAGCTCAGCTCGCCGTCTGGGAGTTCCCACAGTCCTTTTATACACCCTGACCCGGAAGTGTTTCCAATCCCCAGTCCATGTGATTCTTTATGACTTCTGGGTCAGGTACGAGTCCTTTTCTTCACCCCGGAAGCACGTCACTTCTGTTGTCGCTCTTCCTATGACGCACTTCCGGGTTGCAGGGCACAAATGATTCTTCGGTCCTCCCTGAAGCTCCCTCTGGCGGCCCCTGTGGTATCCAGCAGGGTCGTGTAAAAAAAAATGCATAGTCCATGATTTCCTGCTGGTCTTCGGGGCACCTCCATACTGCAGGGAGGGCTCCAACTGGCAGCCAGGGGGTATTGGCTGGGATGACAAGCCGGCCATATACCACAGCGGTTACAGACGGGAAGCTTATGACAGACTCTATCGAGGTGGGAGTCTTGATCTACGTAGTCTGCCATATTTCGTCACCACGCTGAAAGAATTTTCCGGACGGATGACATACTCTTCCGCCCGACAGCTTGAAAGGGTTTGACTGCTTGTTCCATGTACAGTGGAACCTCGGTTCACGAACGTCTCGGTACACGTACAACTCGGTTTACGACCAAAAAGTTTGCCATACTTTTGCCTCGGTTCACGACCACACACTCGGTATACGAACAAGCCAGTTTCTCTTTCGGTTTGTAAATGTTTAGTCTCTCCCTGTGCAGCGAGCGAGAGAAAGAGAGAGAGCGCCACACACGCACACACACAGGCAGCGTGAGAGAGACAGACACACACACACAGGCAGCACGAGAGAGACAGACGCACACACACAGGCAGCGTGAGAGAGACAGACACACACACACAGGCAGCGTGAGAGAGACAGACACACACACACAGGCAGTGTGAGAGAGAGCGACACACACAGGCAGCGTGAGAGAGCGCTGGACGCATTAAGGTAGGAAGGCAGTTAAAGAAAGCACTGGTCTTGATTTTGTTTCCACTTCTGTTTCCAGCGATCAGTTCGTAGCGTACATTGTTGCAATGTTATTTTTCTTGGTGGTTTATTAAATTACGGATTTTTTCAAATGTTCATTTTTTTCCCCTGTGCTTAAAGCTCATTAAAAAAAGTGCTTTTAGCCAGCGGTTGGTAGCGCTATAGCGCGAACTATTGCAGTGTTAGTTTTCTCTGTTGTTCAAGGTTTTCTCAGTGTTATTCAATGTTTTTACATTTAGTTTACTATTACGCTGTGCATTCTATGGTTTAATTAAGTATATTTGTGCTTAAAAACTAAAAAAAATATATATATATTTACATACAATTCGTATGGTCTGGAACGGATTAATTGTATTTACATATAATCCTGTGGGGGAAATTCAATCAATCAATCAATCAACATTTATTTCTATAGCACATATATTCATACAAAAAAATGTAGCTCAAAGTGCTTTACAAAATGAATAGAAAAATAGAAGACACAATAAAAAATAAACATAAGTCAACATTAATTAACATAGAATAAGTAAGGTCCGATGGCCAGGGAGGACAGAAAAAACAAAAAAAAAAAACTCCAAAAGTTGGAGAAAAAAAAAATCTGTAGGGGTTCCAGACCACGAGACCGCCCAGTCCCCTCTGGGCAATCTACCTAACCAGAGTTTTGGAACGAATTATGGTCGTGAACCGAAGTTCTACTGTAGTTATACTGTCTTCTCCACGTGCAGGGCCCTCTCTGGTCTCCAAACAAGGACAGTAAACTCAAACCCCACCTCTAACAAGAATAGCACAAAGCTCACACCGCAGTTTGTCCCATTCTCCAAACTGCTAGGCTAATGGTTTCTAAATGCAGCCTAGTCCCTGTGTACCATACTTGGTCGGCCTGTATGAATAAATCCATATAACAATGTGCATAAAGACAGCGACAATAACCTTAATATTATAACAAACCGAGTATATCACCAGCCGTCCATCACAAAGGCTGTGACTACTGTACCATGAACCATCTGTGTTTCTTATGTCAAAAATCTCAGTTCCACACTGTCTACCATTAGGAATCATAGTCATATAGCAGATTTTGGAAAATGATTATAAAGTAGCAGTAATAAGGGTAAATATGCTTGAGATGACTGGCTAAGAGTGGAGGTAAGGCCAGGGAGAGTATGCAAGAGGCCACAAGACCTCCTGTCCACTATATGACAGCACAGAAGGAAACTGGGCTTTCTTGCCCATAGTAAATGAGAGTATGGTCTCCTTTTACAGTGAGTTACTCTGAATGAAAGGTCTAGACTTTTTCTGTTCTTAGTTTTCATATTAGAATTGAAAGGAAATTGGTCCATTTCTGTGCTACATCAGAAAAGCCATAGATTCAGGATCCATTTCCCTTGAACTACTACTAGCTGAACGGTCTAAAAATATAACTAACAGCCGGCCTTAATGCCAGGAGTGTGGCCGAATTGCACATGGGATATTAAGGTGCACCCTGAGGCTACGATATCAAAGTTGCACTGATTATCCGTTTCTACTCGACCATCATACTAATTCCCTGCATCTCAGGCAGAGAGGCTGCTTTCTTTTTAAATCTGATTATTCCACTCACATACCTAAATAGGAGTTGTGTTAATGTTGGTTCTCTTTTAATATTCTAACTTAACTCAAGTCTGACTGGAAGCGTAACTTGTTTGTTTGTCTTTATTAAGTCAGAATTAATCATTGCCAGCTTGTGGAATACAAATGCAATGTTCGCGTTAGGAGGAGCTCGAGGCCATATTGGCTTTGGTTAGATTTCATTTATAATAATGATGTAGTAAAGGGAGAACTGCAGTTCCCATAACAGAAATGATGCCTTTTGCTTCACCTTTCAGACCTGTGGAGATGACAGTGGACTTTTGGAGATGTCTCACAATATTATACCCCTGTTTCCATTCTTAATATTGCTGTGATAATTGTGGAAACCCTCATGTTTCTAGGAACCATAATGTGAACGAGAGAACAATGGAGGATCTGTCATAAAAAGGCACAACAGCGAATGTACGTCCAGCGACAGCTGAGGAAGTTCAACCCTCAAATGGAGCTGCTGATTCACTTCTACACCACAGTCATTGAGTCAGCTCGTCCGTAACAGTGTGGTTTGGATCAGTGACTAAATGTGACAAAAACAGGCGACAACAAATAGTCAGGTCTGCCGAAAAAATCATTGGTGCCAGTCTGCCCACCTGTACAATCACAAATGGGGCAGCCCTATGGAACCACAACTTTCCTTTTTCCCTGCAGGTGTGCAGATAGGAGCTGTTTTGGGGAATGATTTGAACATGAGAGACAGTACCTCATTTGTACCCTGCCAAAATACCAGACCTACTGTGGCTTCTGTCACACTGGTCCCTGATGCCGGCCTCCTGGCAGAGACCATCCATTTTGTTAGGAGCAGGATCCATCTCAGCCAGGATTGCCAGTCCATTCGTGACAACTATTAATACAACACAAGCAAACTGAAAATGAAGAACATAATTCAGTAAGAAATTAAATGTTTGCAACACGGACGGCACGGTGGCGCAGTGGATTGCGCTGCTTTCTTCACGGTTCGGAGACCCGGGTTCGCTTCCTGGGTCCTCCCTGTGTGGACTTTGCATGTTCTCCCCGTGTCTGCGTGGGTTTCCTCCCACAGTCCAAAGACATGCAGATTAGGTGCATTGACGATTCTAAATTGTCCCTAGTGTGTGCTTGGTGTGTGTGTGTGTGTGTGTGTGTGTGCCATGCCCGGGTTTTGTGTCCTGCCATGTGCCCTATGTTGGCTGGCATTGGCTCCAGCAGTCCCCCATGACCCTGTAGTTAGGATATAGCGGGTTGAATAATGGATAGATGGATGGACGTATACAAGACAGTCAAGACTATTACCAAATAAAGCAGTATTTATGATAAGGCCATATTTAGTGTTTAAATAAATTAAGTGATTAAACTCACGTTAAATATTTACTTCTCTAATATAATTTTTGCAAAAATCTGAAAGTCTGCCTCATTCATCTCTTCAACATCCCATCTCTGTTCAGCTTGGCTCATTTTCTTTTCGACACCCACCCAGTCAGTACGCAGTACGCAGCACTTGGGATAGCAATTGATGGCAGCTGTCCTTCAAGGTACATGTGGTTATGGACTCTCCGTTTTGCAGATTCACTCTGATCAACATCCGCAAGATCAGACTGTATCAGTATGCAGCACAACTCCCAGTCCAGGCCTTGTTCTTGTCACATCTGTAGCACAGCAACTCTCTGCTGGCAGGAGTACCGGCCTGCGTCAGGAAGCTGCTGAAGATGATGCAAAAGGCAGTGACACGTGTGATGTTCAATCAGTCAAGGCGGGAACATGTCACTCCTCTTTTCAGATCAGTCCATTGGCTCCCTGTGGTGACATATATTAAGTTCAAATCCTTGATGCTCACCTACAGAGTACTGTATATGAAGACACTTGTGAGGTCCTGTGCTCCTTCTCGACCACTCCGGTCTATCGATCAGCAGCAGCACCTGGTGATAGATAGATAGATAGATAGATAGATAGATAGATAGATAGATAGATAGATAGATAGATAGATAGATAGATACTTTATTAATCCCAAGGGGAAATTCACAAGTGATGATGCCACCTTTGTGTGGCATTCAAATCTCAGTCCAGACTCTTTTTATTGTAGCTCCTGGCTGCTTTAACGAGTTGCCCACTGTCTCTTAATGTGTTTAAAAAGCGCCTGAAGACTCTCTTGTATGGTGAATTTCTGTCTAACTGATATTAGCTGTTTTTGTGCTGGCACCCTGCTCGGGGTTTCTTTCCTGCCTTGCACCCTGTGTTGGCTGGCATTGGCTCCAGCAGAGCCCCGTGACCCTGTAGTTAGGATATAACGGGTTGGGTAATGGATGGATGGATGAATGTTCTGGCTTCATCACTTGTGATGATTCATTTTGTCACCTTGTCCTGTCACACTTGTTCCTAAACAGTCCCCCAGACTGATGCTTAATTCATTATGTTGACTTCTTTTGTAAGTTGCTTTGGATAAAAGTGTCCACTAAGCAAATAAATGTAAATGGTAATTGATAACACTGGTCTACAAAAAAATATTTTTGTTTGCTACTGGGAACTTCAGAGCACCTCTCTATTAATTTTTTTTACACTGATTTTATATATGAAATCAGAATTAGATAGATAGATAGAAGTGAAAAGTACTATATGATAGATAGATAGATAGATATGAAAGGCACTATATAATAGATAGATAGACAGATAGATAGATAGATATGAAAGGCACTATATAATAGATAGATAGACAGATAGATAGATAGATAGATAGATAGATAGATAGATACTTTATTAATCCCAGGGGGAGATTGACATACTCCAGCAGCAGCATACTGATAAAGAACAATATTAAATTAAAGAGAGATAACAATGCATGTATAACAGACAAACAATAACTTTGTATAATGTTAACGCATACCCCACCCCAAGTATTACTTCTCAGATTGGCATAGCACAGCGTTTCTCAACCTTTAAGTATTTGTGACCCGATTTTTCATAACAGTTTTAATCACACCCCCCTAACGTTTTTGTGAGACCCTAATAAAATGTATTCCTATGTTTTTTGCTGCCGATACACCGCTACAAGTTTTATTATACCCACTTAACTTTTATCGACATTTATCTAACTCTATATTTATTTTTCTAGTATCAGAATGTAGTTTAAGTTAATTTGTTTTGGTTCCTATAGATGTATTTTTCATATTTTCTCTTCTTGTTTTCTTTTTTTCACATCTTCACGCCCCCTTTTTTGTTACTTGCGCCCCACAGGTTGAGAACCGCTGGCATAGCATATGAGACACAGACGTGTCAAAGTAAAAATAAAAAGATCGAGACGACTGTAGACTGAATGCCCTGCCAAAGACTGACTTAATAAGTGTCTCTTAAATGGGCTTACATACATTAGATAGATAGATAGATAGATAGATAGATAGATAGACACTATATAATAGATAGATAGATAGATAGATAGATAGATAGATAGATAGATAGATAGATAGATAGATAGGCACTATATGATAGATAGATAGATAGATAGGCACTATATGATAGATAGATAGATAGATAGATAGATAGATAGATAGATAGATAGATAGGCACGATAGATAGATAGATAGATAGATAGATAGGCACTATATGATAGATAGATAGATAGATAGATAGATAGATAGATAGATAGATAGATAGATAGATAGATAGATAGATAGATAGGCACTATTAGATAGATAGATAGATAGATAGATAGATACTTTATCAATCCCAAGGGGACATTCCCATACTCCAGCAGCAGCATACTGATAAAGAACAATATTAAATTAAAGAGTGATAACAATGCAGGTATAACAGACAATAACTTTGTATAATGTTAACGTTTACCCCCCCGGGTGGAATTGAAGAGTCACATAGTGTGGGGTCTCCTCAGTCTATCAGTGGAGCAGGACGGTGACAACAGTCTGTGGCTGAAGCTGCTCCTCTGTCTGGAGATGATCCTGTTCAGTGGATTCTCCATAATTGACAGGAGCCTGCTCAGTGCCAGTCACTCTGCCACAGATGTAGGACTGTCCAGCTCCGTACCTACAATAGAGCCTGCCTTCCTCACCAGTTAGAACCAAACTAATAATTGTTAACGGAAACCACCAATATCCCTCTGCAATTTTTTGATGGCTTTTTACGTTGCAATACTGCACTGTAGAGAGAACACAAAGCAACTGTAGAGGAAAATACGGCTTGGGATGGTGAAAGTAGCCAATCCGAGAGCGTTATTCATTTCTCCTTGCTGCTGATTGGCTGCTGTCCTGTGACGCATCTCCGGCAGATGCAGCCCAGCATTGCCACATCATAACAGTTTATCGCGTGTGGCTCTCTCGAGTGGTTCTCTGAGCGTTCTCGTGTTTTTCATTTTGTTCTTCTTAAAGCCCTAAGATGTCGCCCGCACGCCCTGCACCTTCTAAGGCTTCTGGCAATGAACGTAAGAAGAAGAAGACCAGGAGAAGGCTGAACTACTGGATTTGCTCCGGGAACTCAAAAGTTATGCCGCAGTAGCCACCCGAGGAGCTTTAAATCCTCTGCTTTGCTATGCAGTCATTATCTTCATTACATACCTTCATCGTAGCTTATTCATCATCAATCAATATCACTCATTATTGGCGAGTACCCGTACATTTTGCTGTATTTTTATTAAATTAAATTATTACATATTTACCCTACTTAAACCAAAGAAAACGCGCATACATGAATTCCAGTACATAACATCGGTATTTGACATTCTAGCACTGTGGTAGACATAGCAGTACAGTACCGTACAGTAGACGGGTTTACCTTTACATTTTTTTATTTTAGGGTAATGTATTAAGCTGAGTTTGAAATGAAATTAAAGTGTTTTGGGGGCATATTTAGGGTTTAAACTATAAAAATAGGCATTTTTTTTTGACCACATCCAAAATTTGCGGTTTTTCACAATTCGCAGGTGCTCTAGGAACGTAACCCCTGCGAATTAAGGGGGTCGTCTGTAATGGAAACGCAGTAAATGTTCTGTTTCAAGCAGACTTTCTACTTGCATGGTTTGATGTGTAGATGTTTTAAATCTCTTTGTCTGTAACGTGCTTGTGTTTTCATGCATCACTCTCCCAAGTATACGAGGAAACAGATCTATTAATGAATATTTTATAGAAACAAGGTTCAAAAAAAGCCCGTAGAGAGAAAAGAATTTTCCTAACATAAAAGAGGTAAAGACCACAGAAAACAAGTTATTAATGGCATGTCTTGAATTTAAAATGAATTTAAAGTTCAGAGAAAGAACCACATGCACCACAACATCCATCCGTCCATCTTCCACCTTCTGTCCTGCTTATCCGGAGCAGGGGTACAAGGAAGCTGAAGCCTGAAGGCTGAAATAATCCCCGGACAGGCTGCCAGTCCGTGTTCAGTCCAGAAGTGTCTCACATGGCTGGAGAACTGAAATCTGAAACTGAAAACAAAGCACAACAGCGTGGCTCATGTTTGACAAAGTGTTTAGAAGAAGCTTACTGTTAGTTTGTTCAGTTTTTTAAAACTGAATTTGCTGTAGCGTGGTATAATAAGAAAATGGGAAGACCCAGTAAAGTGACTTTTATGAATTAAATAGCATTTTGTTAAACCAGTTATACACACAGTTTAGAGAAAAAATATACAAAAATTAGAAAACCTGTAGAGTGTTTGCACTTTATACTTGACTTAGTAAAAATCAACTTTAATAAACAGACAAACAAAAACTAGCTGAGCTGGTGCCTAACGCCTGAACATAAGGAGAATTTACATCTCTGAGACCCTGAGAGCTATCGTATATACTCGCGGATAAGTCAGGACTTGATTTCATCGTATAGTTTCTGGTATTTTATAATGTCGCTCGTATAAGTCGAATGCGGAAAACTCCCGCTATTGGTCAGAGATTATGATATGCTAACATCCACCTGAGAGAGTAACAATGGAGCACACGGCCTTTTGTTTTATGTATTGTGCCTACGTGACCACACAGTAATACCCGGACTACTCCAAAGCGACGTTTGCACTGATTTGTGTTTTCTGTATCTCACACCCTCATACACCTTCATCGTAACAGCATCCCTTATCTACGATGGGGCGTTCGATCAGAAGAAAATATGAAGCTGGTTTGAAATGAAAAGTCGTTGAAGTGGCAAAAGAAATTGGTAACTGCGCTGCTACAGCAAAATTCAATGTGTCTGAGAAACTGGTGAGAGATTGGAGGAGACAAGAAGATGTAAAAAGAAAATGTAAAGGTTGCATCTTTGAAGATGCATTCAAGTTTTTATAATCGAGTTTTTGGGTTTCAAGACCCAACTTATAGACGAGTATATACGGTAATACTTATTTTCATATATGCTTATGATTCTCTTTGAATATATTGACCTTATATAGTGGTGTGAAAAACTATTTGCCCCCTTCCCGATTTCTTATTCTTTTGCATGTTTGTCACACAAAATGTTTCTGATCATCAAACACATTTAACCATTAGTCAAATATAACACAAGTAAACACAAAATGCAGTTTTTAAATGATGGTTTTTATTATTTAGGGAGAAAAAAAAATCCAAACCTACATGGCCCTGTGTGAAAAAGTAATTGCCCCCCGAACCTAATAACTGGTTGGGCCACCCTTAGCAGCAATAACTGCAGTCAAGCGTTTGCGATAACTTGCAATGAGTCTTTTACGGCGCTCTGGAGGAATTTTGGCCCACTCATCTTTGCAGAATTGTTGTAATTCAGCTTTATTTGAGGGTTTTCCAGCATGAACCGCCTTTTTAAGGTCATGCCATAGCATCTCAATTGGATTCAGGTCAGGACTTTGACTAGGCCACTCCAAAGTCTTCATTTTGATTTTCTTCATCCATTCAGAGGTGGATTTGCTGGTGTGCTTTGGGTCATTGTCCTGTTGCAGCACCCAAGATCGCTTCAGCTTGAGTTGACGAACAGATGGCCAGACATTCTCCTTCAGGATTTTTTGGTAGACAGTAGAATTCATGGTTCCATCTATCACAGCAAGCCTTCCAGGTCCTGAAGCAGCAAAACAACCCCAGACCATCACACTACCACCACCACATTTTACTGTTGGTATGATGTTCTTTTCTGAAATGCTGTGTTCCTTTTACGCCAGATGTAACGGGATATTTGCCTTCCAAAAAGTTCAACTTTTGTCTCATCACTCCACAAGGTATTTTCCCAAAAGTCTTGGCAATCATTGAGATGTTTCTTAGCAAAATTGAGACGAGCCCTAATGTTCTTTTGCTTAACAGTGGTTTGCGTCTTGGAAATCTGCCATGCAGGCCGTTTTGCCCAGTCTCTTTCTTATGGTGGAGTCGTGAACACTGACCTTAATTGAGGCAAGTGAGGCCTGCAGTTCTTTAGACGTTGTCCTGGGGTCTTTTGTGACCTTTTGGATGAGTCGTCTCTGCGCTCTTGGGGTAATTTTGGTCGGCCGGCCACTCCTGGGAAGGTTCACCACTGTTCCATGTTTTTGCCATTTGTGGATAATGGCTCTCACTGTGGTTCGCTGGAGTCCCAAAGCTTTAGAAATGGCTTTATAACCTTTACCAGACTGATAGATCTCAATTACTTCTGTTCTCATTTGTTCCTGAATTTCTTTGGATCTTGGCATGATGTCTAGCTTTTGAGGTGCTTTTGGTCTACTTCTCTGTGTCAGGCAGCTCCTATTGAAGTGATGTCTTGATTGAAACAGGTGTGGCAGTAATCAGGCCTGGGGGTGGCTACGGAAATTGAACTCAGGTGTGATACACCACAGTTAGGTGATTTTTTAACAAGGGGGCAATTACTTTTTCACACAGGGCCATGTAGGTTTGGATTTTTTTCTCCTAAATAATAAAACCATCATTTAAAAACTGCATTTTGTGTTTACTTGTGTTATATTTGACTAATGGTTAAATGTGTTTGATGATCAGAAACATTTTGTGTGACAAACATGCAAAAGAATAAGAAATCGGGAAGGGGGCAAATAGTTTTTCACACCACTGTATACTCAAAGATAAGTTATCCCGCGGATAAGTCAGGGCTTGATTTTACAGTATAATTTCTGGTATTTTATAATGTCAGTCGTATAAATCGAATGTGGAAAACTCACGCTATTGGTCCAAGGGATTACAATATGCTAACACCTACCTGAGAGAGTAACAATGGAGCACATTGGCCTTTTGTTTTCTGTGTGGGTGCAGCAATGCGCTGTATCAGTGTGTGCGCCTCACCTCTCTCTCTCTCTTTTGTGCCTACGTGACCACACGGTAATACCCGAAGTATTCTGAAGCAACGTTTTCACTGTTTTGTGTTTTTCATATCTCACACCCTCATACACCTTTATCGTAAGAGCATCCCTTATCTACGATGGAGCGTTCGATCAGAAGAAAATATGAAGCTGGTTTGAAATGAAAAGTCGTTGAAGTGGCGAAAGAAATCAGTAACTGCGTTGCTACAGCAAAATTCAATGTGTCTGAGAAACTGATGCCAGATCGGAGGAGGCAAGAAGATGTAAACAAAATAAATAAATAAATAAATAAGTGTCGCATTTTTGAACGTGCATTCAAGTCAGGGTCTGATTTTGGGTTTGAAGACCCAGCTTATACGTGAGTATATACCATAGTAGTTAGCTTTTAGCTCACCTGTCACTATAAAAGTGCAGCACCATTGAATATCTCAATTTGATTTGCCTAAAAACTTTTTGTCTCACTACATTTAGCTTTTTTTATTTTTTATTTTCATTTTACAGGTACATTTGGCAAAGCTGCTGAGGCAGTTAAAAAACAGCAAGCAGTGGAACTGGCATTTACTCTGTACCCACCGGCAGCAGCAAAGTGTTTGAGAAGAACCCTGCATCAGTCAACATGGCTTAATCCTATTGTGGATGGAGAGGAAGGATATAAATATTTAGGTAAATAGAATGAATTAACTACACGTATTATTCTGTTTAATCTGTTCTAGCAGTTTCAGAAGAGTTTGCTTTAGGATCGTGACTGTGTGGAGTTTGCAAGTGGAGAATGATAAAGTACATGATTTGAAATCAGGATACTTGAACCTTAAGGTAGCAGTACTGAGTACTGCAGTATCATACCATCCTTATATTTTACCCAATATAATATAATATAATATAATATAATATAATATAATATAATATAATATAATATAATATAATATAATATAATATAATATAATATAGGTAAGACATTCCCTGGGTCCTCCCTGTGTGGAGTTTGCATGTTCTCCACGTGTCTGCGTGAGTTTCCTCCCACAGTCCAAAGACATGCAGTTTGGGTGCATTGGTGATCCTAAATTGTCCCTAGTGTGTGCTTGGTGTCTGTGTGCCCTGTGGTGGGCTGGCGCCCTGCCCAGGAATTTATTCCTGCCTTGCACCCAGTGTTGGCTGGGACTGGCTACAGCAGACCTCTGTGACCCTGTAGTTAGTATATAGCAGGTTGTATAATGGATGGATGGATAATATAGATAAGACATTCCTGGGTCCTCACTGCGTGGAGTTTGTATGTTCTCCCTGTGTCTCCATGGGTTTCCTCCAGATGCTCTGGTTTCCTCCCACAGTACAAAAAAATACAAGTGAAGCATTATGTTAAGTTATTTCCAGCGCCTCGCGAGTGGCAGCCATTCCAGCAGCTCCGTGTATGACTTTATCTTTTTTTTTCTATTTTTCTCTATTTCACTGATCACTTCTACCACTTTCTTTTATGTGCAATCGCTCCCTCGACACTTTTTACTATTTTTACTACTTGACATGGGTTTTTACACTCTGAGACTCGCCTATTCAAGTAGTCAACTTAAAGCACTGAGAAGAAATGCCCACGCCAGTGTGGTTCACTATTTACCTGACGAGGTAAGAAGACGACATCGGAGCAGCCGAGCCTGCGCAAAGATAAAAGATAAGATAAAAGCCAAGCAGCTTACATAAAAATGGCATTATAAACCGTCGGTGCCTTTTGTGATCCCTGGAAATGTGAACTCACTACCAATTAAGATCGATGGACTTGCTGTGCTGGTGAAAAATGTCAGAACCTACAGAGAATGCAGGTTGCTGTGTTTTTATTTATTTTTTTAATGAATTTCCCCTTGGGATTAATAAAGTATCTATCTATCTATCTATCTATCTATCTATCTATCTATCTATCTATCTATCTATCTATCTATCTATCTATCTATCTATCTATCTATTATATAGTGCCTTTCATATCTATCTATCTATCTATCTATCTATCTATCTATCTATCTATCTATCTATCTATCTATCTATCTATTATATAGTGCCTTTCATATCTATCTATCTATCTATCTATCTATCTATCTATCTATCTATCTATCTATCTATCTATCTATCTATCTATCTATCTATTATATAGTGCCTTTCATATCTATCTATTGTGGTCGCTCAGGAGGACGAGAGGGGGGCTTGTGCCTCCTCCACACCGCGAGGGGGCGTCCGTCCTGGTCCTGTTGGGGACCACGGGTCAAGGGCATGGAAGCCCAGCCCTGTAGGGGCCCGTGGTCACCGGCAGGTGGCGCTCCGATGCCGGTTCATCCCGTACGGTCCGCGGCTGGGGCTGGAGCCCGCCGGGACACCTTGAGGACAAGAGGAGGGCAAGTGCCTCCTCCAGGCGGAGTGGGGGCGTCCGTCCTGGTTAGGCAGGGGGCCTCGGGTACAGGGCATGGAAGCCCTACCCTGTAGGGACCCGTGGCCACCGCCAGGCGGCGCCCCAGGGCCTAATTATCCCGTGAGCCCGGCACTTCCGCCACACCAGGAAGTGCCGGGGGGAAGACTTTGGGTGGCGCCCGGAGAGCCGCCAGGAAGCAGCCGACACTTCCGCCACGCTTGGGGCGGCTAAAGAGAAGAGGCCGGAAACACCTGGGGCTCATCCGGGGCATTATTTAAGGGGCCGCCTCCCTCCAGTCAGAGGTGGAAGTCGGGAGGAAGTGGACTGAGCGGAAGGAAGGACTGGAGGCGGCCAGGAAGGCACAAAGGACTGTGGGCCTGGACTTTGGGGAATTCGGTGCGAGAAGGCACTGGGGGTGCACGTGAGCAAAAGACTTGTATATAGTGTATATAAATAAATAGTGTGTGGAAAAAATATGGTGTCCGTCTGTCTGTGCCGGGGCCAGCGTTCACAGTGGCGTAGCCGGCAGGATGCTCCGCCTGATTCAAGGCGGGGACCTGCATCAAAATCAAGAATGTCTGTGAACGGCCCGGCGCAGCAGCGGACCCCTCACACTGGCCGCAGGAGCGGCCCGTGCATAACCCCGCGGGGCGTTTACCGGAAACCGCGGACGAAGAGAGGCCATCCCCGGGTGCGGAGGAGGAACGGGCCTCGCTGGAGCGCAGCGGGCTCCGAGAGCCGCGCTGTTGAGACGGACAGCCAGGCCGGCGTTGCTTCGCTGAAGGCCACACCGAGGCAGGGGCCGAGGCACGACGGGATTCGGGAGGTGAGTACCCTGCCCTGTGGGGTTGGATGTACCTTGTTCTCCGCAGGGAGGGACGAACCGGATCCGCGTCTGTGGCAGGAGCACGCCGGGCCACGGGCTGTCGGCAGCACGGCGACGGCCGCTGAGGAGGCCGCGAAATGAAGCGCAGCTGCGGTGCGGCGAAGAGGCACGTCTCCGCAGCCAGAACAGGGGAGACAAGATGGCGCGGGCGGAGGTCCCGCCGCTGACAGGCACGGGATTGGCCGGTGTGTCTTGTGTGCCCGCCGATGATTGGATAGAGCGGGCCCAAGGAATGCCAGTCTCGTGTCAGAGAAGAACCCGATTGGGCCAGAGGGAGTGGCCCAGAGGAGGCAGGCGGCGCGTGGAGCTGATGAACAGGTAAGCCCACCGACGTCTGTCTCTCTCTTTCCACCAGCGGCTCGGCGTGTGTCAGAGGAGTCCCTTCGGCCCGCCAAGCCGTCTTTAGAGGAGTTGCTACGTGTTCTCGCCGCTCAGTGTGAGCAGCTGACGGGAAAGGCGGTCGCGTCGGGAGAGCGCCCGCGTGAGACGGAGGATCGGGCGCGGCGCTGGAACCGAGGCAGGCAGAATACAGCGGGAATGGTGAGTGTTGCCGTTCCCGTAAAGCAAAGGAGGGGGTTCGCCGAACAAGGCTGTGACCTTTTTTGGGACGATCAGCGCCGAGTAGGCAACTTCCCGACAGCGGACGCGGCGGTGCAGACGGCTGAAGAGGCGGGGAGATCGAACACGCAGGGGCTGGTAGGATCGGGGCTGCTGAGTGCCCTGGGTCCTAGCGCCCTGCGCTCCAAGCCCGCAGCAGTCTCCTGTCGCTCTGCCTGGACGCAGACGGAGCGGGGTTTGAGCTTGTGCTGTGCTCAGACCCAGACCGTCAGGGCGTCCAAGAAAAGAAGGAGGAACCGAAGGGTGAATGCCGGTTCCTCCGATAGGAAACGCGCGCTGGGTGCGCGTCCGAGAAAGGCTGTCCTCTGTGCGGGCAGAGGAAGTCCCCTGGGCGGCTGGGCGAGCTGCCTGTGAGAGCGGTGCCGCGGACGGGCACACGGAACCAGCAGCGGAGGACTTCAGCAGGCAAGTCGGGGGCTGTCGGAAGGGGGCAGGAGCACTGCGGGTACGGAGACCGGCAGGGCGCCGGGGTGAGTGTCCTGGCAGTGCTTCTGGCCCTCTTTTTCCTTGTTTCACAGGTCGAAGCCCGGCGGCGCTGAGGGCGGCGTCGTCAGGGACCTGCCCTCCTGAAGCGGGCCGCCTGCGGGAGAGCTCCACGCCGGGAGGCCGATAGTGACCCAGCTGGGGGGACAACGGGGGCGAGAGCGGCGCGAGCGCCGAAGAAAAATGTCCCAGGGTGCCGTGATGGACCCTGGGGACATAGCAGGACCCTCTCCGGGGACGTGCTGCCCTTTCGGGTTGTGCCGTTCGGACCCACGTGTCCTCGCTAGCGGTGTACTCACTTTTGTTGCCAGCGGTATAGACATCAATGGCTGTGTGTTGAGTTATTTTGAGGGGACAGCAAATTTACACGGTGATACAAGATGTACACGGACTACTTGACATTGGATTAAAGTGTCATATCTTCAGTGTTGTCCCATGAAAATATTTACAAAGATGTGAGGGGTGTACTCACTGTGGTGAGATCCTGTATATAGTGCATGAAATGCCAAGGATCACATTTTTACAGTCTACATTTATTGTTATCTTCTTTTAATTTTCATTATTGATCAGAGCAATACTCAAAAATAGCATAAACAGGTGTGCGTGATAATTCTGCTCATCTTTAGCACTGGCACTTGCCCGTTCTCTTCATGTTTGTCTGTCCCTTTCTCTCGATCCTTGTCTCTTCCTTTTACGTCACTTATCAGCGTACAGTACTCCTTAATTGCCTTCTTTGTCTTTTTCCTTTTAATCTGTCCTGAGGTGCTAAACTCACCAGAGATTCTCATTGACAGCGTGCCTAAGCCATTGCTCACAGATTAGATTTAAACAGAAATAAACCTGACCTGACGCAGTCATGCCATCTCTTTCTTTTCTTACATTCACTCCACACCTTTGACTGTACGTTCAATGATTTCTTTTCTGAATTGTGATATGCTCCTTGTGACGGGTGAACATTGCTGTGAAAAGCACTACTGTAACAAAATGAATTAATGTATTGATTGCACAAAAATGACAAAAGCTGGCAGAAAGTTACATCTACAGTTTCTAGAGAGTGTCATGTAGTACTAGGGTGTTGTACCGTGTTAGCCATTATGGATGTGGTGAGAAGTTAAGCAAAATGGCTCCTTTTATTGGCTAACTGGAACGATTACAACATGCAAGAGAGTGTCTGTGACGATGCGGGTTCTGGCTCCACACTCCCATCTGATTTGGAAGCATTTGAACCCAACACCGTCGATAACGTAACCGAGTGAGCTAGTCAGTGAAGGCAATAATTGAGCAAAGGGGATGGTTGAAAAAATGCATCAGTGCTTTTATTAAAAGACAGTCAAACAAAACAGTGTTCATAAAGTGCAGTTCTCAAATTTCTTCATTAAACAAATAATCCATAAAAACCGACGTGGAAGTTAAAACAATAGAAAAAACAATCCTTTAAAACGAGAGGTTTAAAATGTTTCTTACAGGAAGCAGTTTTTTAAAAACAACAACAACAAGCTCGGTGCCTTCTTTTGTGCTAGCGTCTCACCTGCTTCTCCCGGTTGGGCCTCGCAGCAGGCGAGACGCTCTCTGCAGCTGCCCTCTACTTCTCACTCATGAGACTGGAGACCTCCCGAACCCTGGCTTCAGGCGGCACTCATCCCAGCCTCAGAGACCTGGATTTCCACAAATTTCCAGGTCGCCCACGTTGAGGATTCCATCACCAAGTGTCTCGACTTCCATTGCCTTTCCGTGGCTTCTCTGCGGCCAGTCGCCTTCCCTTGGTCACTCCCGCTACCTGATCGTTCAGCGGGAGCGACATCTAACTCCAACGCCTGGGTGTAGGCCCAACACCCCAGGCCCTCGCAGCTGCCCGTGAGCGCTTGTTCACTCGCTCGCTCGCTCTTCACGGCTCGCGCTCTCTCTCTCTCTCACCGACCTGCCTCCTCATCTGCTCCCAGTAACCTCCGTCCTCTTTCCTTTCCTTTCCTTTCTCTTTCTTTCTTTTCTCTTCTCTCTGAGCTCGATCTTCCCCTCTCTCAGCCGCCTCGCGCTTTTTAAAATGACGCGGGCCACAGCAGCTGCAGCATTAGCCATGGGACAATCACGAATGTGGGCAGTTCCTCACCTGTGCACTCGGTGAGAAACGGCCACACCCTACAGATTGCCCCACGGCCCACTATGGCCCAACGTCCCCTCGCTAAGCCGCGAGCGCGGTGATCATTTATTTAAAATGAACGGCCTTTGCACAGTGAGCTGTGGACCCGCTATACCACAGTGTCATGAAACAGCATTCAAAGAAATTCGGCTTTCATCCACATTTATGCCTCTTTGCTGCAAGATGGATGGAAAACATATGGCGAAATATTAACCAGCCAGTGTCACAATAGTTATGTATGTTAAGTTTCACAAGTTTAATTAATGAATTAATTTATTAACTAGCTGTACCCCGTGGCTGCACCCACATAGTAATGAAACAGGACAAACTTTAAAAATCAATAGACGCCGGCACTCTATCTGATCGTGTTCAGCTCTGACGGGAAAGCGTTCCCCGCATGGGGAGAAAAGCACATGGCCGTGATATCTCTGGCAATCAGCAGCTACCCTCTAAAACACACGGAGCTCTGATCTCTGTCTGAAAAATGTCAAACGTTACTCCTTAACAATCTATAAATGATAATGTCTGTTGAACAAACAGGTATCGCTAGCTAAGCGGAGGCGAGGTGCTCTCCAACACATGGCGCGATGTAGAGCAGTTCGAACAGAGGCTGGCGTGTGAGTGAGGAAGACCCCGCCCCCCTGCTCTCGGCCCACAACCACCCTCTTGGATTTGCATAAATACATCAGTACCGCAAGCGAACTCTGATACTTAGCGTGATGAGAGAAGTCGCAAAATCAACCGGAAAGTTCAAGCAAATTCTAGAAAACACCCAATCTAAATCCGTTAAGTAGTTCTCTTGTTCGCTAGCTAAGCGGAGGTAAGGAACATGTCCCGAGGCTGGTGTCCCCTCAGCCCACTGCATCTCTCTCGGATTTGCGCAAATAAGTCGGTACCGCAAGCGAACCGTGATACTTAGTGCGACGGGAGAAGTTGCAAAATCAACCGGAAAGTTCAAGCAATTTCTAGAAAAAAATCCTGATTTAAATCCGTTAAGTAGTTCTCTCATGAAAAGCGGACAGACAGACAGATTTTATATACAGTAGACCCCTGCGAAGACGGGGTTCAGGGTTCGCGGATTTTTCCTTAGAACCTAACTATTAATTATTAGCGGAAAGCGCAAATATCCTCCGCAATTTTTCTGGCCTTTTTCGTAGCAATACTGTGCTGTAGAGAGAACAGGAAGCAACCGCTGAGGGAAACGCGGTTTGGGATGGTGAAAGTAGCCAATCCGAGAGCGTTGTTAATTTCTCCTTGCT
Source organism: Polypterus senegalus (assembly GCF_016835505.1). Classification (NCBI taxonomy): domain Eukaryota; kingdom Metazoa; phylum Chordata; class Cladistia; order Polypteriformes; family Polypteridae; genus Polypterus; species Polypterus senegalus. The sequence continues at coordinate 10,131,869 of NC_053157.1, read as the reverse complement.
GCTGATTGACTGCTACCCTGTGATTTGTCGCCAGCTGAGTGTCCTCGTGTTTTCATTTTGTTATCATATTCATTTTGGTATTCTTAAATGCACAAGATGTCGCCGAAACGCAGTGCACCTTCTAAGGCTTCTGGCACTGGGGCTAAGCACCAGAAGAAGTTTAAAACACTCCAGGAGAAGGCTGAACTACTGGATTTGCTCCGGGAACTAAAAAGTTATGCTGCAGTAGCGCGCCACTATGGCATTAATGAAAGCACCGTATGCTACATAAAGAAGAACGAAGCAGCGATCTGGAGTACCGTATCTGTAAGTTTCTGTGAATGTGCCAAAAAGGTAACAAGTGTAAGGAATAAAAATATCGTCAGGATGGAGTCTGCCTTGGCAATGTAGGAAGAAGAACATCCCCTTGGACGGTAACATCATCCGTGAGAAAGCACGGAAATGGTACCGGGAGACAATGTAGAAGGTACAGAAGAACCGCAATCGGGACCATCACCGGAGCCTGAAGATTTTCATCGATATCATTCATTCATTGGTGAGTACCCGTACATTTTACTGTATTTTAATTAGATTAAATTATTATGTATTTACTCTACTTATAACAAAGAAAACATGCTTGCATGAATTACAGTATGTATAGCGGTAACATCTGTATTTTACATTCTAGCACCACGGGAGTACTGTACAGTATACGGGTTTACCTTTACATTCTGTTTTTAGGTAATGTATTAAGGTCATTTTTTAGGTAATGTATTAAGCAGAGTTAAAAGTTAAATTAAAGTGCTTTGGGGCGTACTGTATTTAGGGTTTAAACTATAAAAATAGGTATTTAAAAGGCATTTTTTAACCACATCTAAAAGCCGCGGTTTTTCACAACTCATGGCTGCTCGAGGAACGTAACCTCCGCGAACTTTGGGGGTGTACTGTATAGAGAGATTTGTAGTCATTGGTTTGGACATGTGCAGAGGAGACATGTTGAGTATATTAGGAGAAAGGTGCTAAGGATAGAGCTGCCAGGCAAGAGGAGAAGAGGAAGGACTAAGAGAAGGTTTATGGATGTGGTGAGAAAGGACATGATGAGATGGAAAGAGATAATCCGCGGTGGCAACACCTAACAGGAGCAGCCGAAAGAAGAAGAAGAGATTTGTAGTCAACTCCTGCATTACAAGTCATTCTCAATTCACTTGGCTATAACTTTGTTTTAATTTTAATTTTTTTTTTTTTGTTTAAAGTGTGCTTGAAAAATAAAGTCATACATCTCACATTAGCTGGCCACCACGTTCTGCACACATGAGAATGCCTTCTATTTCATGAGGCCTAACCCCAAAACCATTTTAATAAATGCCTGGAAGTGCCAAATGTCTGTTTAACACCGAGTGATTTTCTTCCCAGGAGACAGTGTGAAATAACTGACTTGTTACTGATTTTCTCATCCATTAGCCTGTAGTCTTCACAGCTTGAATACACATTTTCGTATCAGATCTAAAGTGATCAGCGATGGATATGAGAGCACAGCCACCTTGAAAAGCAAATGTAATTACAGACCTACTTGAGATGTTCACACTTGTATAGAAATAAACTGTGTGAGAAAACATTTATCAGTGAAATTTTGTGACACATATAAACTTCAATAGAGTTTTGTAAGTACTGTACAGTTTTGGATTGCTTGCTGCCGTGTGTCCGATGCTGTTAAGAGAGGCCCCCAGCTGTCTGCAACCCTGATTTGGTTTGAGAACACTTGTTTCTTTCAAAATGTAACTAACAGTCGCTCCAGTTTCCTTCCATAGTCTAAAGACATGCAATTTTAGGTAAACTGGAGTTGATAAATTGGCGCTAGCGTGTGTGCGTGTGTCCACCCTGCCCTGTGGAGTTATTCCTGCCTTGTGCCTGATGCGTGCCGGCCTGGCCTCAGACTTCCCAGAGACTCAGCCCTAGATAAGCGGTTTAACTCTTTGAGGGCTGATGTCGACTTTTGTCAAAATTCAGGAGTAGAGGACGGTAATCAGCAGTAAACTGTAACAAAACTTACCCTTACATTTTAGTTTGACTTTCTTTGCTAGAGATAAAGTTACATAGCTTTGTTGATTTAACCTCGATTTCCTGCACGTGGATGAGTAGCGAAGAGCGGACAACCTCTAAAATGGCACCGACATGTGGTGAGAGACCAAAGCGAATATGCAAAGCAAAATACTCAGTGGACGTTTTACGTAATTTTGTTGAATAGGACTTGTTGGACTCTGAGTTTGATGCAAGTGATCTGGAGATGGATATCGAAAATGAAAGTGAGGTAGCAGCATCGTCTGATCTGTCGCCAGCTGATTGTGGCGCTGAACACTTTTGCCTGGGAGAACCACCACTTATGATGACAAGAGGTACAAACCATATTGTGTCACACTGCCACCGCCACCACCACCCACCTGCTGTGCCAAGATAGCTACCATGCATTCCTGCTGACCATCGAGGTGCCCACATGCAGCCACTGCTGCCGGAGATGCCAAACATGTGCCAACAGTGGCCACAGCACATAGCAAAAGACGTTTTATATTGACTTATGTGTGAAACCATCGCTTTGTGTGCTTTTCAGAAAACTGAGTTTTTTGGAAAAAATATTCAGCTCTCAAAGAGTTAGGAAAATGGATGGTTGGATGGATGAATTTAACAAACACGATTGTCTTATTGTATCCAGTGCTGCTAGAAGAGGCTCAGAGACCTCACGCTGTGCTTCTGAATTTGCTACTGAGGCCAAATCCGTTTTCTTCATTCAATGCCTAAAAAACGTATTCACCTTCTTGAAAGCATGCAAGATTGAATCCCAGTGAATTTAATTTGGCTTTTTTGACACTGATCAACAAAACGAAGTTCAAAAAAGAGTGAAAATGGATCTCTGCCACTTGTTCTAAATTCATTACAAATAAAAAACACAAAATGATTTAGCCTTAATGTGACACACCTAGATCATCACCGGTGCAGTCAGTTTGTCACAAAGTTCACCCGTCTGGGATTTCAAATGATTGTAGGTATCTGGAACATAGACCAGCATGACCAGCAGCATTGTACGTCAACGTCGCCGCCATATTGCGAGTGGCACTGCTGTGGAGTGAAGTAATGAATAATGTGCTGCTTGGGATTGTACAAACCGCTGTACGCTCCAAACCAGATCCCGGGGGATTACATTTCATAGGTAAGGATGAACAATTGTTTTGGTCATATTTGGCCATTAGAAAATCCCGTGTTATAATCTTAGCACTCAAGGTCAACTTACAATAAAATTAAACAATATAAGTAAAATTAAAACAAGAGAATAATAAATCAAAAAGCAATAATTAGCAAACAAACAAAGATAACTGGCAGTAACAGTGCAAAATTCACAGTTGGTATGCCAGCTTGAAAAGATACGTTTGGAAGACACACTTTTAAAATGTGATAGTGAATCGAGCTGACGAATATGAGCCGGAAGAGAATTCCCGAGTTGAGGAGCACAAGGAGAGACGCTCGAGATCCCATAGCACCGAGTCTGACATGAGGTAGAGGAGGATCTGAGTGAGCGAGAGGAGTGCCAGTCTGGAGGAGATCAGTGAGGTGTGGAGAGCTTTAAATGTTCAGAGTGGTATTTAGTATTGTAGTCTGTAGTGAACAGGGAGCCTGTGACATTGAGAGAGAATCGGTGTGATGTGTTCAGTGGATTTAGAACAGCAGGTTATTATCCTGGCAGCAGAATTTGGAAGAAGTTGTAAGTGATGGATACGTTTTTGTGGGATGCCAGATAGAATTGCATTACAGTAATCTATATGTGAGGTGACTCGGGCATTAACCGGTACTTCAGTACTGTGTTGGGTAAGAACAGGATGAAGTCTAGAAATGTTTCAGAGATGGAAGAAGGCAGTCCGAGAAATGGTACTTATATGGGAGGAATTATTTAATACTATTATTATTATTTAATAATTGCTATTATTAGTGTAAAAACGGATATAAATAATTACATTTAAACGATTCGACAAAATCTGTTATATGTAAATGATACAGTTTTAAACGTTATTGTTTTTTCATCAGAAAACCCGGTTTCCATGTCTACCTGTATTAGTTTAAATGGCACTTTTGCCACTCGCAATAGTTATGTATGTTAAGTTTCACAAGTTTAATTAATGAATTAATTTATTAACTAGCTGTACCCCGTGGCTTCACCCACATAGTAATGAAACAGGACAAACTTTAAAAATCAATAGACGCTGGCACTCTATCTGATCGTGTTCAGCTCTGACGGGAAAGCGTTCCCCGCATGGGGAGAAAAGCACATGGCCGTGATATCTCTGGCAATCAGCAGCTACCCTCTAAAACACACGGAGCTCTGATCTCTGTCTGAAAAATGTCAAACGTTACTCCTTAACAATCTATAAATGATAATGTCTGTTGAACAAACAGGTATCGCTAGCTAAGCGGAGGCGAGGTGCTCTCCAACACATGGCGCGATGTAGAGCAGTTCGAACAGAGGCTGGCGTGTGAGTGAGGAAGACCCCGCCCCCCTGCTCTCGGCCCACAACCACCCTCTTGGATTTGCATAAATACATCAGTACCGCAAGCGAACTCTGATACTTAGCGCGATGAGAACAATTGTTTTGGTCATATTTGGCAATTAGAAAATCCCGTGTTATAATCTTAGCACTCAAGGTCAACTTACAATAAAATTAAACAATATTAGTAAAATTAAAACAAGAGAATAATAAATCAAAAAGCAATAATTAGCAAACAAACAAAGATAACTGGCAGTAACAGTGCAAAATTCACAGTTGAATTCACAGTTGAACTCTGATACTTAGCGCGATGAGAGAAGTCGCAAAATCAACCGGAAAGTTCAAGCAAATTCTAGAAAACACCCAATCTAAATCCGTTAAGTAGTTCTCTTGTTCGCTAGCTAAGCGGAGGTAAGGAACATGTCCCGAGGCTGGTGTGTGACTGAGGAAGGACCCTGCTCCCCTCCCCTCAGCCCACTGCATCTCTCTCGGATTTGCGCAAATAAGTCGGTACCGCAAGCGAACCGTGATACTTAGTGCGACGGGAGAAGTTGCAAAATCAACCGGAAAGTTCAAGCAATTTCTAGAAAAAAATCCTGATTTAAATCCGTTAAGTAGTTCTCTCATGAAAAGCGGACAGACAGACAGATTTTATATACAGTAGACCCCTCGAAGCGGGTTCAGGGTTCATGATTTTTCCTTAGAACCTAACTATTAATTATTAGCGGAAAGCGCAAATATCCTCCGCAATTTTTCTGGCCTTTTTCGTAGCAATACTGTGCTGTAGAGAGAACAGGAAGCAACCGCTGAGGGAAACGCGGTTTGGGATGGTGAAAGTAGCCAATCCGAGAGCGTTGTTAATTTCTCCTTGCTGCTGATTGACTGCTACCCTGTGATTTGTTGCCAGCTGAGTGTCCTCGTGTTTTCATTTTGTTATCATATTCATTTTGGTATTCTTAAATGCACAAGATGTCGCCGAAACGCAGTGCACCTTCTAAGGCTTCTGGCACTGGGGCTAAGCACCAGAAGAAGTTTAAAACACTGCAGGAGAAGGCTGAACTACTGGATTTGCCCCACTTTTGCCACTCGCAATATGGCGGATGCGCTGATGTATCGCGTCAACTGGGCAACACAGTAAATGCTGCCGTCTACCTATACAGTATATGTTTATGATCTGGACGGTCCAATTTGTGGTGAGTCAGTATGGTGGTCTAACCCAGGGGTTCTCAAAGGGGGCCTTCAGGTTTTTGTTCCAACGAGATTCCTAATCAGTGACAACACCTGATAACACTGATCTCAATTAATTAGCTGGTATTTTGTTTCTCTTCTCATATTTTACATTAGGAAACCACAAAGGCATGATTTTTACATTTATAACACATTTAGAAATATTTCTGCTTTTTCTATCGATTTAAATACTTTTGTTGCTTTCATTTTATTTTGCCCTTTCTCCGGGCAGTTTGCTCCCTTCATTGTATGTTAATAACGACAACTAAAAACGAGCAGAGCAGACACCCAGGCAAACAACACCAAATCGTGAAAGGCTGCAACTACTTTAGTGTCAGACCCACTAATTAGAAAACAATGGATTAATTAAACAATTAGAACATCCGGAAAAACAGAATGAACCGTCAAGATGAAAATATTGTTAAAAAGAATAAAAAATACATTATCCCCATATAACTGCTTAATACATTTTAATATATCTCTCTATTATAAAAGAAAATCTTCAGACGAGATGAGACCATTGCCGTGAGTTTTTTTTCAAGTCCCGCCCTCCTCTCCACCATTTCTGGTTCACGGCCCACGCCTGCGGTCCGCTCACCTCTCATTGGTGTGAATGCTTTTGTCAGACACACTTCCTGTGCACTAAGCTCTTATAAATTATGTTTTCCTCACTTTAAGTTCCTAATAAAAGAAGACGTATTATGTCCAAATCTTATTGATGAATTTCATCTCGAAGGGTTATCAACAGAAGAAATGAGTACACGGGCAATCCTAGCACCGAGAAACAATGAAGTCAAATGAACTAATGGAAAAATTGTCGATCAGTTACACAGCAAATTGGTTAAATGCGTATCAATAGACTATGATGGAACAGTTGGTGGTGAAGGTGTGGAAGATAAAAATATCAACTTACAATATCATGAAGAATATCTACAACGTTAACACCAGCCGAATTACTGTTGAAAGAAGGATGTATTGTAATGTTATTGCGTAATTTATGTACGTGTGATGGGCTGAGCAATAGAACAAGATTAGTTGTATTCAAAATTGGTCGAGCAATTCTGACAGGTAATGTAGTACATCTTCACCAAAGGAGATCTTGATATGCCATTTGTATTAAAACATTTACAGTTTCGTGTTGGAAGAGCTTTTGCTACGACAATTAACAAATCACAGGGACAAACATTCGAAAAAGACGGTTTGTTTATTAGAGAGGATAAACGAAATTCACTCACGGGCAGTTAAACATTACGTTGTCATGATGAAAGTCCAAACACGGAATCAAAACTCAATACGATAGACGAAAAGTAATTCAGAAAATTGTTTTTACTGAAGTTTTACAGTAAAAGTGTAAGTTTAAAAAGTATTTGCATGTTAATTTCAAAGCCAAACAGAATGAAAATGTATAATGCAACAAATACCTCTAACGCCACATGAAACATAATTTTCGTTCAATTTATTACGTTTTACTATTTTTTAATATAGTTAATTACTCACTGTAATGTAAAGTAGTTAGTTCTATTATGCATATGTAACAATTCCCATGAAAATAACAATCTGTTTAAATTGTACATCTGCTTCTCCATACGCAAGCGGCATGGGGTTGGCGAGTGGAGCCCCCTAGTATATATGTTGTGAACGCAGGCCCGGACACAGACAGACGGACATCATAATTTCACCACACACTGTTTATTTACACTACTATTTACAAGTCTCTACTGTGCAATCACTCCCAGTGCCTCCAGCACCGATCCCCCAAAGTGCAGGCCACACAGTCCTTTTCTGGCCGCCTCCTGTCCTCTCGCCAGCTTCGTCTTTCTTCCTCCCGACTCTCGTGCTGACTGCTGGGAGGCGGCCGCTTTTATGGGAACCCGGATGGGCTCCAGCTGCTTCCCAGCACTTCTCCGCAGACACGCCCTTGTGTGGCGGAAGTGCCAGCTGCGCACCCAGAAGCCGTCCGGGTGTCCCCTGTCGTCTTCCCCCCAGCACTTCCTGGTGTGGCGGAAGTGCTGGGCTCCAGGGCTGTTCAGGCAGTGGGGCGCCACCTGGCAGTGGCCACGGGCCCCTACAGGGCTGGGCTTCCATGCCCTCTATCCAAGGCCACCAACATAACCAGGACGGACACCCCCTCGTAGTCTGGTGGAGGTACAGGCCCTCCTCCGGTCCTCCTGAGCGTCCCGGCCAGGCTCCTGCCTCGGCCGGATGTGACAGATGATGGTCTGGAAGTGGGGCGCCGCCTGGCGGTGACCACAGGCCCCTACAGGGCTGGGCTTCCATGCCCTCTACCCGAGGCCACCAGCGTAACCAGGACGGACGCCCCCTCGTGGTCTGGAGGTGGTACAAGCCCTCCTCTGGTCCTCCTGTAAGAAAGGCGCTATATTGTGCCTCACCCGACACCAATTTACACAGAGGCATGTATAAAAATAAATAAACTTTTATTTTTCTTCAGCTGGATGGCACGTTTTCCCTGTAATCCCTCCAGCCACAACACAGTCCCAAGCACAGTACTCACCAAAATCACCACCACAAAACACTCTCTTTTTCCACCACCACTCCTCACCAAGCTTTGTCCTCCTTCCACCCGACTCTGGCAGTTGAGTGGTGGTTGCTGGCTTCTTTTATTAGGCACCCAGAAGTGCTAAAAGTGTCCGGCTGCACTTCCTGGTGTGGTGAAACTAATGCCTATAAGGGTCTAGCAGCTCCTGCTACAAGACCCCCTGCCGGCGCCTGCGGAAACCAACAGGGCTGTGGAGAACTCCATCCCCATGGAGCCCTGCAGGAGGCTGCAGCACCGCTCCAACCTAGGGGGGGGCAGATGTCCAGTGTCCAGGGGGAGGTATTGTACTGTCCAGGGCTGCTCTCCCTGAATATATAGTGAGGGGGCGGCCCAGCCGGGCATGGGCCACGGCCATTCATACAATATATATATATATATATATATATATATATATATATATATATATATATATATATATATATATATATATATATATATATATACAAACCGGATTCCAAAGAAGTTGGGACACTAAACAAATTGTGAATAAAAACTGAATGCAATGATGTGGAGATGGCAAATGTCAATATTTTATTTGTAATAGAACGTAGATGACAGATCAAACGTTTAATCCGAGTAAATGTATCATTTTAAAGGAAAAATATGTTGATTCAAAATTTCACGGTGTCAACAAATCCCAAAAAGTTGGGACAAGTAGCAATAAGAGGCTGGAAAAAGTACATTTGAGCATAACGAAGAGCTGGAAGACCAATAAACACTAATTAGGTCAATTGGCAACATGATTGGGTATAAAAAGAGCTTCTCAGAGTGGCAGTGTCTCTCAGAAGCCAAGATTGGGTAGAGGATCACCAATTCCCACAATGTTGCGCAGAAAGATAGTGGAGCAATATCAGAAAGGTGTTACCCAGCGAAAAATAGCAAAGACTTTGCATCTATCATCATCAACTGTGCATAACATCATCCGAAGATTCAGAGAATCTGGAACAATCTCTGTGCGTAAGGGTCAAGGCCGTAAAACCATACTGGATGCCCGTGATCTCCGGGCCCTTAAACGACACTGCACCACAAACAGGAATGCTACTGTAAAGGAAATCACAGAATGGGCTCAGGAATACTTCCAGAAACCATTGTCAGTGAACACAATCCACCGTGCCATCCGCCGTTGCCAGCTGAAACTCTACAGTGCAAAGAAGAAGCCATTTCTAAGCAAGATCCACAAGCTCAGGCGTTGTTACTGGGCCAGGGATCATTTAAAATGGAGTGTGGCAAAATTGAAGACTGTTTTGTGGTCAGACGAGTCACGATTCGAAGTTCTTTTTGGAAATCTGGGACGCCATGTCATCCGGACCAAAGAGGACAAGGAGAACCCAAGTTGTTATCAACGCTCAGTTCAGAAGCCTGCATCTCTGATGGTATGGGGTTGCATGAGTGCGTGAGGCATGGGCAGCTTGCATGTCTGGAAAGGCACCATCAATGCAGAAAAATATATTCAGGTTCTAGAACAACATATGCTCCCATCCAGACGTCATCTCTTTCAGGGAAGACCCTGCATTTTTCAACAAGATAATGCCAGACCACATTCTGCATCAATCACAACATCATGGCTGCGTAGGAGAAGGATCCGGGTACTGAAATGGCCAGTCTGCAGTCCAGGGGCCTCGTGTATAAATGGTGCGTACGCACAGAAATGTTGCGTAAGAACTTTTCCACGTTCAAATCGCGATGTATAAAACCTACACTTGGCGTAAAGCCACGCACTTTTCCACGGTACCTCATGCCTTGTCGTACGCAAGTTCTCCACTCGGTTTTGCAAACTGGCGGCACCCAGCGTCAAACCAGTGCTACTGTTCTTGTGTGATTACTCATTATTTTCATGACGCGGCTTTATAAATACACAGAAACTAACGCATATTGTTTATTAGTGTAATGCATCTGATTGTAATTAACTTGTAACAATATAATGGTTCAGGGAACAGCCATAGTATTCCAAATGCCATAACTGCTTTAGCGTTGTTACTCTCACTTCTTCTTCTTCTTCTTCTTCTTCTTCTTCTTTCAGCTCCTCCCGTTAGGAGTTGCCACAGCGGATCATCTTTTTCCATATTTCTCTCACTGCACCACTCGAAGTATTTATATCACTGTATCTGAGTGTGAATCACAGCAGCAGCTGATCGGAAGAAATTATCGGTATACAGCTTCAAGGACACGCTGTCTCAGCCACTGCAAAACGTTTTAAAGCCTTTCCTGTACGGACCTCGCGGTTCAGAAACAGTTTAATCCCAAGAACTTTAAATGCAGTCAATCAATTGCTCCTTGTAGAACTGTTTGTACTTATAAGTACAATCACCCCACTGTAAACTTGCACTACAGTTATAATATCTCACAACCTGAGCCACTTTATAAAGCGCGTATTTACATATGATGACGATATCATTTTAAGGTGAAATGCAGCAAAATATGTTTGTTAAATTATACAGATAAAACTTTAACTTCATTTAAATAATCTATATTCTTCACTGGGAGTGTCGTGAAGGATAGAATAATTAAACATGTACTACGAAGATATTTCAATGTTCTTTAAGCGTTTTGAAGAATCGGCTAAGCTTACAGATGGCTTAACGTCTATTACAGAGCTGATTGTGTGGCGATCGGTTACTTGGGAAAGAAAAGCACTGACTGCAGTGGCGCTACGCCAATATATATTGAATATAAAACAGAAAGATAAAATAACAACACAGCTAAAAGCAGCGACAAATTTGGCAAAAGTTAAATGCTTGTGTCATGAGCACGAGGCTAGTGTCTGCAACATACGTGGCCATCCACTGTGCATGACATTGGCGGCGAAGGAGCCACCGATTCTTCCTCTGCCCAGTGCCACCACAAGCCTAGAGCCGCCCCTGAGTACTGCTGCAATAAATTATTTCATCGAAGTGAAACCCATGTTTAATAACGTGCTTTAACTCCTATCATCATGAAAATGACATCACGTATACATCTCAGTATTTTAGTTATTCAGAGAGCTGTAATATCACGAATGTAATGGACTCTGTGTCCAGTTGGAGGAAGAGAGCGGTTTAAGAAGCAAGTAGTGATTCACACACACAGAGCACATACAGTAGAAGATCAAATACAAAACAAAGCATTTAACGTGCTACTTTAATTACGATGTGATTTGAAAAACTGGTTAATTAAATGATTTTAAGATGAATTTTATGATGTTCTACTTTAATGACAAAATAAACTACGTGATTAAAGTGGAAATGTCGAGATTGAAGTTGACATTTTGTGCTTTTTCCCCACTGTGTGCCTTTTTTTCCTCTGTACCCTAATAAGCTTTCATATGACACTCAGACAGTGGGCTACAACTCTTCTTTCCACGGCGACTTTGATATGCGACTTCTTTTTTATTTCCGGCACTGTGCGATTTTGTGAACATGAGCTTTCAAGTTTCTCCAACACGCTATGTCACTCGATCAACTTCCTTTTGTTGATTATACCACGGTTTATTTGAACAAATAGTATGTTTTTCCTTTGCCTCCACTTGGTATTCGCTGAAATTCTTATGTTTCCCCCCGTGCTTTTCCATTGTCTTTTCACAGAAGGCTGCGCTTAAGGGCGATTTATATTGATTTGCATATTCAAATAGGCGTAATTCTGGGAGGATTTGGGCGTTACATAATGCGCGTGCCGGCGTTAGTTTTCACGCTGATCGGGATTTATGTAGCGGAAGAACGTGGAAGTTGGAGTACGCACAGATTCCTGCATCTGGATTTTTCTGTGTGTAAACACATTTCGGCTTTTGTGCTTACGCCATGTTATAGTGCGGGTTCTACGCACTGCGTTATACATGAGGCCCCAGATCTTTCACCTATAGAGAACATTTGGCGCATCATAAAGAGGAAGGTGCGACAAAGAAGGCCCAAGACGATTGAACAGTTAGAGGTCTGTATTAGACAAGAGTGGGAGAGCATTCCTATTTCTAAACTTGAGAAACTGGTCTCCTCGGTCCCCAGACGTCTGTTGAGTGTTGTAAGAAGAAGGGGAGATGCCACACAGTGGTGAAAATGGCCTTGTCCCAACTTTTTTGGGATTTGTTGACACCATGAAATTCTGAATCAACATATTTTTCCCTTAAAATGATACATTTTCTCAGTTTAATCTTTTGTTCCGTGATTTATGTTCTATTCTGAATAAAATATTAGAAGTTGGCACCTCCACATCATTGCATTCAGTTTTTATGCACGGTTTGTATAGTGTCCCAACTTTTTTGGAATCCGGTTTGTACATACTAAGTGGCTCAGGGAACAAAACATTGACATTTTGGGTCCATGGCCAGGAAACTCCCCATTGAGAACTTCTGCTCAATCCTCAAGATACAGGTGGACAAACAAAACCCCCCCCAATTCTAACAAACTCCAAGCATTGATTATCAAGAATGGGCTGCCATCAGTCACGATTGGGTCCAGAAGTTGACTGACAGCCTCCCAGGGCGAATTGCAGAGATCTTGAAAAAGAAAGAAAGGTCAACACTGCAAATATGGACTCTGTGCATAAACTTCATGTCATTGTCAATGAAAGCCTTTGAAACGTCTGAAATGTTTGTAATTCTCCTTCAGTAGACCACTGAAACATCTGACACAAAGATCTAAAAACACTGAAGCAGCAAAGTTTGTGAAAACCAACACTTGGGTCATTCTTTAAACTTTTGGCCACCACTGTACACAATGAAGACAGAAGAACACTCCATGAAAAGCTCAAGTCAGGGAATGGAGACAAGAAAATATCGAAGTCACAGAATATCCCACGGAGTCCGGTTAAATCAATCACTAAGAAACAAAGAGTATGGCACAGCTGTAAGTCACTATTTAGTAGCTACGCCTTTGGCAGCCATGACAGCCTTATATGTGCAGGGCTCTCTTTCTATCAGCTTTGTCATTGTACCCCATTCTTCTTTATAAAAACTGCTCAAGCTCCATCAGGTGTCATGGTGATTGTGAGTGAAGAGCCTGTTTCAAGTCCAGCCATAAATTCTCAAGGGGACTGAGATGTGGAGTCTGACCCGGACACTCCAGGATCTCCACGCTGTTGATTAGAAGCCATTCCTGTGTAGCACAGCTTTATTCTTGGAGTCGTTGTCTTGCTGGAAAACAAATCATCCAAGGCGCAGGTTTCTTGCAGACTACCTCAGGTATAACCCATAATTTGCTGCATTGATTTTAATGTCACAAGCCTTCCTGGGACTGGTGCAGAGAAATATCCCCACAGGATGATGCTGCCACTGCCAGGCTTCATGATGGAGCTGCCGTGTTTTTTGATTATGTGAAGTCTAACGTACCATTTATTCAAATGGACAAAAATAGCTCAGTTTTGGTCTCATCAAACCAGAGCACCTTCTCCCAGCTGACGTCTCACAGGCAAACTCTAGTGAAGATGTCATGTGTGTGTATTTTCTCTCTGCCCCTCTCCCATAACGCTACCTGGACACCAGTTGTCTACAAAAAAAATCTCTCGAATCTTAGCCACTGCAGCTGGCAGCTCCTTGGAGAGCCGCCTCGTTCGTTTTCATCTTGTACTGGTCACTCAGTTTTTAGGGATGGCCTGTTCTTGGCAGATTTACAGCAGCACCATACTCTTTCCAGTTCTTCATAATTGATTTAACTGGACTCCAGGGAATATTCCGCGACTTGGATATTTTCTCGTCTCCATTCCCTGACAAGCTTTTCACGGAGAGCATTCTTTTGTCTTCATTTGGTAGGTTAGGCCCGGGGTTCTCAATGTCAGTCCTGGGGGACCCCCTATGGCTGCAGGTTTTTGATCCCAACCAGCTTCTGTTTTTAATTGTAATCCTGGGCTAGTTAAGAGTATATATATTTAGCTCTCACTTTTGCCTTATGGTCCGGTGCTCCATCATGCTGTTCACCAAACTGTTCTTGGATGGTTGGGAGAAGTTGCTCTCGCAGGAAGGTCTCATTCTTTATACATGGCTGTGTTCTTAGGCAAACTTGTGACTGCGTCCACTAGCTTGGCTAAAATGAATGTTCTCAGGATGCTTTACTGTTGGCCTGACGCAGGACTGATGGTAGCGCAGCTCACGTTTTCTTCTCTTTTTCCGGATGCCCCAAAAAATCAGAAAGGTGATCCACAAGAGAAAATGACTTTTCCCCCAGCAATCCTCAGCCATCCAATCCCAGAATATCAGTGTGTCCCTGATGTTTTTCTTGGCTTCTACTTTCCACCCACCAGGCCATCCTCCAAAAGTCTCCACTTCACTCCCACTTGCCTGCTGCCATTCCTGAGCAAGCTCTGCCTGGTGATGCCCGCAGCTGAATCACCTTTAGGAGACGCTCCTGGCGCTTGCTGGACTTTCTTGGGCGCCCTGAAGACTTCTTCACAACACTTGAACCTCTCTATTCTAACTCGATCATCATGACAGAGTGATCTCCAGCCTTGTCCTCATTGACACTCTCACCCGTGCGAACGAGAGGACCACTGAAATGACGTCAGCAGGTCCTTTTGTGGTGGAGCTGACATGCAGTGGAAATGAGTTTTTTTGGGATGAAGTTCATTTTCATGGCAACAAGGGACTTTGCAATTCATTGCAATTCATCTGATCACTAGTCAGAACATTCTGGCGTCGATGAAAATTGCTAATCACAAAAACGAATGCAGCAGACTTTGTATAATTCATATTTGCATTATTCTCAAAACTTTTGGCCACAACTGTAGGTTAAACCACCATACTGACTCACCTCAAGTTGGACCTTCCAGATACCAACAGGTACATTTAGACTACAATCAAGTAAAATCCCAGACAGGTGAACGGCAAGCAGTGGCGTAGCTCGAGTTCGTGCCTCTCGGAGCGGGGCGAGGCTTCAATATGCTGCCCTCCAACATATCTGAATATGTTAGCCTATTTAAATAGAAAATTAAAATGACGTAGAAAGAAACATTAAGATAAATTTAGCGCAGATGTATTCATATACAGTGGTACCTTGAGATACGAGTGCCCCAACGTACGAGTTTTTGAGATACGAGCCGTCACTAGGTCGATTTGTTGCCTTGAGTTATGAGCCAAAAATTTTAAATACGAGCCATCAAAGAGCATTCCGAGGAACTGACGACGGAGGAGTTGACGGAACTACAGACGCGGCAACATACAGAGGTTCTGCAGGAGATCGGTATCTTGGAGGAGGTTATCTTTTAAAGTGAGATAAAGGAAGTGCTCGCAATGTGGGAAAAAGTTTTGAACTTTAAAGTAAAGAAACACCTTGAAAAAGTTACAACTGATCGTGCAGCGACGCTATTTAATGACGCTTGCCTAACTCATTTCAGAAACATTTCTAAAGGGGAGGACGAAACAAAGCTCCTTGGACAGGTTTCTATTGAAACGCCCTGCGAATCAAAGTGACGAAAGACTAGTGAAGAAGAAAATTAAGTTAAGCAAAAGTGAACAACATTACAATACGCTAATCGGCTTCGCCAACATCTGTTTATTTCTTTAGATTCTCTTTTATGTATTAGGTTTTATTTTGTTTGTATACAAAAATTGTTCATTATAAATGCATTTTTCTTATGTTGAAAACATTTAACAAAAAATTGGGGTGGTTTTATGGGGGCTGGCACGAATTAATCTCATTGCAATTCATTTCAATGGGGAAAATTGATTTGAGATACGAGAATTTTGACTTACGAGCTCGGTCACGGAACGAATTAAACTCGTATCTCAAGGTACCACTGTATAGAGAAACAGCAATAAGTTTTCACATATAATTATTTATACAACAATATTGTATGGACGCACTGATAAGCTGTGTTCTAATTATTAGTTTAATATAATTAACCAGAACCAGTGTAGTGCACAAGTCATAAGTGGGGATGTTTTCTTCGCAGAGCAAGAACGCATTGGGATTGATAACGAAATGAAACTCTAAATTGTAAATTAGAAATTATTATCGGTGTAATGTTTATGTTTATTTCTGTTATTGCCTCATAAATTTCAACTGCTGTGTCCGATGCCGAGTCTGAAAATTATTTTTGCAGCATTTGTGGATAAAAATCAGAGAATTTGACTTTTTCATTCATGAGTGATATTTTCCCCGATCCCTGTTGCTTACACACAAATTGCACTGAGCCTTTTGGCCAATAATGTCGTCCCCTGAAATTGTGCCGCCCGGGCCGGACCGCCCCTCTGCCCGTCCCTAACTATGCCACTGACGTCATTGAAGTAGTTCTGTGATTTCTAAAAAGCATCTGGCTGCACCAGTGATGATTTATTAAATATAGATTTTCTTATTTCTTTTTTCTCTTTCTTCGTCCCGTAAAGCACTTTGAGCTCCGTCATTTGTATGAAAATGAGCGATAGAAATAAATGTTGTTGTTGTTACATTTGTAATTAATTTAGATCACTTTGCAGAGATCTGCTTTCATTTTGAGAACAAAGTTTATCGACATGAACAAAGCCAAATGAAATCCAATGTGATTCCAAGTCCTTTGGGCTGAATACTTTTTATTTATTTTCTTTGTCTTTATAAAGAGGTTTTTCAATGAACCTCTTGATTAGATAGATAGATAGATAGAAAGTTATGAAAGGCACTATATGATAGATAGATAGATAGACAGATATGAAAGGCACTATATGATAGATAGATAGATAGATATGAAAGGCACTATATGATAGATATGAAAGGCACTATATGATCGATAGACAGATATGAAAGGCACTATATGATAGATAGATAGATAGATATGAAAGGCACTATATGATAGATAGATAGATAGATAGATATGAAAGGCACTATATGATAGATAGATAGATAGATAGATAGATAGATAGATAGATAGATAGATAGACAGATATGAAAGGCACTATATGATAGATAGATAGATAGATATGAAAGGCACTATATGATAGATAGATAGATAGATAGATAGACAAGAAAGGCACTATATGATAGATAGATAGATAGATAGATATGAAAGGCACTATATGATAGATAGATATGAAAGGCACTATATGATATATAGATAGATAGATATGAAAGGCACTATATGATAGATAGATAGATTGATAGATAGATATGAAAGGCACTATATGATAGATACATAGATAGATATGAAAGGCACTATATGATAAATAGACAGATATGAAAGGCACTATATGATAGATAGACAGAAAGATAGATAGATATGAAAGGCACTATATGATATATAGATAGATTGATAGATATGAAAGGCACTATATGATAGATAGATATGAAAGGCACTATATGATAGATATGAAAGGCACTATATGATAGATAGATAGATATGAAAGGCACTATATGATATATAGATAGATATGAAAGGCACTATATGATAGATAGATAGATAGATAGATAGATAGATAGATAGATAGATAGACAAGAAAGGCACTATATGATAGATAGATAGATAGATAGATAGATAGATAGATAGATAGATAGACAAGAAAGGCACTATATGATAGATAGATAGATATGAAAGGCACTATATGATAGATAGATAGATAGATAGATAGATAGATAGATATGAAAGGCACTATATGATAGATAGATATGAAAGGCACTATATGATAGATATGAAAGGCACTATATGATAGATAGATATGAAAGGCACTATATGATAGATAGATAGATAGATATGAAAGGCACTATATGATAGATAGATAGATAGACAGATATGAAAGGCACTATATGATAGATAGATAGATATATGAAAGGCACTATATGATAGATAGATAGATAGATATGAAAGGCACTATAGATAGATAGATAGATAGATAGATAGATAGACAGATATGAAAGGCACTATATGATAGATAGATAGATAGATAGATAGAGAAAGGCACTATATGATAGATAGATAGATATGAAAGGCACTATATGATAGATACATAGATAGATATGATAGATAGATAGATAGATAGACAGATATGATAGATAGATAGATAGATAGATAGATATGAAAGGCACTATATGATAGATAGATAGATAGATAGATAGAAAGGCACTATATGATAGATAGATAGATAGATAGATAGATAGATAGATATGAAAGGCACTATATGATAGATAGATAGATAGATAGATAGATATGAAAGGCACTATATGATAGATAGATAGATAGATATGAAAGGCACTATATGATAGATAGATAGATAGATAGACAGAAAGGCACTATATGATAGATAGATAGATAGATAGATAGATATGAAAGGCACTATATGATAGATAGATATGAAAGGCATTATATGACAGATAGATAGATAGATAGATAGATAGATATGAAAGGCACTATATGATAGATAGATAGATAGATATGAAAGGCACTATATGATAGATAGATAGATAGATAGATATGAAAGGCACTATATGATAGATAGATAGATAGATATGAAAGGCACTATATGATAGATAGATAGATAGATAGATAGATATGAAAGGCACTATATGATAGATAGATAGATAGATAGATATGAAAGGCACTATATGATAGATAGATAGATATGAAAGGCACTATATGATAGATAGATAGATAGATATGAAAGGCACTATATGATAGATAGATATGAAAGGCACTATATGATAGATAGATAGATAGATATGAAAGGCACTATATGATAGATAGATAGATAGATAGATAGATAGATAGATAGATAGATAGATATGAAAGGCACTATATGATTGATAGATAGATAGATAGATAGATAGATAGATAGATAGATAGACAAGAAAGGCACTATATGATAGATAGATAGATAGATATGAAAGGCACTATATGATAGATAGATAGATAGATATGAAAGGCACTATATGATAGATAGATAGATAGATATGAAAGGCACTATATGATAGATAGATAGATAGATAGATAGATAGATAGATAGATATGAAAGGCACTATATGATAGATAGATATGAAAGGCACTATATGATAGATATGAAAGGCACTATATGATAAATAGATAGATAGATAGATAGATAGATAGATAGATAGATAGATATGAAAGGCACTATAAGATAGATAGATAGATAGATATGAAAGGCACTATATGATAGATAGATAGATAGATAGATATGAAAGGCACTATATGATAGATATGAAAGGCACTATATGATAGATAGATAGATATGAAAGGCACTATATGATAGATAGATAGATAGATAGATAGATAGATAGATAGATAGATAGATAGATAGATAGACATGAAAGGCACTATATGATAGATAGATAGATTGATAGATATGAAAGGCACTATATGATAGATAGATAGATTGATAGATATGAAAGGCACTATATGATAGATAGACAGATATGAAAGGCATTATATGACAGATAGATAGATAGATATAAAAGGCACTATATGATAGATAGATAGACAGATAGATAGATAGATAGATAGATATGAAAGGCACTATATGATAGATACATAGATAGATAGATAGATATGAAAGGCACTATATGATAGATAGATATGAAAGGCACTATATGATAGATAGATAGATAGATAGATAGATAGATAGATAGATAGATATGAAAGGCACTATATGATAGATAGATAGATAGATAGATAGATAGATAGATATGAAAGGCACTATATGATAGATAGATAGATAGATAGATATGAAAGGCACTATGTGATAGATAGATAGATAGATATGAAAGGCACTATATAATAGATAGATTGATAGATATGAAAGGCACTATATGATAGATAGATAGATAGATAGATAGGGGCGGCACGGTGGCGCAGTGGTAGCGCTGCTGCCTCGCAGTTAGGAGACCCGGGTTCGCTTCCCGGGTTCTCCCTGCGTGGAGTTTGCATGTTCTCCCGTGTCTGCGTGGGTTTCCTCCGGGCGCTCCGGTTTCCTCCCACAATCCAAAGACATGCAGGTTAGGTGGATTGGCGATTCTAAATTGGCCCTGGGGTGTGGGTGTGTTTGTGTGTGTCCTGCGGTGGGTTGGCACCCTGCCCAGGATTGGTTCCTGCCTTGTGCCCTGTGTTGGCTGGGTTTGGCTCCAGCAGACCCCCGTGACCCTGTATTCGGATTCAGCGGGTTAGAAAATGGATGGATGGATGGATAGATAGATACTTTATTAATCCCAAGGGGAAATTCAGAAAAAAGTAGTAAAAAGTGTCCAGGGAACGAGTCCACATAAAAGTGGTAGGAGTGATCAGTGAAATAGGGAAAAACAGAGAACGGAGCTGCTGGAAAGGCTGCCACTTGCGGCGGCGCCTGAGTTTAAACATTAAATATCATAATGCTACATGTGATTTTAAAATGGCACACTACCTGGTCAAACTTGTTTTCAAGTGTTATTTTTTTTTGTTTTAATAATCACCACATAATAACTGCTTCCTGCAGAATGCAGAACCCACACCAGTCTCGATTTATATCTCCGTTATGTTGCTGAAGGCTGGTGTGCTTACCCTGTGCATTAAGAACTCATGTGGAGAGCTGCCTTCTGTTTGTGTATTTAATTATGTCATGTTAAAACATTTCTTTTAATGGTGGATTTTATAAACATCCAACATTGGACAGCTTTTTTGTGAATGTGTGCATTTTTGTTTAAATGCCAGTAAACTAAAAATAGCAAATAAGTTACCAGATGGGATATATTTTCGTGGAAACAAATATGACATGAAAGTGTTTGCCAAAAACAGTATATTCTAAAATGGCACCCTATATGTATTTTAAATCAAAATGTTACATTTAGTACATTTGTTTTGCAATTATATAATGGCTTCTTAGCGCCACACAGCAGGACTCGCTTCTGACTTCTCTGCGGCCAGACGGTATTCCAGCATTATCATCGCTGTTTTCATTCCAGTTATCCTGATGTAGTAGCAACACATTAAACTGGGCTAACCAGGCCACCCTTTCTCCCAACACCTGGAAACTGCCATGCCACTTGAGGAGGACAATTCCTCCAGCATGCCCTGGGCCTACTCTGGGTCTTCTCCCAGTAAGCTATGCCTTATACATCTTTGGAGGAGCCAAAGGGGCATTATAACTACATGCTGAGGTGCTCCTCTCAGGCCAGAGGAGTGCTGATTCTACTTTAGGTTCAGCCATATTGCCAAAGTGCTCAGTCTGTATTGGAAAATAAGCCCAACAGTTGCTGGGCTAGCACCTCTTTTTTGTATGCTTTGAAATACTTAATCCCTAAGGGGAAATTGTCCTCCTGTATGATCTTTAGGGGCCAGAGTGAAGGGTCAGCCATGGTAATGCACCCCTGCAGTAATTGTCAGGTTAACAGCCTTGCTCAAGGGCCAAATGGAGTAGGAAACCTTCTGACAGCAACCTTCCACATACCAGCGCAGATCCTTAGTCACTCAGCCACCACTCCACCTACTATTGTATTGTACTCATAATCTCATTCCTTCAGTCACTAACATAAGCACATGAACTTAGGTAAAGATGAGGAAGTAAATAAAATGCTAAGTGAATTAAATTCTTCATCCCAAGAATTACTTGAACTGCCATTATGACAATCTGGTACAACATTCATTAAAAGGTAAGCAGTTATGGGACACACTCTGTGGACCCCTGGAGGTCGTAGCGAAGGAGAGAATCAAAACAAAACTGAGTGTCATTATGAACAACGCTGCACATCCTCTTTTTGACGCAACAACACTCGGGACTTTCAGCCATAAAATCAATCAGTTCAAGTGTGACAAGAAACGCAACGGGACTCCTTAAATACCAATAGCAGTACACCTGCAGAATGCCTCACTCTGACTGGGACTGCCATGTCAGAACTTTGATTTATTTTTTTATTTTCTTGCTTTGTAGTCATTCTGGTGCGTGTTCTGAAAAAAGTGGATGTGCATATTTATTTAATTGTTTATATATTCATTGAAAAAGCTTTTATAAAAACCCAAATTACCCCCTGGGGAAAATATCTATCTATCTATCTATCTATCTATCTATCTATCTATCTATCTATCTATCTATCTCAGAATCAGAATATCTTTATTGTCATTGTAACAAAAACAACGAAATTAGGTGCAGTTCCTGCGGTGTCAAAATATAAATACAATATAATTAAAAAAAGGATAAGAAAGGATAAGAAGAAATACGGTAGAACACAAACATTCAACATAAGACCTTAATTGCACATGAACACTATTGCACAGGATGCCATCTATTGCACTGCTGCATTGGAGGTAGGCATAGGTGGCATTCAGTGCCCTAACAGCAACAGGGTAGAAACTGTTATTCAGTCTATTCATCTTTGTTTTGATGCTCCTCTGTCTTTTGCCTGATGTCATGAGTGCGGTGTGAGGAGTCTTTTAAGATGTTTTCTGCTTTCCTGAGGCAGCGAGAGCTGTGCAGTTCATCCAGAGAGGGTAAAGAGCAGCCGATGATCTGCTGGGCAGTCTTTATACGATCCGCTGAAGTGTTGTCCTCTGCGCTGCTGTGCAGCTGGAAAACCCCACGCAGAGGCAGTAGCACAGGAGACTCTCAATAGAGCAGCGATAGAAGGACACCAGCAGTTTTTGGGGGATGTTAGTTTTCCTGAGGATTCTCAGGAAATAAGGTCTCTGCTGTAAATAGATAGGTCTACATTTCACAGTCATATCCATCTATCTATCTATCTACTATATAGTGCCTTCTATTATATAGTGCCTTTCTCTATCTATCTATCTATCTATCTATCTATCTATCTATCTATCTATCTATCTATCTATCTATCTATTATATAGTGCCTTCTTCTATCTATCTATCTATCTATCTATCTATATATAGTGCCTTTCACGCTATCTATCTATCTATCTATCTATCTATCTATCTATCTATCTATCTATCTATTATATAGTGCCTTTCACTCTATCTATCTATCTATCTATCTATCTATCTATTATATAGTGCCTATTCTTTCTATCTATCTATCTATCTATCTATCTATCTATCTATCTATCTATCTATCTATCTATCTATCTATCTATCTATCTATCTAGTCTATCTATCTATCTATCTATCTATCTATCTATCTATCTATCTATCTATCTATTATATAGTGCCTTTCTATCTATCTATCTATCTATCTATCTATCTATCTATCTATCTATCTATCTATTATATAGTGCCTTTCACTCTTCTATCTTATATAGTGCCTTTCTTCTATCTATCTATCTATCTATCTATCTATCTATCTATCTATCTATCTATCTATATAGTGCCTATCTACTCTATCTAGTCTCATCTATCTATCTATCTATCTATCTATCTATCTATCTATCTATCTATCTATCTATCTATTATATAGTGCCTTTCACTCTATCTATCTATCTATCTATCTATCTATCTATCTATCTATCTATCTATCTATCTATCTATCTATCTATTATATAGTGCCTTTCATTCTATCTATCTATCTATCTATCTATCTATCTATCTATCTATCTATCTATTATATAGTGCCTTCTATCTATCTATCTATCTATCTATCTATCTATCTATCTAATAGTGCCTTTCATTCTATCTATCTATCTATCTATCTATCTATCTATCTATCTATCTATCTATCTATCTATCTATCTATCTATCTATCTATCTATCTGTCTGCTATTGCCTACATAGATTTATTACTTATTGTCATAATCCCTCATTTCCCCCCTTTGCTTTTTCCAGATTCACAAAGCACACGCACACACACACACACACACACACACACACACACACATACACCCACACACCAGGGACAATTTAGGATCGCCAGTGCACCCAACCTGCATATCTTTGGACTGTGGGAGGAAACCCACGCAGACATCGGGAGAACATGCAAACTCCACTCAGGGAAGCGAAATTATACCGATCTCGAATAAGTGAATTTACTTATGTGCTGCTATTTAATTAAGGTGAGTCAATTTAGGGACACTTCATATGTTCTTTGTTCCTAATCTAGTAGCCGAGTCTCAAGTGACGGAGAAAACCTTGACATGCTTTAAGAAGTATCTGAATGAGATATTCTCACAATTTTAACTCTTATTTAAACAAATGAGCTTGATGGACAGAATGGTTTCCTCTCGATTGTCAAATGTCCCATATTCTTAAGTTCTAATGGGATTCTCTGTCACTATTTTATCCTCCCAGTTCAAAAGATATTGTTAGTGACTGCAAAATATAACTGCTGTCCCATCGCGATCACATTTCCTCCAGTGTCTTGTCCTGGACAATTTTGTGACTACTGAGCATGTGCTGCATGACCAGTTTGCCTCCTAAAAATACCAGTTCAGGATGCATTTGTAATGTTGTAAGTTTCCATGACATTTACTCCTGCAAAACATTGTGGGCACATCAACAGTTCTTAAAAGGCTGTATTTTGGAAATAATGTTTTGTTTACAAGGCACTGTCTTGCTGGGAAGGAACTGCTGGGCAAAGGATGGCAGAAGGCAAGGGGCATTCGGGCCACCTAGAGAGCGAGAAACAAACACTGTCAGAGGTGAGAGCTCCACTGTGCACCAATGTGGGAAGACAGCAGCCATCCGGTATGGGCCGTGGGTGAACAGGAGGTGAATTCTGAGGAAGTGACAGTGAGAAACCAGAAATCATGTAGGAGGGGAAGAAGGACAGATCCATTCTTCCTGGTCTGCAGTTGGTAGGAAATCGGATTCTGCTGCCCACAACAAAGAGCTGGCATTCTGAGAACGGAGTTCCATTTTACAGGCTGCTTTGAGCTTAAGAGCGTCATTTCTCTAACAGTAGGTTGGTTTCCCTGTTTTCAGAGTAGCCCTAAGTAACCCTCAGGTGGGGTATGAAGGCCACTTCTTGTAGGAAACCACAAGTCTATATTAACCAGGAAAAGGATGGCAGGGGGACCAGGTTGTGCTGTCTTTTATTGTTACTGACGCCCATTTTAATAATTACTAATTAATTACATTCCTATACAGCTTTTTATACACAGCCACTTCAACCAACACCAATGTTCAACAGCCACCTGGACAAGGCAACAACAACAACAGCAACATTTATTTCTATATCACATTTTCATACAAACAGTAGCTCAAAGTGCTTTACATAATGAAGAATAGAAGAATAAGAGACACAGTAAGAAAATAAAATAAGTCAACATTAATTAACATAGAATAAGAGTAAGGTCCAATGGCCAGGGGACAGAAAAACAAAAACTCCAGACGGCTGGAGAAAAAAAAATAAAATCTGCAGGGATTCCAGGCCATGAGACCACCCAGTCCCGGCAGTCACCAGTGCAATCATCTGACGTTAGCTATTAGGTGCTGAAGGTGTGATAGAGAAAGTCGGCTGATAAGGGACAGGGGATGATTAGGGGGCCAGAATGACCAGGCCATGGTGTAGCCAGGACATCGACTTTTTGTAGCCACAGAGAGTCAGGGTCTTAGATCAACATCTCATCCAAAGCATGATACCATTTTTCAGAGCATTATTCCCATCGCGGCACTGGAGCATTGGGTAACGCTGCTGCCTCGCAGTTAGGAGACCTGAGGTTCGCTTCCCAGGTCCTCCCTGCGTGGAGTTTGCATGTTCTCCCCGTGTCTGCGTGGGTTTCCTCCCACAGTCCAAAGACATGCGGGTTAGGTGCATTGGCGATCCTAAATTGTCCCTAGTGTGTGCTTGGTGTGTGGATGTGTGTGTGTGTGTGTGCCCTGCCCGGGGTTTGTTCCTGCCTTGCGCCCTGTGCTGGCTGGGATTGGCTCCAGCAGACCCCAGTGACCCTGTAGTTAGGATATAGTGGGTTGGTTAATGAATGGATGGACTATTCCCATCATGGCACTGGAGCATTGGGATCCACACACAGGGTAAGCACCACCTGCTGGCCTCACCAACACCTCTTCCAGCAGCAACCTAACCTTTCTAGCTTGACCTCCCATCCACGTACTGGCCAGACCCAGTGGATTGAGGTGGATTACCTGCTCTGAAGTGCAAGTGGTGTGTCCTCAGTGCTTGAGTGCTGCAGTTTAGTAGCAGGCTCCTCCAAATTTCCTTTTCTGTTTCTACAATGATGTAGCACTTTTCACTGAAAGAATTTTCACAGTGCTGTTACAGTTCACAGACAAAATACAATCACAAACTTTACAAATGACATGATAAACACCAAAAATTAAAGATTAGTTTAAACACACTATAGATAGATAGATAGATAGATACTTTATTAATCCCAAGGTGAAATTCATACTCCAGCAGCAGCATACTGATTAAAAAACAATATTAAATTAAAGAGTGATAACAATTCAGGTATAACAGACAATAACTTTGTTTATTAACATTAATATAATAAATTAATAATATAATATTAATATTAACGTTTACCCCCCGGGTGGAACTGAAGAGTCACATAGTGTGGGGTCTCCTCAGTCTTTCAGTGGAGCAGGACGGTGACAGCAGTCTGTCACTGAAGCTGCTCCTCTGTCTGGAGATGATCCTGTTCAGTGGATTCAGTGGATTCTCCATGATTGACAGGAGTCTGCTCAGTGCCCGTCGCTCTGCCACGGATGTCAAACTGTCCAGCTCCGTGCCTACAATAGAGCCTGCCTTCTTAACAAGTTTGTCCAGGCGTGAGGCGTCTTTCATCTTTATGCGGCCTCCCCAGCACACCACCGCGTAGAAGAGGGCACTCGCCTCAACCATCTGGTACAACATCTGCAGCATCTTATTGCAGATGTTGAAGGATGCCAACCTTCTAATGAAGTATAGTCGGCTCTGCCCTCTCTTGCACAGAGCATCAGTATTGGCAGTCCAGTCCAATTTATCATCCAGCTGCACTCCCAGATATTTATAGGTCTGCACCCTCTGCACAGTCACCTCTGATGATCATGGGGTCCATGAGAGGCCTGGTTCTCCTAAAATCCACCACCAGTTCCTTGGTTTTGCTGGTGTTCAGGTGTAGGTGGTTTGAGTCGCACCATTTAATAAAGTCCTTGATTAGCTTCCTATACTCCTCATCCTGCCCACTCCTGATGCAGCCCACGATTGCAATGAACTTTTGCACGTGGCAGGACTCCGAGTCGTATTGGAAGTCTGATGTATGTTGGCTTAACAGGACCGGAGAAAGTCCAGTCCCTGCGCGCCCTGTGCTGCTGACCACAATGTCAGACCTGCAGTTCCCGAGACGCACATACTGAGGTCTGTCTGTAAGATAGTCCACGATCCATGCCACCAGGTATGAGTCTACTCCCATCTCTGTCAGCTTGTCCCTAAGGAGCAGAGGTTGGATGGTGCTGAAGGCGCTAGAGAAGTCCAGAAACATAATTCTTACTGTACCTCAGTAAAACAAAGCAATTTCAGACCGAGTGACGTGAAAGGATCCTAACAGTAATCAAGTCAGTTTGGTGCAGACATGGAGTGCTGTGACAAGTTCTAAGGTGAAACTGCAAGTGTAGATTTTATAAACTATTAAATACAGAATTATTACACATAAAAATTCAGATTTGTTTAATCTCACAGAACATAAGGTGGAAACTAATTAGGATAAATGGAGACCAATAACATCTTTCCATTAATTGATTGTTGAGCTATGGACAGTTGACAATAGAGGAGAGGAACGCAAAAACTCCAGTGAGCAGAATTAATGGGGAAAAATAAACCTCTGAGGGGGGGGGTCCATGGTCACTAAGTCACCTGGAGACCTCTGCCACTTAGTCACCCACCCCCTCCAGGTCATTCTACAGTAGAGTATTGCTAGCCATCCAGTCTGGTAAGGGGGTCTGTCCTTCTGAGGATTTCAAGATACACCCAGCATCTCAGATGACTTGTCTGTGGAGAGAAGAGCCACTTGACAGTAGAGCGGTGGCCTCAAGTGTCACTTCAACATACAGAGAAGAGAAACAGACAAGATACTTCATCCATCCATCCATTGTCTAACCCGCTGAATCCGAATACAGGGTCACGGGGGTCTGCTGGAGCCAATCCCAGCCAACGCAGGGCACAAGGCAGGAACCAATCCTGGGCAGGGTGCCAGCCCACCGCAGGACAAGATACTTAAACAATAGCAATGCCCATTAATATTATTGTTGAGCTATGAACAGTTGACAATGGAGGAGAGGGAAAAAACACTCAGTCAGCAGCATGAATGAGGAAAACAAACCTCTGGGGGTCCAAGGTCAGTTATAACACACTCCCAGTCTTGGAGACTTTGACCAGTTCGCCTCCCACCTCCACTTTTCTTCACTTGTGCAAGTCAGTCCATTATTTGATTTTCCTTTTGTTTTCTTATCTTCATGATTCCATGTGTCTTCATGTCTCTGATTTCTTGCATTGGTTTTTATGATTTTTGCATCTTTAATCTACGCTTTCCCTGACTTGTATTGATTATTGCCTCTTATTGTTTTCCACCACTTTTTCTTTTTTTATGTAGATTTTGTTAGCTTTTTGATGTCCTCATGTTTCTCAAGATCCAGGAAGAGCTGCAACATTGTGAAGTCATGCAGTAGGCAGGATCACATGTGTAGGCGTGTGTTGGCACAGCGGCCTAATTTTCCATATAAAAGGGGAGACGTGGTAACATTGTCAGCTTCGTGGATTTGTATTATGAAACAAGAGTAATGGGGATTGTGGAAGAGAAGTGAAGAAGAGGGTGCAGGCAGGGTGGGGTGGGTGGAGAAGAGTGTCAGGAGTGATTTGTGACAGATGGGTATCAGCAAGAGTGAAAGGGAAGGTCTACAGGACGATGGTGAGACCAGCTGTGTTATATGGGCTGGAGACGGTGGCACAAGAGACAGAGCTGGAGGTGGCAGAGTTAAAGATGTGAAGATTTGCATTGGACAGGATTAGAAATGAGAACATTAGAGGGTCAGCTGAAGTTGGACGGTTGGGAGACAAAGTCAGAGAGGCGAGATTACGTTGGTGTGGACATGTGCAGAGGAGAGATGCTGGGTATACTGGGAGAAGGGTGATAGGGATAGTGCTGCCAGAAAAGAGGAGGAGAAGAGGAAGACCTAAGAGAAGGTTTATGGATGTGGTGAGAGAGGACATGCAGGTGATGGGTGTGACAGAGCAAGATGGCGAGGACAGGAAGAGATGGAAGAAGATGATCTGCTGTGACGACCCCTAATGGGAGCAGCCGAAAGAAGAAGAAGTGATTTTTGACCAGTGTTTTTCTAGTTTTAAGATAGTTTTTACTTGTAGGTTTTTTTGTTTGTTTTTAATTTTATTTAGTTTTAGTTTTTCACAATTTTCTAATTTTAGTTTTGATGTTGTTTTTATTACCATGTTTATATTAACTTCACCTGCTTTTGTAATTGATATTTAACTCACTTCCTATTGTCCAAATGACTTGAAATTTTGTACACTTACTCACTTCCGATGACAATACATGAATCAATACTCAGTTTCACTAATTGATCAAGGAATCCATATTAATTAAGAAATGAAGAATAGTTCAAGATATCACCAATAGATGGCGCTAGGAAAGGATAGAAATATTAAAGGAAGTGTTAAAATATTGATTAGAAAATTATACTAAAACAAACCCAGGACTAAAAAGTTGAAAAAAATATATATATATTCTGGAACGCAACCCCCGCGATCGAGGAGGGATTACTGTATGTAAATACTTTTTAAAAACCACGCTTATTTTAAGTTAACAAGTGTACTAAAAAGTAAAAAATAAGTCTCTCATATATCACTCGTAAATTAATAGCGTGGGTGCTTTTCATCAATCAACATTCAATGGACATGAATGAGGCTGAGTTTAAAGTGTTAATTGTATTGCATCGTTGTGGTGTCTTTGTGATTATTGTCAGGATGTCTTTGTTATATTTTTTGGTCGGTCAGTCAGTTAATTTCCAACCCGGTATATCCTAACTACAGGGTCATGGGGGTCTGCTGGAGCCAATCTCAACCAACACAGGGCGCAAGGCAGGAACAAACCCTGGGCAGGGTGCCAGCCCACCACAGGGCACGCACCAAGCACACTCTAGGGACAATTTTTAGGATCGCCAATGTACCTAACCTACATGTCTTTGGACTGTGGGAGGAAACCCACGCAGACATAGGGAGGGCACGGGAAGCAAACCCCAGGTCTCCTTACTGCGAGGCCACTGCGCCCACTATGCCGCCCTTATACCGCATTTATGTGTGTACCATGCACACATTTTTTCCCCCAATATTAGCATTAGAAAATCAGGTGCGCGTCATACACGAGGAAATGTAATTCTGTAATGCTTACTTCTTCTGCTTGGGCTCGCTCGCTCTCTCTCTCTCTCTCTCGCTTACTCGCCCACTCATGTGCTCTCTCTCACTCGCTTGCTCGCCCACTCGCGCTCTCTCTCTCTCTCGCTCACTCGCTTACTCGCTTGCTCGCCCACTCGTGCTCTCTCTCATTAGCTTGCTCTCTCTTTCGCTCACTCGCCCACTCGCGCTCTCTCTCTCTCTCTCTCTCTCTATAAACGCTTCCTATACAATCACAACCCGCGTCGTACACGGGGCAAAACTTTTTTCGTCATTTTCTTTGTAAAAATTAGGGTGCGCGTCTTACACAAGGGCGCGTGGTACACGAGTAAATGCGGTATTTTTTAAACTTGAATCATTCATTGCTCGATATAAACATTCTGTTCATTCTTGACCATTCTTGAGTTTTATGTTTTGTAAAGACTGGCAGCGTTCTAAATGTGAGGTATCGGCTTCTAGTAGGACAACGTTAAGCCTTGGGCGCTGAAGCTAATAATTTACCTTTTAATAAATGATCAAGTGATGAACTGTGCTCCCCCTTTGTCTTGACATTCATTAACACACCTGTCAGTCACGTCCCACACTCACAGTGGTGTTATAAATGTCTGTGAACCTCACATAACGCACGGAGGTCCCATAATAAACATTTAAATACAATACACCACTTGTGTCTCACGCAGGCACCCCTTTATCTCTTGTGTCGATCAGGTCTGAAACGTGTCTTTAAGATTGTATCCAGCAGGGGGCACTAGCTCCCTTGTTGGAATAAGTTCTTTTGTAATTGCTGCGTGTTACATAACCCGAATCTAACTTCAGTTTCTGTATTACATCTTGCCTGAAGAAGGGGCCTGAGTTGCCTCGAAAGCTTGCATATTGTAATCTTTTTAGTTAGCCAATAAAAGGTGTCATTTTGCTTGGCTTTTCTCTACATTCGTAATGGCTAACACGGTACAACAACCTAGTATGTAGATATAAAATAAAAAGGTGATATCCCTCCCTCAGTGATACGGCGGTAAGAAATCACATAGGAGAAATAACTTAGCTTTCTGTAATACAACAGCAACAACAACCTTTATTCATATAGCACATTTTCATACAAATATTGTAGCTCAAAGTGCTTTACACGATGAAGAAAAGAGAAATAAAAGACAAAGTAAGAATTAAAAATAAGACAACACTAATTAACATACACTCACCTAAAGGATTATTAGGAACACCTGTTCAATTTCTCATTAATGCAATTATCTAATCAACCAATCACATGGCAGTTGCTTCAATGCATTTAGCGGTGTGGTCCTGGTCAAGACAATCTCCTGAACTCCAAACTGAATGTCAGAATGGCAAAGAAAGGTGATTTAAGCAATTCTGAGCGTGGCATGGTTGTTGATGCCAGACGGGCCGGTCTGAGTATTTCACAATCTGCTCAGTTACTGGGATTTTCACGCACAACCATTTCTAGGGTTTACAAAGAATGGTGTGAAAAGGGAAAAACATCCAGTATGCGGCAGTCCTGTGGGCGAAAATGCCTTGTTGATGCTAGAGGTCAGAGGAGAATGAATGGGCCGACTGATTCAAGCTGATAGAAGAGCCACTTTGACTGAAATAACCACTCGTTACAACCGAGGTATGCAGCAAAGCATTTGTGAAGCCACAACACGCACAACCTTGAGGCGGATGGGCTACAACAGCAGAAGACCCCACCGGGTACCACTCATCTCCACTACAAATAGGAAAAAGAGGCTACAATTTGCACGAGCTCACCAAAATTGGACAGTTGAAGACTGGAAAAATGTTGCCTGGTCTGATGAGTCTCAATTTCTGTCGACATTCAAGTGGTAGAGTCAGAATTTGGCGTAAACAGAATGAGAACATGGATCCATCATGCCTTGTTACCACTGTGCAGGCTGGTGGTGGTGGTGTAATGGTGTGGGGGATGTTTTCTTGGCACACTTTAGGCCCCTTAGTGCCATTTGGGCATCGTTTAAATGCCACGGGCCACCTGAGCATTGTTTCTGACCATGTCCATCCCTTCATGACCACCATGTACCCATCCTCTGATGGCTACTTCCAGCAGGATAATGCACCATGTCACAAAGCTCGAATCATTTCAAATTGGTTTCTTGAACATGACAATGAGTTCACTGTACTAAAATGGCCCCCACAGTCACCAGATCTCAACCCAATAGAGCATCTTTGGGATGTGGTGGAACAGGAGCTTCATGCCCTGGATGTGCATCCCACAAATCTCCATCAACTACAAGATGCTATCCTATCAATATGGGCCAACATTTCTAAAGAATGCTTTCAGCACCTTGTTGAATCAATGCCATGTAAAATTAAGGCAGTTCTGAAGGTCAAACACCGTATTAGTATGGTGCTCCTAATAATCCTTTAGGTGAGTGTAGAATAAGAGTAATGTCCGATGGCCAAGGAGGACAGAAAAAACAAAAAAAAAAAACTCCAGACGGCTGAAGAGAAAAAATAAAATCTGCAGGGGTTCAGGGGTCATGAGACCACCTCTAGGCATTCTACCTGACATAAATGACCTCAGTCAGTCCTCTTTGTATTCAGGTTTCACATGGAAGGACTTGATGATGACGGTCACGTGAACTTCTGGCCCTTAATCCTTCAATGTAGGGACATCACGGTGCTTTGATCAGGTGGTGGTGGCACAGATCGCCACCACAGAAAACCGGAAAAAGAACAGAAGAGAGAGTAGGGGTTAGTATGGATTTTGGAGCCACCATGAATAGTAATGATAATTAATTGAATATGCAGAGCATCAGGATTAAACTAAGATGAAGTTATGACAAAGCCAAGTTAAAGTAATGTGTTTTCAGCAGAGTTTTAAAGTGCTCCACCATATCAGTCTGGCGAATTCCTATTGGCAGGCTATTCCAGATTATAGGTGCCTAACAGCAGAAGGCCGCCTGCCTCACCACTTCTTTTAAGTTTAGCTCTTGGAATTCTAAGCAGACACTCATTTGAGGATCTAAGATTAAGATTTGGAATATATATGGTGTCAGACATTCCGATATATAAGATGGGGCGAGATTATTTAAGGCTTTGTAAACCATAAGCAGAATTTTAAAGTCAATCCTGAATGACACAGGTAACCAGTGTAGTGACATCATAACTGAAGAAATGTGCTCGGATTTTCTTTTCCTTAGTTCAGATTCTAGCAGCTCCATTCTGCACTCGTTGCAGTCGATTGATGTCTTTTTTTGGGTGGTCCTGAGAGGAGTGCGTTACAGTAATCTAGTCGGCTGAAAACAAAAGCATGAACTCATTTCTCAGCATCTTTCAATGATATAAGAGGTCTAACTTTTGTTATATTTCTTAAGTTAAAAAATGCTGTCCTAGTGGTCTGATTAACATGTGATTTTAAATTCAGGTCAAAGTCAATAGTTACCCCTAAATTCCTTACCTCTGTCTTGACTTTTAATCCTAATGCATCAAGTTTATTTCTAATGGTGGTTTACGTGGCACAACAGACAAGGAAGCCATGACAAAAACCAAGTTCGGGAGTGGGAGCCCAATGTGTAGAGTCTGCCATTTTCTTTGCTGCGGTGGATCAGATGACGTTATCTCCCATCCGTCCGTCGGCTTCAAAGGTGTGCCGGGCAATGTTAAACACTTTATACTCTTTCTCCATGTGCAGGCCCTGACTTAGGTGAATAATACAGGGTGGGCCATTTATATGGATACACCTCAATAAAATGGGAATGGTTGGTGATATTAACTTCCTGTTTGTGGCACATTAGTATATGTGAGGGGGGATACTGTTCAAGATGGGTGGTGACCATGGTGGCCAGTTTGAAGTCAGCCATTTTGGATCCAACTTTTGTTTTTTTCAATAGGAAGAGGGTCATGTGACACATCAAACGTATTGGGAATTTCACAAGAAAAACAATGGTGTGCTTGGTTGTAATGTAACTTTATTCTTTCATGAGTTATTTACAAGTTTCTGACCACTTATAAAATGTGTTCAATGTGCTGCCCATTGTGTTGGATTGTCAATGCAACCCTCTTCTCTCACTCTTCACACACTGATAGCAACACCGCAGGAGAAATGCTAGCACAGGCTTCCAGTATCCGTAGTTTCAGGTGCTGCACATCTCGTATCTTCACAGCATAGACAATTGCCTTCAGATGACCCCAAAGATAAAAAGTCTAAGGGGGTCAGATCGGGAGACCTTGGGGCCATTCAACTGGCCCACGACGACCAATCCACTTTCCAGGAAACTGTTCATCTAGGAATGCTCGGACCTGACACCCATAATGTGGTGGTGCACCATCTTGCTGGAAAAACTCAGGGAACGTGCCAGCTTCAGTGCATAAAGAGGGAAACACATCATCATGTAGCAATTTCGCATATCCAGTGGCCTTGAGGTTTCCATTGATGAAGAATGGCCCCACTATCTTTGTACCCCATATACCACACCATACCATCAATTTTTTGTTCCAACAGTCTTGGAGGGATCTATCCAATGTGGGTTAGTGTCAGACCAATAGCGGTGGTTTTGTTTGTTAACTTCACCATTCACATAAAAGTTTGCCTCATCACTGAACAAAATCTTCTGTAAACTGAGGGTCCTGTTCCAATTTTTGTTTTGCCCATTCTGCAAATTCAGTGCGCCGATCTGGGTCATCCTCGTTGAGATGCTGCAGTAGCTGGAGTTTGTAAGGGTGCCATTTGTGAGTAGCTAATATCCGCCGAAGGGATGTTCGACTAATGCCACTCTCCAGTGACATGCGGCGAGTGCTACGCTGTGGGCTCTTGCTGAATGAAGCTAGGACAGCCACTGATGTTTCTTCATTAGTGACAGTTTTCATGCGTCCACATTTTGGCAAATCCAACACTGAACCAGTTTCACGAAACTTAGCAAGCAGTTTGCTAACTGTAGCATGGGAGATGGGTGGTCTCGTAGGGTGTCTTGCATTGAAATCTGCTGCAATGACCCGGTTACTGCGTTCACCAGACATCAACACAATTTCTATCCGCTCCTCACGTGTTAACCTCTGCGACATGTCAATGGCTGTAAACAAAGAGAAACTTGTAAATAACTCATGAAAGAATAAAGTTACGTTAAAACCAAGCACACCATTGTTTTTCTTGTGAAATTCCCAATAAGTTTGATGTGTCACATGACCCTCTTCCTATTGAAAAAACAAAAGTTGGATCCAAAATGGCCGACTTCAAAATGGCCACCATGGTCACCACCCATCTTGAAAAGTTTCCCCCCTCACATATACTAATGTGCCACAAACAGGAAGTTAATATCACCAACCATTCCCATTTTATTAAGGTGTATCCATATAAATGGCCCACCCTGTACAATTCCAAACAAGGCAAAGAGAGGATACAATCTCATGCTGACTCTGACGCACAGAAATAGTGCACGTTGCCCATTTCGCAGTTGGTCCTTGTCTTAAAATGCTTGCCTAGCAGCTATAAATGCTGAGGTCTTGTGTTAGCTGTACATGTGAGAAGAAAAGAAATGCAGACTGAAAATATTTGCACAGAGCACAGTGACATATTAAACTTATACAGTGGTATCTCAGCATACGTCTGCTTTGGAATAAGTCCAACTTGGTATACGTCCTGTTTGGACGCGAGAAATTTTTGCTTGGTATACGACCTTTGTTTGGAATACAACTCGTGTGCTAGAACACCGCGCGCTACCCTTGTTTACCTCTCTCGAGACAAAGCCACGACTGCCCACGAGCATCAGTACGCCAGTTGCTAGCATTCTGTGAACCACCCGCGCTATATCTCTCTGTGAATGTTCACGTGATTTTGTGTTTTTTCACGTAAATTTGAATTGATTGCTGAAAACTATGAAGGTGGCATGCGTATCTGGGACTTGGCTACTGCATACTGTATGCCGAGAACGAAGGTATCTACGGCTGTGAAAAACAAAGACGTTATTAAAAAGTAAGGTGAGGTTACATTTTCATTTATTTCATCTAATTTCTTTTGTATTTATGTATTTTAGTATCAAGCAGTATTTAAATTATTTTATACAATCTCATCAATGTATGATATGGCAATAACAATAGGATTTTTTTTCATGGGAACGGATTAGAGGAGGGAGAGGAGGGTCCATCAGATTGTTGAACCTCGGATTCAGGTGTGGTTTTGGTCCTGGTCACGGAACAGTGGACCAGCTCTACACCCTTAGCAGGGTCCTGGAGGGTGTATGGGAGTTTGCCCCACCAGTCTACATGTGTTTTGTGGGCTTGGAAAAGGCATTCGACCGTGTCCCTCAGGGAATCTTGTGGGGGGTGCTCCGGGAGTATGGGGTACCGGACCCCCTGATAAGGGCTGTTCGGTCCCTGTACAACCGGTGTCAGAGCTTGGTCCGCATTGCCAGCAGTAAGTCGAGCCCGTTTCCAGTGAGAGTTAGACTCTGCCAGGGCTGCCCTTTGTCACCGATTCTGTTCATAACTTTTATGGACAGAATTTCTAGGCGCAGCCAGGGTGTTGAGGGGGTCAGGACTCAGGATTGGGTCACTGCTTTTTGCAGATGATGTTGTCCTGTTTGCTTCATCAGGCCTTGATCTTCAGCTCTCTCTGAATCGGTTCACAGCTGAGTGTGAAGCAGCTGGGATGGGAATCGGCACCTCCAAATCCGAGACCATGGTCCTCAGCCGGAAAAGGGTGGAGTGCCCTTGAGAGATCTTGCCCCAAGTGGAGGAGTTCAAGTATCTCGGGGTCTTGTTCACGAGTGAGGGAAGAATGGAGCGTGAGATCGACAGACAGATCGGCTCTGCATCGGTCTGTCGTGGTGAAAAAGCTGTAAGGCAAAGCTCTCAATTTACCAGTCGATCTACGCTCCTACCCTCACCTATGGTCATGAGCTATGGGTAGTGACTGAAAGAACGAGATCGCGAATACAAGCGGCTGAAATGAGCTTCCTCTGCAGGGTGTCTGGGCTTTCCCTTAAAGATAGGGTGAGAAGCTCAGTCATCCAGGAGGGGCTCAGAGTAGAGCCGCTGCTCCTCCGCATCGAGAGGAGTCAGATGAGGTGGCTCGGGCATCTGATCAGGATGCCTCCTGGACGTCTCCCTGGTGAGGTGTTCCGGGCACGTCCAACTGGGAGGAGGCCCCGGGGAAGACCCAGGCCACATTGGAGGGACTATATCTCCCAGCTGGCCTGGGAACGTCTTGGGATTCTCCCGGAAGAACTGGAAGAAGTGGCCGGGGAGAGGGAAGTCTGGGCATCTCTGCTCAAGTTGCTGCCCCTGCAACCCGATCTCGGATAAGCGGAAGAGGATGGATGGATGGATTGGAACGGATTAATCATTTTCCCTTTATTTCTTATGGGAAAAATCCGTTTGGTATACGTCCTGTTTATTATAAGTCAAAGGATCTGGAACGGATTAAGGACGTACACCGAGGTACCACTGTATTCTGATTACATAGGTACAGTATATAAACCCCTGGGTCTGATTAGTTGCGGTACGCAGCAATCTGAACCTCTGTCTACGCACTTCTCTTTTTCTTGATCCAACTGTGGTCATCACTCGCCTTTGTGATGGATGGCCGGGACACCCAAAGATTGGAAGGATGGAGGAAGACCGCTACTTTGGGACACTGCCTCCCCCAAGACGCTAGATCAGCTTAGCAGTGCCCCGGATTCCTGCAAGGCACCATGGGATCCAGAGTTCGGCTTCACAGCCCTGCTGGGTACCGTGGCAGCCACCAGGAGATGCTGTAGGGAGACCGGGGGATTTTTACTTTCCGTATAACCTAGAAGTACTCCCAAGTCATGGGGACGGAAGCCCCAAAGTACTTCTGGGCTGAAGAAAAGTCAAGCCCTCCATCTGACACGTGGGAGGAAGAACGGAAGCACTTCTGGGTCAAGGACTATATAAAGGACTGTTGGGAACCCAGCAAGCAAGGCTGGAGTTGGGAGGTAGTAGGACAGAGGTTGCTGGAGGTGTGGAGGAGAGAATTGAGTGCGGTTATTGTACTGTTTATTGTAATTATTAGTATTACTTGCCTGTGTATGGTTGTTGGGGTGCTTAGAGGCACTATTACAGAAAAGGAAAGAATTAAAAAAACCTTTTTGTGCTTTTACCTGGTGTCCTGGACATTTGTCTGTCGGGTTCAAAGGAGCGGCAGTGCCCTCTAGTGTCACACCTTTTAAGTGTCTTTTAAAGCTTCATTGTTTAAAGCACTATAAAAACAACAAATCTGTTTGCATTATACATTCTTACTTAAGCCATAAAGCATGCCTTGTTTGCTCCCATATCAGATCAGATGTAACGGTGTTGGGAAAAGAATCATTTAAATTCCTCATATTTGTTCCTCTTGTTTTAGTGTCTGGACACCCAGTATTAAAAGAAGCAGACATGAGGATTGTGGGAAAACTGGTGGCCACGTCAATCAGAGAACGAAAAGAGAGACGGAATGCCCTGAGCCTGAATATTGAAGGACAGACTGGGAAAAAATAAATCTTTGTGAAGAAGAAGCAGCGCCAAGAGTGCCTTTTACGCTGAGGACAGCGCACTCCACGCTAATGGAGGTCCCTTCTCGTCAGTGAGTGGCTGTTGAGCACAAGTCTTAGTCGAGTTGTTTTATATCGGTTTGGAAGTTGAAATATTGTAATATTTCAGGGCTCTGTTCTTTTATGTGTTTCTTAAAAGTTTTTGATTTGATTTATTAAGATACAGTGATGAAGCATACTCTTGGGAGTTTGACTCTGCTGTTTATTATTCATATTTTAATGTACCTCATTCTGTGTTGATTTAAAAGTAACTGATAAATAAAAAATGATTGTATTTATTTATAAACATAGAGGAATTTCTGAAGACATTTTTAATTTGGTTTGCTTTCATCTTCACAGATTCCTTGCCCTCTAACTTCTTCTCACAATAATCCACAAACAGAATTACAGTATTCCTAAACGTTGATTTTGTTATCTTTCCTGATAATTTGAACTGATTTTCTATTCTACTAGCTGTCCACCCTGGCTGTGCCCATGTAGTGGTGAAACAGGACAAACTTTAAAAATCAATTGACGTTGGCACTATATCTGACCGTGTTCATTTCTGACGGGAGAGCGTCCTCCGTGTGAGGAGAAAAGCATGTGGCCGTGATATATCTGGCAATGAGCAGGTACCCTCTAAAACACATGTAGCTCTGATCTCCCTCTCTCAAAAACGTCAAACATTACTCTTTAACAATCTGTAGATGATGATGTCTGCTGAACAAACAGGTATCACTAGCTAAGCGGCTAGACAGGGTGTGCGCCAACATGTGGCGAGAGGTACAGCGACTCGAATGGAGGCTGGCGTGTGAGAGAGGAGAGACCCTCCCAGCTCCCTACTCGTGAAGCCCCACCCAGCTCTCTACTCCTGAGGTCCGCCTCCCCTCGGCCCGCAGCCTCCCTCTCAGATTCGCGCAAATAACTCGGTACCGTAAGTGAACTACAGTACATAGCGCAATGAGAGAAGTCGCAAAATCAACCGGAATGTTCAAGCAAATTATAGAAAAATAACCCAACCTAAATCCGTGAAGTAATTCTCTTGTGAAAAGCGGACAGACAGACAGGTGTTGGATTTTATATACAGTACTAGCCGTACCCCGCGGCTCCACTCATGTATTCGTGAAACAGGACAGTGAGGAGGACCCTGCCTGGCTCCCCACGCCTGACGTCACGCTTCCCCGTGCTCTCTTGGATTAGCGCGAATATACAGTGGTGTGAAAAACTATTTGCCCCCTTCCTGATTTCTTATTCTTTTGCATGTTTGTCACACAAAATGTTTCTGATCATCAAACACATTTAACCATTAGTCAAATATAACACAAGTAAACACAAAATGCAGTTTTTAAATGATGGTTTTATTATTTAGGGAGAAAAAATCCAAACCTACATGGCCCTGTGTGAAAAGTAATTGCCCCCTTGTTAACAAAGAACCTAACTGTGGTGTATCACACCTGAGTTCAATTTCCTGATTACTGCCACACCTGTTTCAATCAAGAAATCACTTCAATAGGAGCTGCCTGACACAGAGAAGTAGACCAAAAGCACCTCAAAAGCTAGACATCATGCCAAGATCCAAAGAAATTCAGGAACAAATGAGAACAGAAGTCATTGAGATCTATCAGTCTGGTAAAGGTTATAAAGCCATTTCTAAAGCTTTGGGACTCCAGCGAACCACAGTGAGAGCCATTATCCACAAATGGCAAAACATGGAACAGTGGTGAACCTTCCCAGGAGTGGCGGCCGACCAAAATTACCCCAAGAGCAGAGGCGACTCATCTGAGAGGTCACAAAGACCCCAGGACAACGTCTAAAGAACTGCAGGCCTCACTTGCCTCAATTAAGGTCAGTGTTCACGACTCCACCCTAAGAAAGAGACTGGGCAAAAAGGCCTGCATGGCAGATTTCAAACGCAAAACCACTGTTAAGCAAAAAGAACATTAGGGCTCATCTCAATTTTGCTAAGAAACATCTCAATGATTGCCAAGACTTTTGGGAAAATACCTTGTGGACTGATGAGACAAAAGTTGAACTTTTGGAAGGCCAATGTCCCGTTACATCTGGCGTAAAAGGAACACAGGATTTCTGAAAAAGAACATCATACCAACAGTAAAATATGGTGGTGGTAGTGTGATGGTCTGGGGTTGTTTTGCTGCTTCAGGACCTGGAAGGCTTGCTGTGATAGATGGAACCATGAATTCTACTGTCTACCAAAAAATCCTGAAGGAGAATGTCCGCCATCTGTTCGTCAACTCAAGCTGAAGCGATCTTGGGTGCTGCAACAGGACAATGACCCAAAACACACCAGCAAATCCACCTCTGAATGGCTGAAGAAAAACAAAATGAAGACTTTGGAGTGGCCTAGTCAAAGTCCTGACCTGAATCCAATTGAGATGCTATGGCATGACCTTAAAAAGGCGGTTCATGCTAGAAAACCCTCAAATAAAGCTGAATTACAACAATTCTGCAAAGATGAGTGGGCCAAAATTCCTCCAGAGCGCTGTAAAAGACTCATTGCAAGTTATCGCAAACGCTTGATTGCAGTTATTGCTGCTAAGGGTGGCCCAACCAGTTATTAGGTTCAGGGGGCAATTACTTTTTCACACAGGGCCATGTAGGTTTGGATTTTTTTCTCCCTAAATAATAAAACCATCATTTAAAAACTGCATTTTGTGTTGACTTGTGTTATATTTGACTAATGGTTAAATGTGTTTGATGATCAGAAACATTTTGTGTGACAAACATGCAAAAGAATAAGAAATCAGGAAGGGGGCAAATAGTTTTTCACACCACTGTATCACTCTTGCAAGCGAGCTATGATTCTTAGCGCAATGAGAGAAGTCACAAAATCAACCGGAATGTTCAAGCAAATTCTACAAAAAAAAAAAGATCTAAATCCGTGAAGTAGTTCTCTCGTTCGCTAGTTGAGCGGAGGTAAGGTACGCCCTGCGGCTGGCATGTGAGTGAGGAGGGCCCCACTCCCCTCCCCTCGGCCCGCTGCGTGTCTCTCAGATTCTAGCAAATAAATCGGTACTGCAAGTGAACTATGATACTTAGCGTGATGAGAGAAGTCGCAAAATAAACCAGAATGTTCAAGCAAATTATAGAAAAAAACC
This sequence comes from Polypterus senegalus, assembly GCF_016835505.1. Classification (NCBI taxonomy): domain Eukaryota; kingdom Metazoa; phylum Chordata; class Cladistia; order Polypteriformes; family Polypteridae; genus Polypterus; species Polypterus senegalus. The sequence continues at coordinate 10,089,836 of NC_053157.1, read as the reverse complement.
CAAACTAAATCCGTGAAGTAATTCTCTTGTGAAAAGCAGACAGACAGACACACACAGACAGACAGGTGTTGGATTTTATATACAGTACTAGCCATCCCCCACGGCTCCACCCATGTAGTAATGAAACAGGACAGTGAGGGCCCCGCCTGGCTCCCCACGCCTGACGTCATGATTCCCCCTGCTGTCTCGGATTAGCACGAATATATCGATCCTGAAAGCGAACTATGATTCTTAGCGTAATGAGAGGAGTCGCAAAATCAACCAGAATGTTCAAGCAAATTATAGAAAAAAAAACTCGAACTAAATCCGTGAAGTAGTTCTGTGAAAAGCGGACAGACAGACAGATGTTGGATTTTATATACAGTACGTAGTAGTGAAACAGGACAGCGAGGAGGGCCCTGCCCGGCTCTACACTCCTGACGTCACGCTTCTTCCTCCCCTCGGCCCGCAGCCTCTGTCTTTGATTAGCGTAAATATATCAGTTCTGCAAGCAAACTATGATTCTTAGCGTAATGAGAGAAGTCGCAAAATCAACCGGAATGTTCAAGCAAATTATAGAAAAAAACGATTTAAATCTGTTAAGCAGTTCTCTTGTGAAAAGCAGACAGACATACGTTGGATTCTATATAGAGAGAGAGATAGATAGTGTCAGGGATGCCAGGGGCCATGACCCGGCCGGGACGCCATGAGGGACCGGATGTGGGTCTGCGCCCACCCTGGATCACGTGGGGGTCGCCTTCCTGGTTGTTCTGGGGGCCACGGGTACAAGGCATGGAAGCTCCACCCTGTAGGGGCCCGTGGTCACCGCCCCAATGCCCCGCCACACCAGGAAGTGCTGGGGGGAAGAATTAGGACGGCGCCCGGAGAGCTGCCGGGAGGACAGCCGACACTTCCGCCACGCTGGGGCGTGGCTAGAGGAGGAATGCCGGGAAAAACCTGGTGCTCATCCGGGTCCTGTATAAAAGGGGCCGTCTCCCTTCATTTAAGGCTAGAGTCGGGTGGAAGGAGGACAAGGCAGAAGAGAGTGGAGGCGGCCTGAAGAAGGCATATTGTGGCCAGGACTGTGTGTGTTTGGGGTTTGTGCACTTTGGACTGGGTCTGTGTGACCATTGAAAACATTTGTAAATATTGCAAATAAACGTGTGGTGGTTGAGAAACAACATGTCCGCCTGTCTGTGTCCGGTTCGGAGCCACAATAGATATATATATATATAGTGTAATAAATAGAGTCTTTCAAAAATAGAAAAGATTTGGGGATCGTCCCCATATATTGTCGTCCAGACAAAGTGAAAAATATGGTTGATTCAGAATGACTTTTCAGTACAGAATGAATGAATCACAGTAACAAAATGGCGTTTAAATAACAGATGGGATGATGGGAGAGGAAATGGTTGGCAGGAAGTGACGATTGGAGGCGGGACCACGGAACCAACGTCATTGTGAGTAGACAGGAGTAGTTGAGTGTGGAACCGGAAGTGATGTCATTGGATGGGAACCGGAAGTGATGTCATCGCGGCCATTTTGGAACTGAAAATGGATGGGTTTATTTTTCTTCCAGTTTTCTGTAGGTAGAAAGAGATTCAGGTAAGTACCACGTGATAAACCCTTGTCTCGCGTGATTTTACTCACCTTTGGGCTCTTTGACTGCCTCCAACTCGCACGTGTGTGACAATAGATAATATTGGTAAATATTGTTCATTAACTATCATTCATCCATTCATTTTCCAAACCTCCTTATTCCAATTCAGTGTTGCACACCCTCATCCATGTTTACTGGGACAGTTTAGAGAGACCGTAGATTTATAGGATCCTTATGGTCACGTGTGCAGATTTCAGTGAAAATCTCATTTGCATCTTCAAATCAACACACAACACATCACCACTCTCTGGCTCCATGATCAAGGAATATAACTTCCTTACCTCAAAGTTTCTTTCTTCCTTCTGGAAACACAATGAAAACAGATGGTGGCAAAGGATCATCAGAAAATTCTCAAATTTTAATATAGAAAAAGCCCAAAGACCGAGACTGTTAAGTACACTCATGCTAGGCACGCCTGTACACCTGCTTATCCATGCAGTTATCTAATCAGCCAATCACGTGACAGAATGGGTAAAAAAAATTAGATCTCAGTGATTTCTACCATTGCATAATTATTAGTGCCAGATGATCTGGTTTGTGTATTTCTGGAATTGCTGATCTCCTCACACAGAACAGACTCTAGAGTTTTCTCAGAATGATGTGAACAACAAAAAATGTCCCTTGAGTGGTAGTTCTGTGAATGGAAACACCTTGTTGATGATGCCAGATTGAAGAAATGCAAGGGTTGACTCCGATTACCACTCTGTACAAATGCGGTGAGCAGAAAAGCACCTCAGAATGCAGAAACGGGTCAAACCTTGGGGCGGATGGGCTACAATAGTAGAAAATCAAGTCCGGTTCCACTCCTGTCAGCCAAGAACAGACAGCTGAAGACTACATAGGCATAGGCTCACCAAAACCGGACAGCTGAAGACTGGGAAGACGTAGCCTGATCTGATGAATCTCAACTTCTGCTAAGGCGTACGAGATTAGAATTCGGCACCAACAGCAACAATCCAGGCTGGTGGTAGCTGGGTAATGGTGTGGGGAATGTTTTGTTGGCACACTTTGGGCCTATTACAGGTACTCCTCACTTTACGACCGAGTTCTGTTCCTACGACTATGTCGTTAAGCGAATTGGTCGATAAGCGAGAAGCTTGGACCGGGAATATAGGATCGAAACTTTTTATGCATTTTTTCCATATGCCTTGCATACATTTATCTGTCACTTCATCCCAAGCTGATTTAATATTTTTAATGCAATGTAAAATACTGTACAATTTCCAAAAATCACGAAGGGTTACTACATCATTTTCTGTTGCTGCTACAGCTTGGGAAAAAGTCGTGCACAAATAAAACGCCTTGAACGTAGCTATAGCGCCCTGATCCATTGGCTGTAGGACAGCAGTTGTGTTTTTAGGAAGATACACTACCTTTACGTCTGGGTGTAGATCGTCAAGATGCTGGGGGTGGCCTGGAGTATTATCAAGCAGGAGAATAATTTTAAAATGAACTCCCACTTCCAAACAATAATGCTAGACTGAGGGTATGAAGCAGTTCAAAAACCAATCTTAAAATAAAGTTTGTGTCATCCATGCCTTTTTATTTGCACGATAGTAAACGGGCAGACTGTTTTTACCAACGTTCTTTAATGCACGTGGGTTTTCGGAGCGATAGACCAGGAAAGGCTTTAACTTGAACCCAGCGGCATTCCCTCCCAACAACAATGTGATCCTGTCTTTAAAAGCCTTGAAACCTGGCATTGCCTCAGCTTCTTTGTGCATATAGGACCTTTCAGGCATTTTTTTCCACCAAAGCCCGGTTTCATCCACATTGAATATCTGTTCCGGGCAGTAGCTACCTTTTTTTAATTATTCCATCCAATTCGTTAACAAATTTTTCTGCTGCTTCTACATCCGCGTTTGCCGCCTCACCGCTGTTTCTCCAATTATGCAGGTTGAATCTCCGCCTAAACTGTTGAAACCATCCATGGCTTGCTGTAAATGATTCTGTCGATTTTTCGCCTTCACGTGCCTTCAAAGTCTCAAAGATACTGCATGCCTTAGCTTGAATTATTAAAAGGCTTATCGGCAAGTTATTTTGCTTCTGGTTGTCAAACCAGATCGCCAATAATTTCTCCATCTCTTTTATAAGAGTTATTATGGCTTTAAATCCTGTCGATGATTTCGCCGCCTCTTTCACTTTATCCTTTAAAATCGTTGAAATTGTCGAATGTGCCAATTTCAAGTCACATGCTAATTCTTTAACCGTTTTACCAGCTTTTTAGTCTTGTATGAATTTTATTTTCATTGCAAGGTCGATAGCTTTCCCTCGTTTCTTAACAATTTCTCCAGATGATGCCATACTTTTTCCTTTCGTCAACATCGGTACTTTTTTGGGGTTACAAATATGTAAAAAAAAAACGAGGGTACACAGTGACTGCTTGTAGGAATGAAACTGACTGAACAAACGCATAGCAAGCCTGTAGTACGCTCAGTGCGCATGTCACCATTCGCCACTGACCGACACTCAAGCTGAGAAAGGGGATTCCCCGAATTGCAGGTCGAAACTCGATTGGTCGTTAAGCAAATAGGTCGTAAAGTTTAGGAGTACCTATATTACCAATTAACCATCACTTAAATATCATGGCCTATATGAGTATTGCTTACCATGTGCATCCCTTCACATCCATAATTTACTCATCTTCTAATGGCTACTTCCAGCATGATAACACACATCACATCATAAAACAAAAGTCATCTCAAGCTGGTTACATGAACATGACAATGAGTTCAGTGTGTTTCGGTGGGCTTCCCAGTCACTGGATCGGAATCCAAAAAACATCTTTGGGATGTGGCAGAACGTGAGTTTCCTAGCATGAAGATGCAACTGATAAATCTGCAGAAATGGCAATCATGTCGACAGAATTTCAAAGGAATATTGTAAACATCTGGTGGGCTAAATGAATGCCATGAAGAACTGAGGCTGTTTTGAGAGCAGAAGGAGACCCCACCCAGTATTAATATAGAGTTATAGCGGATATCTATACCAGGGATTTTCAACCTATGGAGCGTGGACACGTGTCATCTGGGGCGCAAAGTTTGACCGCAAATTCAGTGTGAAATCTTAGTTATCTTTGAAAGTCACTAATTCATTAATCAATCTCACAACAATAACCCTATCTGTTTTGCGATCACCGGTGACCGTTTGTCTGTGCACACTGCTTCTAGCAAAGGACAAATCCATAGAAGGCTAAACGGTTCCTGGTTAAAAATGAAACAGTGGCTGGCCACATTAAGAAAAGTAGGCAACGGAAATACTACTAATGTAACTGACAGCAACAAAGATCTGAAGAGTAGTGGCAACCGAATCCACTGCTGAACCTGACAATGATGAGACATCAACATCACATGCAGCGCTAGCATGTCAAAAGTGCAAGCCAGCGAAGGAACTATGATGAATGGTACATACAATACAATACAATTTATTTTTGTATCGCCCAAAATCACACCCGAAGTGCCCCAATGGGCTTTAACAGGCCCTGCCTCTTGACAGCCCCTCAGCCTTGACTCTCTTAGAAGACAAGAAAAAACTCCCTTGTAGGGAAAAAACGGAAGAAACCTTTCAGGTAGGTTGGGCGTGCAGTGGAAAAAAAAGGGGGTCAATACAACACAATACACAGAACAGAACACAAGTCATCCTCAATACAGTATAATAGTAAAATAAAAATATTACAAGTACAGAGTAGAATTCAATAGTAGAGGATATCCCATAATTGGATTTGGATTTGTTTAGAGTCCTGGAGACCTTGGCCATCAAGGTGCCTCCCCCTATTGGCCATTGAGTCAGCGATGGGCCAGCCAATCCGATTACAGGACCCCTCTTTCCCACGATTCCTGCAATCCTCCATCAGGGATGACTTTACCTTAGGCAGGCAAAACAACTTGGCAGGTGGGCAGTGGCACCAAGTGCCACATTTGAGTACTGAAAAGAGAAACAGAACAGGTGAGGGTTAGTAACAAATTCTAACTCTCATGTTACTTATGTTTTAATGCTAATGACCAACATTAGAGATGCAGTCTGCACAGTTAATCAGCAGCTCTAGTCAGGGTGTGCTAAACTGAAGTAGTGAGTCTTCAGCCGGGACTTGAATGCTGAGATCGAAGGGGGCAACTCTTATAGTAGCAGGAACACCATTCCACAGTTTAGGGGGTCCTGTAACTAAAAGCACGACCTCCCGCTGTTATTTTATTAATTCTTGGAATCATAAACTGACCAGCATCTTGATATCTTAATGTGCGCTCAGGTTTGTAAGTCATGATAAGTTCAGACAAGTAAACTGGACCTCGGCCATTTAAGGCTTTATATGTTAAAAGGATTTTGAAATCTGCCCTAAACTTAACCGGGATCCAGTGTAAGGATTTAAGAACTGGAGTTATGTGTTTGTATTTTTTTTGTTCTTGTAATAATTCTTGCAACAGCTTTTTGGATTAACTGGAGGCTGTATAGAGCACAGTTTGAACATCCTACTAGAAATAAATGCATAAATTTACATCCAGACAGGAGACAGAGGCACTTAAATAGGCTAATACCAGGTTAAGTACATATATATATATATATATATATATATATATATATATATATATATATATATATATATATATATATATATATATATATATATATATATATATATATATATATATAGTCACACACATGCACACGGGAGGCAGCTAATGGGCTTAAATGACAGTAATTCCGAACCAAAACGGGGGATGGCAGAGTGCACTGACTCTTTTTCCTCACTTATCTGCAGACCATCCACAGGAAATTCCGTCTGGTCCTGGTGACATCAATTCTAGTTCCGACTCCTTTGACGTCACTTCTGGGTCTAAGCCAATGGATGAAGACCTTTCCGGTTCCGTCCCCTCTGATGTCATTTCCTTTATTGGCCTTTAAAAGCCGCCACCTTTCCCCCTATCCCCTTGGTTCTGTTTGGGACTCTGCTTTGTGCACATCAGTGCTATCACTTTTTCAACTTTGCAGCCAGGAAACAATATACGGGTGGCTACCCCATACCTTGGTATGGCTCTTTTATATATATATATATATATATATATATATATATATATATATATATATATATATATATATATATATATATATATATATATATATATACAGGTGCTGGTCATAAAATTAGAATATCATGACAAAGTTGATTTATTTCAGTAATTCCATTCAAAAGTGAAACTTGTATATTAGATTCATTCATTACACACAGACTGATGTATTTCAAATGTTTATTTCTTTTAATTTTGATGATTATAACTGACAACTAATGAAAGTCCCAAATTCAGTATCTCGGAAAATTAGAATATTGTGAAAAGGTTCAATATTGAAGACACCTGGTGCCACACTCTAATCAGCTAATTAACTCAAAACACCTGCAAAAGCCTTTAAATGGTCTCTCAGTCTAGTTCTGTAGGCTACACAATCATGGGGAAGACTGCTGACTTGACAGTTGTCCAAAAGACGACCATTGACACCTTGCACAAGGAGGGCAAGACACAAAAGGTCATTGCTAAAGAGGCTGGCTGTTCACAGAGCTCTGTGTCCAAGCACATTAATAGAGAGGCGAAGGGAAGGACAAGATGTGGTAGAAAAAGTGTACAAGCAATAGGGATAACCGCTTATACCCTGGAGAGGATTGTGAAACAAAACTGTGTGGGAGATTCACAAAGAGTGGACTGCAGCTGGAGTCAGTGCTTCAAGAACCACCAGCACAGACGTATGCAAGACATGGGTTTCAGCTGTCGATTCCTTGTGTCAAGCCACTCTTGAACAAGAGACAGCGCCAGAAGCGCCTCGACTGGGCTAAAGACAAAAGGACTGGACTGCTGCTGAGTGGTCCAAAGTTATGTTCTCTGATGAAAGTAAATTTTGCATTTCCTTTGGAAATCAAGGTCCCAGAGTCTGGAGGAAGAGAGGAGAGGCACAGAATCCACGTTGCTTGAGGTCCAGTGTAAAGTTTCCACAGTCAGTGATGGTTTGGGGTGCCATGTCATCTGCTGGTGTTGGTCCATTGTGTTTTCTGAGGTCCAAGGTCAACTCAGCCGTCTACCAGGAAGTTTTAGAGCACTTCATGCTTCCTGCTGCTGACGAACTTTATGGAGATGCAGATTTCATTTTCCAACAGGACCTGGCACCTGCACACAGTGCCAAAGCTACCAGTACCTGGTTTAAGGACCATGGTATCCCTGTTCTTGATTGGCCAGCAAACTCGCCTGACCTTAACCCCATAGAAAATCTATGGGGTATTGTGAAGAGGAAGATGCAATACGCCAGACCCAACAATTCAGAAGAGCTGAAGGCCACTATCAGAGCAACATGGGCTCTCATAACACCTGAGCAGTGCCACAGACTGATCGACTCCATGCCACGCCGCATTGCTGCAGTAATCCAGGCCAAAGGAGCCCCAACTAAATATTGAGTGCTGTACATGCTCATACTTTTCATGTTCATACCTTTCAGTTGGCCAACATTTCTAAAAATCCTTTTTTTGCATTGGTCTTAATTGATATTCTAATTTTCCGAGATACTGAATTTGGGACTTTTATTAGTTGTCAGTTATAATCATCAAAATTAAAAGAAATAAACATTTGAAATACATCAGTCTGTGTGTAATGAATGAATCTAATATACATATATATATATATATACACACAGTGATCCCTCGCTATATTGCTCTTCAACTTTCGCGGCTTCACTCCATTGAGGATTTTAAATGTAAGCATATCTAAATATATATCACTGATTTTTTGCTGGTTCGCGGATTTCTGCGGACAATGGGTCTTTTAATTTATGGTACATGCTTCCTCAGTTTGTTTGCCCAGTTGATTTCATACAAGGGACGCTATTGGCGGATGGCTTAGAAGCTACCCAATCAGAGCACGTATTACATATTAAATAAAACTCCTCAATGATATACGATGTGCTTCCCGCGCGGTGCTTGATTGTTTCCTTTTCTCTGTCTCTCTCACTCTCTCTGCTTGACGGACAGGGTGTGAGCAGAGGGGCTGTTTGCACAGAGGATACGGACGCTCCTCTACAAAATGCCGCTTTATCGCGGTGTGCATACTTAAAAGCCCAAAAGCATGTATTGATTTTTTGATTGTTTGCTTTTCTTTCTTGCTCTCTCTCTCTCTCTCTGACATTCTCCACTCCTGACACGCACTTTGAAGAGGAAGATATGTTTGCATTCTTTTAATTGTGAGAAAGAAATGTCATCTCTGTCTTGTCATGGAGCACAGTTTAAACTTTTGACTAAAGGGGTGTTATTTCATGTCTAGAGGGCTCTAATAATGTTAACAGGGTGGGAGAGTGTATAAGGGCTTAAAATATATAAAAAATAACCATACAAACATATGGTTTCTACTTCGCGGATTTTCATCTATCACGGGGGGTTCTGGAACGTAACCCCCGCGATCGAGGAGGGATTACTGTATATATTTATATATATATATATATTGTCAGGGATGCCAGGGGCAACGACCCGGCCGGGACGCCGTGAGGGACCGGAAGAGGGTCAGAGCCCATCCTGGATCACGTGGGGGCCGCCTTCCTGATTGCTCTGTGGGCCACGGGTACAGGGCATGGAAGCTCCACCCTGTAGGGGCCCGTGGTCACCGTCAGGAGGCGCCCCAATGCCATGGGGACCTGTTACCCCAGCACTTCCGCCACACCAGGAAGTGCTGGGGGTAAGAATTAGGACGGTGCCCGGAGAGCTGCTGGGAGGACAGCCGGCACTTCCACCACACTGGGGCGTGGCCGGAGGAGGAATGCCGGGAACACCTGGGGCTCATCCGGGGACTGTTTAAAAGGGGCCGTCTCCAATCATTCAGCGCTAGAGTCAGGTGGAAGGAGGACAAGGCAAGAGGAGAGTGTGGAGGCGGCCCGAAGAGAAGGCATTGCGTGGCCAGGACTGTGTTTGGGGTTTGTGCACTAATTGAACTGGGTCTGAGTGACCATATTATTGTACATATATTGTGTAAATAAACGTGTGGTGGTATTTAACAACATGTCCTCCTGTCTGTGTCCGGGTCGGCTCCACAATATATATATATATATTGTGGGGAACAGCCCGGACACAGACAGGTAGACATGTTTTTAAGCACTACAACACGTTTATTTACAAATATATACAAAGGTGGAACACACACAACCCAGCGCTGCAGCACCAATCACTCCAAAGTTCAGGCCCTCAAAACAATGCCTCACTCTCTTCAGGCCGCCTCTTTCCTCACCTCCCGAGCTCTGTCCTCTTCTAGCCGACTCCAGCCGTAGATGGAGGGAGATGGCCCTTTTTATGCACACCCGGATGTGCTCCAGGTGCCTCCATGCAATCTTCCACCGGCACTCCCCCGTGTAGCGGAAGTACTGGCTCTTCCCCCCAGCACTTCCGGGTGTGGCGGAAGTGCTGAGGTCCAGGTCTCCATAGGCATCGGGGCGCCCCCTGGCGGTGACCACGGGCCCCTACAGGGCTGAGCTTCAAAGTTCTGTACCCGTGGTTCCCAAAGGCACCAGGGTGGTCGCCCCCTCGTGGTCTAGAGGAGGCGCAAGCCCTCCTCTGGTCCTCCTGGGTGTCCCGGCTGGGTAGTGGGCCCCAGCCACAGTATGTATATATATATATATATATATATATATATATATATATATATATGTGTGTGTGTGTGTGTGTGTGTGTGTGTGTGTATATATATATATATATATATATATAACATAGTTTACTGTCAAATAATGCAAAGAGTACATGTTTGGGCTCATCAGGCATACACACTCTACTGCTCCCCTCTCGTGGATCGAACCTTGGATATCAGTGTCAGAGATGAAGCCCCTTTACGCTGCGCCACATCGTGTGGTCGGGACTCAGATTATGAATGCAATGAATGTAATTACTCCGGAGCTATAGGCTGTCAAATAAACGAACTACACGTGGTGGCTCAGCGTAAAGGGGCTTCGTCTCGGACGCTGACATTCAAGGTTCGAGGTGCATTATTTGACAGTAAACTATGCAACAGTCCATGATCTGCTTCTGAAGAGGGCACCGTGGCAGATGTTTGCTGAATGGCAGGCCAACCATAAGCGTTACCTGGTAGGTAACCACCCACACAATTCAGGTCTGGACTCAGACTATGAATGCAGTATATGTATGTATATATATATATATGTGTGTGTGGACGCTGGAGAGCGCTCTTGCCCTGTGAAACCCAACAGACAGATGTGCAGGACACATTTAAAAGCACCAAGAAGAATTTTAATTCTTTTCTTAAATAAAGTGCACAAAGCACCACAATCGTCACAATTCTCAATAATCACAATACTCCAATTCTCCTCCCAGCAGCTCCATAACACTCCCTCCCAACTTCGGCTCTCATGCTGGGTCTCCACCAGTCCTTTATATAGTCCTTGACCCGGAAGTGCTTCTCCTCTTCTGTTCACGCGACTTGTCAGCACTTCCGGGTCAGATGGAGAATTACATTTTTCTTCTGCCCATAAGTACTTCTGTCCTTCCGTCCCCATGATTTGGGAGTACTTCTGGGCTATATTGGAAACCGAGTCTTTTGACAGCTCCTCCTGGTGGCACCCACAGCACCCAGCAGGGCTGTGTATCCGAACTCCATGTCCCATAGTGCCCTGCGGGAATCCGGGGTACCACTGCACTCCAGGGAAGCTGCCATCTAGCATCTTGGGGGAAGCAGTGTCAGAAAGTCGCTGCCTTCCAACCATCCTTCTATTCCAGGGGCATCCTGGCCAGGTTGAGCTGCCGGCCGTCCATCACAATAGATATATAGATATATATTACTAGATTTGTGATACAGTACCTGCCAAATAATAAAAAGAGCACATGACACGTGTTTCGCCCTAATTGGGGCTCATCAGGCGTATTGCACCTTTGCTTCCCGTTATGGGGATCGAACCTCAGATATGAGCACCTGGACTACTTTATGGAACATCACAAGATTATATAGAGATTATTATATACATTACATATAATACAAGTTAAGGGAGATTATTATTAATATACTGTATAATATGCACTAGTGAGACCTCACCTGGAGTACTGTGTGCAGATTTGATCTCCATATCACATAAAAGATACAGCAGCGCTACACAAAGTCCAGAGGAGAGTAACTAGGCTGATTAAAAGACTGTGAAGTACGAGCGATAAGGAGAGATTGAAGGAGTCAAACCTTTTCAGTTTAAACAAAAGAAGATTAAAAGGTGACATAACTGAAGTGCTTAAAATTACGAGAAGAATTGGCACGGTAGATCCCGGCAGTTACTTTAAAATGAGTTCAACAAGAACGCAGGGGCACAGATTTACATTGCTTCATTTTTAAATTTGTTACAAATATTGGAAAGATTTTCTTTACACAATAAATTACCAGGTGGTGTGGTAGGCAGTAGACGTTTAGGGTCCCTCAAAACTCAACTTGATGTCTTTTTGGGAAATTGAGGTGCTTGATAGACCAAACAACAACATGTCCTATCGCACATTTTCTTACAAATGATGGAGCTCAGAGTGCTTTAGAAGATGAAGAAAGAGAAAAAAAAAAGACAAAATAAATAAGAAAATAGAATTAGGGAACACTAATTAAAATAGAATAGGGAGGACAGAAGAAACAAAAAACTCCAGATGGCTGGCGAAAAAAAACAAAATCTGCAGGGGGTCTGAGGCCACAAGACCACCCAATCCCCTCTAGGCAGTCTACCTGACATAAATGACCTCACAATCAGTCCTCATGGTATTCGGGGTTCACATGGAGGAACTTGATGATGACGGTCATGTGGACTTCTGGCCTTCAATCCATCAATGTAGGCACATCATGGTGCCCTGACCAGGTGGTGGTGGGAGGCGCAGGTCGCCAACACAGAAAACTGGAAAAAGAACAGAAGAGAGAGTAGGGGTTAGTACGGATTTCGGAGCCACCAGGAATGATATTGATAATTAAATGCATATACAGAATATCAGGGTTAAACTAAGATGAAGCTGTTCTCATAAAGATTGTTCTAATGTTTTGAATTAGGCCTTGCGCTCCGTTAGTTTAGTTTGTATTAGCAATCCTGGAGTGACATACCAGGTGGGGTGGTAGGTAGTAGAAGTTTAAGGTCCCTCAAAACTCAACTTGATGTCTTTTTGGGAAATTGAGGTGGAGTAGCATGGTGAGCTTGTTGGACCAAATGAAGTTGTTCTCATGAACATTTTTCTGTTTTGAATTAGGCCTTGGGCTCCATTTGTTTAGTTTGTATTAGCAATCCTGGAGCGAGATACCAGGTGGGGTGGTAGATAAAGGTACGCTGAGACCCATCCAAACCCAACCAGATGATATTTTGTAAAGTTTGTGTGACTAGAAAGACCTGCTCTTGTCAAAACCGCTCTAATCGCTCTGAACGACACATCACCCACCTCCAAGTTAGGAGAAACTTTCTTCTTTGTTATCCTTCTAAACGCTCTCCTTCAGAGTTCATTTGTTCTCTCTCTCTCTCTCTCTCTCTCACTCAAAGCACACCATCTGTTCACACTTTGTCTTCCTGCTGTTCACACTTCTCAAAACTTCATAGTCTTCCTTTTTTTTGGCTCCCTTTCCATAGCCTTCAGCTCTTCGCTGGCACATGGTAACTTTCCGCTCTACATTTGAATGATTCTCCCTTTAAGGTTCAAAGAAGTGACGTTGGAAAGACCTCCGGTGTCGTGCATGTGGTGGCCGGCAGCTCTTGAGGATTTGCTGACCTCTCAACACAACTTGAGTATCACAGAGTCCAAGTCTTGAATTCAAGAGAACGATCTTGTGCCTGGCTGAGGGGGTGGGCTGCTTCATTGGACCCAGAGCAAGACGTCATAGCGTGAGATGACAAGGACGAGTGTCAGGTGTGTCACAGGATTGATTATTTTACTGGTGTGTTCATTTTTTTATTATCTTATATTCCTCACTTGTTTAGATGGTGCTCTCGCATCAATTTCCTAGTATCTGTGATGGTTGGACTTCCTGATGGGACACAGTTAGGCAGAGTCACTTAATTTAGAGGTTGTGACCAGAAGTGTCAGCCGATAAATGTAACGTAACATTTATCCTTGGGTGATTAGGAGGTCACCAAGTACAGATACAAATTCTCAATGTGTATTTTTTCCTAAAGACTGGAAGATCGACAGTAGTATCCCAATATCTATAAAAAGGTGATGGGACTGGTTTGAGTATCTATAGGCCAGTAAGCTTAACATGCATCAACTTCTTCTTCTTCTTCTTCTTTCGGCTGCTCCCGTTAGGAGTTGCCACAGTGGATCATCTTTCTCCATATCTTCCTGTCCTCGTCATCTTGCTCTGTCACACCCATCACCTGCATGTCCTCTCTCACCACATCCATAAACCTCCTCTTAGTTCTTCCTCTTCTCCTCTTACCTGTCAGCTCTATCCTTAGCACCCTTCTCCCAATACACTCAGCATCTCTCCTCTACTCATGTCCACACCATCGCAATCTTGCAAAGTTCTTACCCTCAGCTTCACTCTCCTTACTTTCCTCCTCTCCTCCTGCCTCCGGATACATCTCCCCCCTCTTCTTCTTCTGCTTCTCCTTCTTTGGCCAACAGTAGCCCAATTTCCTCCAGCACCCTGTTGGCTAACAGTACTGGTGGCGGTTGTTGTTAACCCGGGGCTCGACCGATCCGGTATGGAAATTTGCATTGTTGTCTGCATATTGATTTGGTACAGTTTTACACCAGATGGCCATCCTGATGTAACCCTCCCCATTTATCCGGGCTTGGGACTGGCATGAAGAAACACACTGGTTTGTGCATCCTCTGTGGCTGGGTTAGAAGCCATTAACAACTTCTTCTTTCGGCTGCTCCCGTTAGAGGTTGCCACAGCGGATCATCTTCTTCCATATCTTTCTGTCCTCGTCATCTTGTTCTGTCACCAGCATCACCTTCGTGTCCTCTCTCACCACATCCATAAACCTTTTCTTAGACTTTCCTCTTTTCCTCTTCTCCTGGCAGCTCTATCCTTAGCACCCGTCTCCCAATATACCCCTCATCTCTCCTCTGCACATGTCCAGACCAACACAATCTCACCTCTCTGACTTTGTCTCCACACCGTCCCACTTGAGCTGACCCTCTAATGTCCTCATTTCTAATCCTGTCCAATGCAAATCTTCACATCTTTAACTCTGCCACCTCCAGCTCTGTCTCCTGTGCCACCGTCTCCAACTCATATAACATAGCTGGTATCACAACCATCCTGTAGACCTTCCCTTTCACTCTTCCTGATACCCGTCTGTCACAAATCACTCCGGACACTCTTCTCCACCCACTCCCCCCTGCCTGTACTCTCTTCTTCACTTCTCTTCCACAGTCCTCGTTACTCTGTACTGTTGATCCCAAGTATTTAAACTCATCCACCTTCGCCATCTCTACTACCCTCATCCTTACCATTCCACTGACCTCCCTCTCATTGACACACATGTATTCTGTCTTGGTGGTCCTGCTGACCTTCATTCCTCTCCTCTCATATCTCCACCTCTCCAGGGTCTCTTCGACCTGCTCCCTACTCTCACTACAGATCACAATGTCATCAGCAGACATCACAGACCACGAGGACTCCTGTCTAATCTCGTCTGTCAACCTGTCCATCACCATTACAAATAAGAAAGGGCTCAGAGTCGATCTCTGATGTAATCCCACCTCCATCACTCCTACCACAGACCTCACCACAGTCACACTCCCCTCATACATATCCTGTGCCACTCTTACGTACTTCTCTGCCACTCCCGACTTCCTCATACAACACCACATCTCCTCTCAGTCACCCTGTCAGATGCTTTCTCCAGGTCCACAAGGACGCAATGCAACTCCTTCTGGCCTTCTCTAAACTTCTCCATCAACACCCTCAGAGCAAACATCGCATCTGTGGTGCTCTTTCTTGGCATGAAACCATCCTGCTGCTCACTTATCACTACCTCACTTCTTAACCGAGCTTCCACTACTCTTTCCCATAACTTCATACTGTTTTGCTTATATATCAGTTCTAAAAGTTGGGGCCATCTGCCAGTAACTGCCAGAAACTGGCCTCCACCCTATAAATCTGGAGGTTCTCCCACCGTTCCTGGTGGTTACTCTTTCCCATAACTTCATACTGTTTTTGCCTATATACTGATTCCAAAAGTTTCGCCGTCACTCCTACCGCAGACCTCACCACGGTCACACTTCCCTCGTACATATCCTGTACAACTCTTATGCAAGAACAGATGTGTTAGAGAACAGGGGGTTCAGGTTGTGTTTCACTAATATGAAGGAATTTTATGAGGTAGCAAGAAAAACATAAAATCAGAAAGGTACATCCATCCATCCTGCTGTATCCTAACTACAGGGTCACGGGGGTCTGCTGGAGCCAATCCCAGCCAACACAGGGTGCGAGGCAGGAAATAAACCCGGAGAAGGGTGCCAGCCCACCACAAAGCACACACCAAGCACAATTTAGGATCGCCAATGCACCTAACCTGCATGTCTTTGGGAGGAAACCCACGCAGACACGGGGAGAACATGCAAACTCCATGCAGGGAGGACCCGGGAAGCGAACCCAGGTCTACTAACTGAGAGGCAGCAGCGCTACCCACTGCGCCACCGTGCCGCCCAGAAAGGTACATATGACGATCAAACTAAAGGAAGTGGGAACTCAGGGCACAGTCTATTTGTGAATACAGAATTGGCTTAAACACTAAGAATGAAAGGTTATGGTAAGAGAGCTTTATCAGAATTAGGTGATTGTTAAAAGTGGTGTCCCTAAAATGTGAAGGTGCTGGAGTCACAGTGCTTGTGATTCCTAGACAAGCTGGTTGGTTAAGTTTGCTGATGATGCTAACTAGATGGAACAAAAAAGATAGAATTAACTGAGACATTGATCTGGAGAGAATAAGGCATGAGGCAGACATGGGGATGATAAAGTGCAATGTAAGTAAGAATTAAATGTTAGATTTGAATACACAGTCGGTTATCAGAAACTTGAAAGTACCCCTTATGTGAAAGGCCTAGAATGCAAAATGAACTTGTCACTATTTACAACACAATACAATAGAATACAATTTATTTGTGTATCGCCCAAAATCACACAAGAAGTGCCGCAATGGGCTTTAACAGGCCCTGCCTCTTGACGACCCCAGCTTTGACTCTCTAAGAAGACAAGAAAACCCTTGTGGGGGAAAAAAATGGAAGAATCCTTGGGAAAGGCAGTTCAAAGAGAGACCCCCTTTCCAGGTAGGTGGTGGGGGTGTCAAAAAAAAAAGGGGGTCAACACAACACAGAACAGAACACAAGTAATCTTCAATACAATATAATAGTAAAATAGAAATATTACAAGGGCAGAGCAGAATTCAACAGGAGGTGATATCACATGAGACAGTGGTTCTCAACCTGTGGGGCGGACCCCCCTATGGGGGCGTGAAGATGTGAAAAAAAGAAAACAAGAATCAAAAATCTGAAAAAAACATCTGTTGAAACCAAAACAAATTGACTTAAACTGCATTCTGATACTAGAACGATAAATATAGAGTTAGATAAATGTCGATAAAAGTTAAGTAGGTATAATAAAATATGTATCTACATTTCAAAAAAAATGTTAGGGGGGGGCGCGATTAAAACTGTTATGAAAACTCGGGTCGCAAATAAAGGTTGAGAAACGTTGACATAAGAAGATTTGGATTTGTTCAGATTCCTGGAGACTTCAGCCATCGAGCTGCCTCCCCCCTATTGGCCATTCCACAGTTGACTCAGCGCTGGGCCAGCCAATCCGATGAAAGGACCCCTCAGAATGATGAGATAAAGACGTCGCAAAGGTTTGGGGCAGAAAAATTTGGGGCTGAAAAATTAGGTTTAAAAATGAACAGAGATGTTCACTGATCTGAGTCCAAAACAGAACTGCCTGTGTGGAGGCACGATGGCGACTTTAAAGGCCAGAACAGGAAGTGATGTCATCATCATTGGGGGTTGGAACCGGAAGTGGCGACATCATTTTGGAAGTGATGCCACTGGGACTAGGAGTGACTTCATTGTTTTGGGGGTCCGGAAGTGACATCATCAAAGGTGCTGGCAATGCAACTGACGTCTTCAGGAACCTCGCGGGATTTTCCGAGAATCGTCAGCAAGGAACTGAGAGGGACAGTTAGTGCACCCCGCCGCCCCCTGGTCTGTCATGGAATTACAATTACTCAGGCCCTTTAGTTGCCTCCTACTCGCACGTGTGTGACAACAAACACACCGCTACTTGTCTTTTTATTAAGGTGAATGGTGGGGGCCATTCCAGCAGGGCTGCTTTGGCACACCCGCACACATAGTGGATAGTAAAGGGGGAATGCAGACATGACAGAAAGCTGGATAGAACGTTTGTGATGTGCCATCTGTTAGAATGACAAATGCAATGCATATGTCTCTGTTATATGCCATTTGGTATGGGATTCATAAAAGCAGTGTTAATGATTTCATACGTAATCTGTTTGAATGATGCATTTTATTGCTACAAATGTTTGTGATGTGCCACCTGTTGGAATGAGAAATGCTCTGTGCCACCCTTAACCTATCCATCCATCCATTTTCTAACCTGCTGAATCCGAATAGGGTCACGGGGGTCTGCTGGAGCCAATCCCAGCCAACACAGGGCACAAGGCAGGAGCCAATCCTGGGCAGGGTGCCAACCCACCACAGACCCTTAACCTAAACAAAAGAAAAAAAACAGATATAAGAAAAGGAATTTGAACCCCAGCCTGAAAACATCCATCCATCCATTATTCAACCCGTTATATCCTAACTACAGGGTCACGGGGGTCTGCTGGAGCCAATTCACAGGGCGCATGACAGAAAACAAACCCCAGGCAGGGTGCCAGCCCACCGCAGGGCAGCCTGAAAACATAACATGGATAACTCAGCTCGATGTTATGTTATAGATGACAGAATTGAATTGTTGACCGCACTCATTTTGTCCTTTGACAGGTTATTTAACCTTTACCTTTTACTGTTGTATCCCGATAAGTCGCCTGCTATACATTAAAGATGTCTGTTTTGTGGAACCTTTTCAAAGCCCGAACAGTAAACTTGGCATATAAAGATCCCAACACTAAATGAAATGGTTCTTTATCAGACAAACGTACTACGAGGACCCACACAGCCCAATAAAGAGTGCACGTAGAGCGCAAGTGTAAAACAATGTGTTAACTTAGGTACTCGTAAGAATACGTTCATCACTGCTCGTTTCATGAGGAGCCATAAAGCGCGTTCCAAAAAGAGCACGTGATCTTTAATAATAACTAATTAAACAAAGCAAAATGTATTGAACTACCAGGAATAAAAGAGCAAACACGTTAAAGGCGTAAAAACACTGGCAAGCCTGATCATAGCTGATATATAGCGCCTTTCGTCACAATGAAATCCTCATGTTGACTGTTTTTATCACATTCCGAAATCTACATCAGAATATGGCACAGAAAAAAAAACCATGAAAAATACAAATCCATTTTTTTGTGGAAACAAGTATTAAGTGCAGGTGATATTTAATAGGAGGTGTAACTGTAGACGGAAATCATTTAAAATAAATAAAGACAGTGTGACAGGTGACAGGTAATCTTTACTCAGCGGCTCTCCGACGTCCTTCCTGGACACAGACATTAAAATGCGTCCCGTATAAAGACGCGTCACGTACTCACGCCAGACGACTTGGTCAATAAATGACACGCGAAACCTCCAACTAATTTTTCTTTTTCAGAATGTTCACTGCCATCGCGGTAAGCCTGTTTTCTGAATTGATTTTAAATTTAGCAGCAGTAATCTTATTTTTCTTTTTTCACCAAATGGTGCCCGAATGTTTTGGAGACAGCAGGCTGCTCGCAGCCTCGGCAGAGTTTTTAAAAGATGACAAATCGATTTCCTCCTCGCGCTGCTGCAAGCGCCATGGGTGGTGATTAAAGATCAAATGACGAGAAAAGTTCTCAAATGTTTAGTCCTGTTTTGTATACATGATGATAAGTCGGAGCCTGCAGCACAGAATCGTGGGGGGATCAGAGAAGCCTGGCACTGAACAGCGGGGCTGACAAACAGAAGAGCAAAACGAAAGGGCACCATGGGGGCAGAGAAAGTGGCCATCAGAATGTGAGCTTCTGGGCTCTGACGGGCTGTTACAGTCTCTAAAAGAAACGCTTCATCTTCAAGGACTTATTAAATGTTTGGTAACTGCGTTCACTTTAAACATTAGAACATTAGAACCCTCTAGACAAGAACAGGCCATTCAGCCCAACAAAGCTCGCCCCTCCTGTCCACTTATTTCTTCCAAGTTGAGTTTTGAAAGTCCCTAACGTCTTACTGTCTACCACACTACTTGGTCGCTTATTCCAAGTGTCTCTCGTTCTTTGTGTAAAGAAAAACTTCCTAATGTTTGTGCGAAATTCACCCTTCACATGTTTCTAACTGTCCCTGTGTTCTTGATGAACTTGTATTAAAGCCACCGTCTCGATCCATTGCACTAATTCCCTTCATAATTTTAAACCCTTCACTCATGTCTCCTCTTAATCTTCTTCTGTTTACACTGTAAAGGCTCAGCTCTTTTAATCTTTCCTCATAACTCATCCCCTGTAGCCTTTAATCAGCCCAGTTGCTCTTCTCTGAACCTTTTTCTAGTGCTGTTATGTCCTTATGGAGACCAAAACTGCCCACAGGACTCCAGATGAGCCCAAAGTGCATCATAAAGCTCACCAGTCCTGTCTACTAAACTCCTTGAAAAAAAAACATCAAGTCAAATTCTGAAGGCCCCTAAAGTCCTCCTGTCCACCACACCACTTGGTCTCTTACTCCAGGTGTCTGTGGTTCTCTGTATGAAGAGAAACTTCCTAACGTTTGTGTGAAATTTCCCCTTCAGAAGTTTCTAACTGTGTCCCTATGGTCTTGATTAACTCATTTTAATGTCATCATCTTGACCCACTGGACTTATTCCCTTCCAATCATCTCTCATGTTCATCTTTTTTTGCTTAAACTGTAAAGGCTCAGCTCTTTGAATCTTTCCTCATAACTCATCCCCTGTAGCCTTGAATTAGCCGAGTTGCTCTTCTCTGGACCTTCTCTGGTGCTGTTATGTCTTTATGGGGGAGACCAAAAACTTGACCCAGGACTCCAGATGAGACCTCACCAGTGTGTTATAAAGCTTGAGCAGAACCTCCTGTGACTCCACACATCAAGGCGCTATATGACCGGACATTCTGTTAGCCTTCTTAACAGCTTCTGAACACTGTCTGGAAGCCGATAGCTTAGAGTCCACTATGACTCCTAAATCCTTCTCATGAGGTGGACTCTCAATTTTCCATTTTACCGTTAAATAATTTACATTTATTTCCCATTGTGTATTCAAACCTCACATTTTCACTTCCTAAGTAGTACTAGGTTGTTGTACCGTGTTAGCCATTATGAATGTAGAGAAAAGCCAAGCAAAATGACACCTTTTTTTTATTGGCTAACAATATGACACCTTTTTATTGGCTAACAATAATATTGTTAGCCAATAAAAAGGTGTCATGTTGCTTGGCTTTTCTCACTTCCTAAGTGTAATTCTTTACATTTACTGACATTAAATTTCATCTGCCACAAATCTGCCCAAGTCTTTATGCTATCCAAGTCCCTCTGTGATGATATAACAGATTCCAAATTATCTGCCAATCCACCTATCTTGATATCATCTGCAAACTTAACCAGCTTATTCTTTATATTCCTATCCAAATCATTTATATATATTAAAAATAGCAGCGGCCCCAGCACTGACCCCTGCTGGTCACCACTCTTAACATCGGCCAATTCTGATGAGGTTCCTCGCACCATCACCCTCTGCTTCCTGTGTCTGAGCCAATTCTGCACCCATCTAAAAACATCACCCTGAACTGCCACTTCTTTTAATTTGATGCCCACCCTCTCATGTGGCACCTCATCAAATGCTTTCTGAAAGTCCAGATAAATAATATCCTAAGCTCCACTTTGATCGTATCCTTTTGTTGCCTCCTCATAGAATTCCAGCATGTTAGTAAAACACGACATCCCTCTTCTGACCCCCTGCTGACTGTTCACTGACACTCCTGTCCTTGCCAGGTGTTTCTCAAGCTTATCCTTAATAATTCCTTCCATTCATTTTTCTGTGATGCACGTTAAGCTTACTGGCCTATAGTTGCTTGGATCTGCCCTGTCACCCTTTTATATATATATATATATATACACCAAAGCATATTGCCAAATGTCCCCCTGGGGACAAATAAAGTTCTATCTATCTATCTATCTATCTATCTATCTATCTATCTATCTATCTATCTATCTATCTATCTATCTATCTATCTATCTATCTATCTATCTATCTATCTATCTATTATATAGTGCCTTATCTATCTATCTATCTATCTATCTATCTATCTATCTATCTATCTATCTATCTATCTATCTATCTATCTATCTATCTATCTATCGAAAGCAACGCATTCGTTTTTCACAGCAGACATTTCTGCTATTTACAAAAAAGGAGGATTTTCCTGTTTTATTTCCTCCACAAAACTCTGAACTGAAGAGCATCTTGAACATTTTAAATTTTCTCCAACAAGATTTTTATTTATTTTTCCTTAATAGTTCGGTTAAAAATGAAAGAGCAGTGCAAAACTTTAAAATACCAACCATCCATTATCCAACCCGCTATACTGTATATCCTAAGCAGGCTACTTGGTCACTTACTCCACGTGTCTGTGTTTCTCTGTGTGAAGAAAAACATCCTGATCAAAACAACCAAGCAATGGAAAAAGAATTGCATTCAATCCAACTCTGCTTCTTTTTTTGAGCTCCACAGTGGATTTCAAGTTCACTCCTGGGGGGCTTCTGTGGTGGCAGCTTTTGGTTCCCAGACTCCAAATCCCGGCAGTTTCATTCGTCCTCTAAACTGATCACTTTCATCCTTCTCTTAATTCTGCATTTAGAAGAACAGAGTCGCGTAAACTTCACGTGCATAACTAATATCCTGCCATCACTTTAAACACTTCACTCTCTTCAGTCATTTTCCAATTCATTTCATTTACAGTCATATGAAAAAGTTTGGGAACCCCTCTTAATTCTTTGGATTTTTGTTTCTCATTGGCTGACCTTCCTTTTAATATCTGACATGCCTTATGAACACAGTAGGATTTCAGCAGTGACATTAAGTTGATTGGATTAACAGAAAATATGCAATATGCATCATAACAAAATTAGACAGGTGCATAAATGTGGGCACCCCAACAGAGATATGACATCAATACTTAGTTGAGCCTCCTTTTGCTCCTTTGAGCCTCCAGACGCTGTCCCTATAGCCT
Source organism: Polypterus senegalus (assembly GCF_016835505.1). Lineage (NCBI taxonomy): Eukaryota > Metazoa > Chordata > Cladistia > Polypteriformes > Polypteridae > Polypterus > Polypterus senegalus. Next base: position 10,066,855 of record NC_053157.1, on the reverse strand, counting down.
GTGATGAGTGTCTGGATTCTGGATGGAGGTATTTCTGACCATTCTTTATACAAAATCTCTCCAGTTCAGTTCAATTTGATGGACAGCCTGCTTCAAATCATCCCATAGATTTTCGATGATATTCAAGTCAGGGACTGTGACGGCCATTCCAGAACATTGTACTTCTCCCTCTACATGAATGCCTTTGTAGATTTCGAACTGTGTTTTGGGTCATTGTCTTGTTGGAATATCCAACCCCTGCGTAACTTCAACTTTGTGACTGATGCTTGAACATTATCCTGAAGAATTTGTTGATATTGGGTTGAATTCATCTGACCCTCGACTTTAACAAGGGCCCCAGTCCCTGAACTGGCCACACAGCCCCACAGCATGATGGAACCTCCACCAAATTTGACAGAGGTAGCAGGTGTTTTCTTGGAATGCGTGTTCTTCTTCCGCCATGCAAAGAGCTTTTTGTTCTGACCAAATAACTCAATTCTTGTCTCATCAGTCCAAAGCACTTTGTTCCAAAATGAATCTGGCTTGTCTAAATGAGCATTTGATACAACAAGTGACTCTGTTTGTGGCGTGAGTGCAGAAAGGGCTTCTTTCTCATCACCCTGCCATACAGATGTTCTTTGTGCAAATTGCTCTGAATTGTAGAACGATGTACAGATACACCATCTGCAGCGAGATGTTCTTGCAGGTCTTTGGAGGTGATCTGTGGGTTGTCTGTCACCATTCTCACAATCCTGCTCATATGCCACTCCTGTATTTTTCTTGGCCTGCCAGACCTGCTGGGTTTAACAGCAACTGTGCCTGTGGCCTTCCATTTCCTGATTCCATTCCTTACAGTTGAAACTGACAGTTTAAACCTCTGAGATGGCTTTTTGTAGCCTTCACCTAAACCAGGAGACTCAACAATCTTTGTTTTCAGATCTTTTGAGAGTTGCTTTGAGGATCTCATGCTGTCTGTCACTCTTCAGAGGAGAGTCAAAGGGAAGGAAGCACAACTTGTAATTGACCACCTTAAATACCTTTGACCACTCATGATTGGACACTCCTGTCTATGAAGTTCAAGGCTTAACGAGCTCATCCAACCAAGTAATCAGCATTGAGCAGTGACAGGCATTCAAATCAGCACAATGACAAGGGGACCCTCATTTGTGCACAGCCAGTTGTTCACATTTGATTTAAATTCATACAACTAAATACTGCGTCACTAAAAATCTTTGTTCAGAAAACACAGCAGTACTCCTAGGAAATGACAGACACACCACTGTTATCTTTTTTACTGAAAGTAGAGTGAATTATTATGTAGGCTGAGAGGGGGTCACAAACTTTTTCATATGACTGTATTTTTTTTTTTTTATGGAGTTAAGTTTTTTTTTATGGAGTTTGAGAGTTCTAAGTTCTAATGCATTTGTGAGCAGCGACACATGACAGCCAGCACCTGTCATGATTTATTGGGGGGTCAGTGCCCATGGCATCAGTGAGGGCACCATTAATGCTGGGAGTTACGGACACACTTTAGAGCAACTTTTACTGCCATCTAGAGGTCGTCTTTTCCAGCAAACAATGGCAAATCTGCCTCCATTACATGCGCACGAGATGGTCAGCCCTGGCCTAGTGGGTGTTTGGGCCGACTGTGAAGGGGGCTGAATACTTTCTGAATTCACAATTCTATGCAATGTGCATTTGCAGGTATTGTATATTTTATACACAGCTTATTACGTTACAATATTTAAAGTCTTTAAAGAAACTTATGACTGGTGGGCACAAACAGCATGTGTGATCAGAGTCAGGTCCGAAAGCCAGCACCTGTGCTCTGGAACTTTCTATGGTGTGTTAGAGAATCAAAAGACAAAGATAAAAAGTTGGCAAGCTGATGAAAACAAAAAAAAACTTGCAATAATTGTAGAGAGGTGTTTACAGACTTGGGTTCAGGACTGAACTGGCTAAGATGGCGGAACTTCCAGTCCTCCTAGCAGGCAGGAAGAGGCGGGTCCAGGTGGACTGACACCTGGAAGTGACATCAGAAGTGTTACAGCCGTCAATCATCAGTCAAGAGAGAAAGGCATTAGAACACAGTGCCAAGCCCTGGTGTGGCAGTAGAATTACAGTCACTAGAGCCCTTCAGCTGTCCCCTATGGGTATGTGTGTGACAGGTGGCATTGGCTATAAGGTAGGATTAAAACCTGGGTGGGATGCCAGCCCCCCTCACTCACTGACTGACAGGGCCATATTCCTCATATATGTATGTGTGTGACAAGTGGCATTGGCTGTAAGTTAGGATTCAGCCCGGGGTGGGACTCACCAGTCCCCTCACTCACTTGCTCACTAACAGGGTCATATTCCCCCTGTGCATATGTGTGTGACAGGTAGCTTTGGCTGTAGGCAAGGATTTAACCCCAGGCAGGATGCCAGTCCCCTCACTCATTCCCAGGCTGACTGACAGGGCCATATTCCTCATATGTGTACACGTGTGACAGATGGCATTGGTTGTAAGGTAGGATTGAACCCTGGGTGAGACACCAGTCCCCTCACTCACTGGCTAACTGACAGGGCCATATTCCCCCTATGCGTATGTGTGTGACAGGCAGTCTTGACTGTAATGAAGGATTCAGCCCCGGGTGGGGTGCCAGTCCCCTCACTCACTCCCAGGCTGACTGACAGGGCCATATTCCTCATATGTGTATGCATGTGACAGGCAGCCTTGACTGTAATGAAGGATTCAGCACCGGGTAGGACGCCAGTCCCCTCACGCACTGACTGACAGGGCCATATTCCTCATATACGTACATGTGTGACAAGTGGCATTGGCTGTAAGTTAGGATTCAACCCGGGGACGGGACTCGCCAGTCCCCTCACTCACTTGCTCACTGACAGGGCCATATTCCCCTATGCAGGGCCATATTCCCCCTATGTGTGTGACAGGCAGCCTTGACTGTAATGAAGGATTCAGCACCGGGTGGGATTGCCAGTCCCCTCACTCACTCACTCACTGACTGTCTTAAGGGCCCAAATTCTAATCACCAGTCACCCTAAAGTTGACGTCATTCGGATGTGGCAGGGAAACCTGAAGGGTCAGGAGGAAAGTCGGAGGCTGAACGTGCCAGTTCCAGCGAGTGAGCCAGCAGAGCAGGGTTTGAACCCAAGTCCCCTGAAGGATCACCTCCTCTACAAGTGACATCAATTTGTCAGTTTTAATGTCTGTGGGCCTCAAGAGTCTAAAACGTGTCTGTGCAGATTGAAAAAAGCTGGCCTGTTTGTTACATTCGAAATCTATGAATATTTAATTCTCGGAGTGAGTGAGAGCGCACCGAATTCTGTCAGCAATTTGCGAGAGTGACAGACACAAATGTTTTATTAAATGTTGCCATCTGCACACACATGACTTGTCCTCAGGATGACCCGCTTATGTAATAAAGACGAGGCGCCTACCACTGAGCCGCCTGAATTCTCATCTACACGGAGGACAGCTGGGCCAGGTGCTCTACAGAAAACCGAGATCCCATGGAAACATTATGGACATTTTGATGTTGTCCAGTCTGTCTTCACAGAAGAGAAAGGAGGCCACCCAAAGTGCAGCTTTCCTAGATGGCCGAGGACAGCCTGCATTTCTCCATCTTTTCTCAGAAACGTCCGCAGGTGCTCAATGGACTTCATCCTCACCTCACATTTACTTTTAAATGATTAGCAGACGCTTTTATGCCAAGCGACTTACAAATGAGGTTAATATCATCAAGTACACGTCAGTCTGGGGAGCTGTTTGGGAACAAGTGTGACAGGACAAGGTGACAAAATTCATCACCACAAGTGAGGAGCTCAGAACAAAACTCAAGTGAGTTACAATTCCACCAACCTAGAGGGTCTTGAAATTCTCCTGAAACACACTGAGGGAGTCTGAATTTCAAATGAGGTGGGCATCTCCTTCAAACCAGGCAAGGGCTTCACATACAAAGAGTCAGGACTGAGATTTGATAGCTACACAGAGGTGGCATCACCAGGCTTAAGGAGCAGAGGAGCTCTGAGGTGACTCCATATATAAAATGAAGTCACATCCCACTGTGGCACCTGGTGGAACCAAGCGGGTGGTGGTGAAGGTGGCAAAGAATTTGACTGGCACCTAGCTACCATCTGTTCGGGGCACACAAGACACTTAGAAAGGCAAACAGGACGGCCATCCTGCACATCCGCTATTCTCAATCCTTATTTGGGACCTTGGCTTCGGCACCAGTGGATTCTCAGGGTACAGATGGTGCCCACCAGTCATAGGGTTCTTTAAGACTTTAAATATTGGAACGTAACAAACTGTGCATAAAATATACAATAACTGCAAATGCACATTGTATAGAATTGGGAATTTAGAAGAATTGTGAAGTATTCAGACCCCTACACAGTCTATACGCCATTCTTCCCAAAACACCCACTAGGTCATCTCATGCCCGCATTCTCTGCTTATGCAGCCATGCACTTGTAAATGGAGGAAGATTTTGCTGGATGGCTGTAAATGTTGCTCTAAAATGTTTTTCAGCGTTAACAGTGCCCTCACAGATGCCATGGGCACTGACACAAGTACCATGTCGGGCACTGGCTTTTGGACCTGATGCATCAGAACAATCTGGACGAGTGGAGGCCATTCAGCCCAATAAGGCTCGCCAGCCCTCTCCACTTATTTCACCTAAAAATAACATCAAGAAGTCGAGGTCCCTAAAGTCCCTACTGTAGTAAGCTGATAACAGCTTGGATAGTCCTTTTCACGATGGCTGTGCTATTTTTTATTTTTTAAATATTGACTCATCGGACCACCGGACACAATTCCACTGAGTGACTTTCCATCTCAGATGACACTGAGCTCAGAGGAGTTGGCAGCGCTTTTGGACAGTGGTGATGTATGGCTTCTACTTGGCACATTGTTAAAAGCCTTAACTTGGATCTGTAGATGTGAGTGGCGCTGAGTGACAAAGGTCTACTGAAGCATTCCCGATCCCAGGTCACGATATCCATTACAGTCGTGTGACGCTTTTCGAGAAGGCGTGACGTCTGAGGGATCGGAGATCACGCGCATTCAGCAAGTGGTGTTCGGCCTTGAACTTTAACGCACTGAGGTTGGACAGCATTTCCTTGAATCTTTTCATTGTATTGTGCACTGTAGAGGGTGAAATGCCCCAAAAGTCCTACTGATTTGACTTTGGGGGAACGTTGATCTCAGACTGTTGGATTATTCGCTGATGCATTTGTTTGGCAGGTTGGTGAGTCTCAACCCATCCTGGATCTTGAAGGGCTCAGCCATTTTTTTTTGGAGGCTCCTTAAATCCCAGGACATCTGGTCATTCTCATGATTACAGTCACATGAAGCCCTGATGTTGATGACCTCCTCTCAAGCGTCATATTCTTGAAATGGCTGTGCTATCTACGGGTTGCTGGGCTCAGGGCTACAGTATCGACAAACTGGAGAATATGCAACACAAGAGCTTAGAGTACAGTCGGGGCCCAAAGTCTGGAGAATGACCCAAGTGTTGGTGTTCAGTGTTTTTAGATCTTTGTGTCAGATGTTTCTCTGGTAAACTGAAGTAGAATTACAAGCATTTCAGAAGTTTCAAAAGCTTTTATTGACAATGACATGAAGTTTATACAAAGAGTCCATATTTGCAGTGTTGGCCCTTGTTTCTTTTTCAAGACCTCTGCCATTCACCCTGGCACTCTGTCTGTCCATCAACTTTTGGGCCCAATCCTGACTGATGGCAGCCCATTCTTGAAAAATCAATGCTTGGAGTTTGTCAGAATTGGTGGGTTTTTTGTCTCTTCATGATTGACCACAAGTTCTCAATGGGGAGTTTCCTGGCCATGGACCCCAAATGTCCATGTTTTGTTCCCTGAGCCACTTAGTTGTCACTTTTGCCTTATGGCCCAGTGCTCCATCATGCTGGAAAAGGCATTGTGAGCCACCAAACTGTTATTGGATGGCTGGGAGAAGTTGCTCTCGGAGGATGTTTTGGTCCCATTCTTTATTCACGGCTGTGTTTTTAGGCACCACCAGTGCAGAGCTTGCTCAGGAATGGCAGCAGGCAGGTGTGAGGGAGTCAAAGACTTTTGGTGGATGGCCAGGTGGGTATCAAGAAGGGCAGCAAAGAAGCCAAGAAAAAGGCTTTCATTGACAATGACATGAAGTTTATGCGCAGAGTCCATATTTGCAGTGTTGGCCCTTCTTTCTTTTTCAAGACCTCTGCAGTTTGCCCTGGCATGCTGGCAGTCAACTTCTGGGCCCGATTCTGACAGATGGCAGCCCATTCTTGGATAATCAATGCTTGGAGTTTGTCAGAATTGGTGGGTTTCTGTTTGTCCACCCGCCTCTTGAGAATTGACCACAAGTTCTCAACGACTTCAGGACAGAGAAGCGTCAAGAAATATTATGGACAGAGAAGTCATGAAAGTATTATGCAAGGGTATGTGGCGGTTGTGGGTTGGCCCCACACTCCCTCTTCATTTCCGGGAGCCTCTTGAACCCGACACCATTGATAACGTAACCGGAATGAGAGTGGCAGATGAGGACGAAACACACATGAAGCAAGGGGATGGTGACAAGTGCTTTCATTAAAATAAAACCGTGTTCAAAAAGTGCAAGAATGAATCATCCAGAAAAACAAAGTGCTAGTGGAGGTTCAAATTCAATAAGTAAAACAAGGTTACGATCACACTGGCAGGGAACGGTCTTCTATCCAGCAGGGGGCGCTAGTTGGAATAAGTTCTTTTTTTAATTGCGGCGTGTTACATAACCCAAATCTATATAGATATGATATTGAAAGGCGATTCCCCTCCCTTAGTGATACGGTGGTAAGAAATCACATAGGAGAAATAACTTTCTTTAATGACGATTTACACGGCATAAGAGATGAAGGAAGCCATGACAAGACTATTACCGAAGTGGGAGCTCGATGTATACAGTCTGCCATTTTCGTCGCCTGGCTGGGAGGATCTTCAGCATCGGATGACGTTATCTCCCATCTGTCCGTGGGCTTCAAAGGTGTGCCGGGCAATGTTAAAGGCTTTATACTCTTTCTCCATGTGCAGGCCCCCACTTAGGTGAATAATACAATTCCAAACGAGGCAAAGAGAGGATACAATTTCATGCTGACTCTGACACACAGAAATGGTGCACGTTGCCCATTTCGCAGTTGTCCTTAACTTGTCTTGTCTTAAAATGCTTGCCTAGCACTTTTAAATGCTGGGCTCCTGTGTGCTAAATCTGGCTTTGTGTTCGCTGAACGTGTGATTAGAAAGGTAAAGCAGATTTACAATATTTGCACAGAGCACAGTAGCAGATTACATTTATATTCTGATTATGGTCTTTTTTTTTTAATCCAGTAAGCCTTAACGTCCCTTTAAAAATCGGACTTCTCATCACCTTGCCATCTCTGGACCTTGCAGCCCGAGAAGATGTCCTTCAGCAGACACAGACACCCTTCTTCTCCTGGCATCTGTCCCCATTGCCAATCCTATAGCGTCTGTGGGGAGCCAGTGAGCTCTGCCCTTGTGCCCACATTCGCTGCTGTTCCAGGCCCCACCTGGCAAATGCTCGCTCTGTCCACTCACTGCCGCCAATCCGTTGGCTACTCACGTTGAGAGGACACTCCTGAGCCCCTAACTGACTAAGTAAGTAAGTATATCCTAGAAAACGACTGCCTTGCCTGTTTCACATCAGCTTGTTATTTCAATTTCTCACATTATTACTCCTAAACTACCCTCATCCCGACATTTCAGAATGAACGCCCGTCTTCAAAAAACAACACACCTGATTGGGTCAAACATGCAATGCATCATCTTTATACTGTGTGAGAGACCACCTGAAGGATCATATATATATATACAGTATATTGTCCCAGATGAATGGGGATCCTACCCAGCCGGGATGCCTGGACGGTCCCCAAGATGGATGATGCCTTAACTGGGCCACGAGAGGGCAGCCGCCCGGGTCTGTTTGGGGGCCACGGGAACAGAGCTGGGGCACTCACCCCTACGGGTGGATCTTACGGAATCCTGGATGGCAGCACTTCCGCCACACCAGGAAGTGCTGCCGGAAGCAATCCCAGGGGCACCCGAAGTGCTTCCAGGTGCTATCCTGACACTTCCTCCACACCAGGAAGTGTCGTCAGGTGGAGCACCTGGAGCTCAATCGGGTCATGATAAAAGGGGCCGCCTACCTCCAGTAGAAGAGCCGGAGTTGGGAGGAAGGAGACGGCGCTTGTGAGGAGGGGAATGGAGGTCAGATGAAGAAGGAGAAGGAGAAAGAGAAAGAAAAAGGAAGAGAGTTGTTGGAAAGCATTGTGGTGCTATTGGAAATAAAGAAGTGTTTTGGACATTCTGCTGTCTGTCTGTGTCCGGGGGTGTGCTTTCCACTATATATATATATAGTAAATGTAATTACACTCCCAACCAGGGGTTGGCGCTGTTGCTTTAATGCAGTTTCTCTTCCTCTTTCTGCAGAAGCAGTGATTGACGGTTGCATCCTGAATGATGTCACTTCCAGGGTCCCAAACAACCTGAACCCGCCTCTTCCTGTCCTCTGGAATGAAAACTGGCTCCGCCTCCATTTAATTAGAGACTCAGGTCTGAAAAGACTTGCTGCTTTTTTTTTTCATTATGCTAATTATATGGGGTCCACCACAGAGCCCCAAATCCTTATCTTCTTTTTGGTCTTTATTACTTGAACACAAGTCAGAGTAAATTTACAAATCACTGCCTTTTATTAGCATTTTCCGCGCTGTCCTGCTGTTTTTTTGGAATTGCAGTCATAGTATCCCATGTGGAATAGTGTGCAAAAGTGTCTGTTATGTAAGGCGCTATACAAAATAAAAGACAAAGTGCTGCTCAAAAGCGTATTGTCCGCTGTCAATGACTGAAAGGTACTCTATCAAATTAAAACCTTTGTGAAGGTTGGTGGGGTGGGGGGTCCAGATGTGGCCACTTTCAAGGTTGGGCCATCTAGGGCAGCGGGTAGCAAATGAAAAGAAAAAAAAAAAAGGAAAACAGCCATCGGAGTTTGCCAGCCTTGACTCGGGAGCCTAATGGTTTCCATAGAAACAAGCAGCACACGTGTCCCCGTTGTTATAAAGGAAATGTCTAATGCCAGCTTATGTAAGGTTTTGGCAGGAATCCTTCAAGAAGGCGCCAATGAGAGGAACGAAACTGGCAATCAGGTTGAACACCATAATAGGACGCCTCTCTCTCTCAAGTTAAGGGTGAGAAGTCAGCATGTGTGTGGTGTCCAGCTGAGTGACCCAATTACTGCTAGACCTGTGGATCAGATTTGGGGGTCCAAATGAAAAACAGGGTGCCTGTAATGGTGGAGTTAAGGGGTGATTTAGATGTCAGGGAGTCCTGTAAACAGCAAGTAGCTAAGGTGACAGGTGGAAGGGCATCAATGTAAACTCCACCACTGACACAACTACTGCACTAGAAAACTCTGAACTCATGAGCTGGGTAAGTCTTACCAGGTCCATTACTAGGTCCACCGACTCCAGCACCTCAAGATCAGCACTCACACATACGAGGAGATTCTAGTCACACAGTTACATATGAGGGATGCCCAACTGCCAGTCACGCTATAATATCCCACCGAGGATCCCCTCCACCTAATTACACCTCAAGCCTGTCGCTTCTCAGTACTCCACGTGGAGACTCACTGTCACCAGCACTAACAAACAAACAGGTGTCCTCGAGATGCATGAAGGTCCATCATCCTTTCGGTTGTATGCCACTTAGCGACTAACGGGGTCTTAGGGCCGGGTTATACTTCATGCTAAGAACGATTACGCGCACACATCATGGCTACCACACGTTACCAGCATTCTGCTGATGCATCCTCTGGAAATTGTGTATATACACTGTGTATATATATATTGTCAGGGATGCCAGGGGCAACGACCCGGCTGGGACGCCGTGAGGGACTGGATGTGGGTCTGCACCCACCCTGGATCACGTGGGGACCGCCACCCTGGTTGCCACCCTGCAGGGGCCCGTGGTCACTGCCAGGAGGCGCCCCAATACGCCACACCCGGAAGTGCTGGGGGCAAGATTTAAAAGGACACCCGCTGAGCTGCCGGGAGAACAGCCGGCACTTCCGCCACGCTGGGGCGTGGCCAACGAAGGAGTGTTGGGAACACCTGGAGCTCATCCGGGATATGGATAAAAGGGGCCGTCTCCCTTCATTCAGGGCTGGAGTCGGGTGGAAGAAGGACGAGGCACGAGAGGAGTGTGGAGGTGGCCCGGAGAAAAAGTCACTGAGTGGCCAGGACTGTGTGTTGGGGTTTGTGTTGTGCACGGATTGAGTCTGAGTGACACCTAACTTGTAAATAGTTGTAAAAATAAACGTGTGGTGGTGAAAATCAACATGTCCGCCTGTCTGTGTCCGGGCCGGGTTCACTATATATATATATATTGTCACACACATGCGATTAGGGGGCCGCGTAAGGACTCAAACTGTAGCGTGAAGCCACACGCCAGAAGGGAATGGCAGGGTACTAACCTTCTCTCTTTGTTCCTGCAGATAGAAAGACGCACCACTACCATGAATCTGCTGCGACTACTTGAGCATGGATCACCACTTCCACCTTCCCTCTGTCGACCTCTGATGACATCATCAATCCCAGCACCCATCTTGGTTCCTTCACATTATTCCTTTCTATCGTCTTCTGGTCCCTTACCATAAAGGCACCCCTCTCCACCATATTAGCAGACTCTGTTAAATGCAACTTTTTGGTGTAAAATCTACTTGGACTCATTCTTCTTTACAGTATACGGGGCCAGAAACCCCAAACCTTGCTGAGTTGTCTGTCTTTTTTCTACAGTGGCGTAGTCGGCAGGATACAAAATGTCCGTAAAATGTCAGAAGCACAGAACCTAAACACCGTGCTGACAGGGATGGCAACACAGATTCAAGCCCTGCAGCACAAACAAGCCGCAACGAAACATGAGTTGGAGGAAACCAAAGCTCGTCTGGCCACCGCTGAAGCGGCTTCACGCTACAGTTTGGGTCCTTACACGGCCCCCTAATTTTTATGTCACGTGTTTTGTCATGATTTAATTCGCACTTATTTTAAAACCTACATATATGTTTAGTATCATTCATTTCAGAATTTATCAACCTTTAATGTGATGTTGTTAGATTTTCAGATTCGTATTCGTTTTTAAATTTAAAACCTAAAAAATATCAAGAACTCACTGTGGTATAGCAGGTCCGCGGCTTCAAAAAAAAATATGGCCAGTTTTTTAAATCCAGTTAGCCGTGTCCACTGAATGTTAAAGAAGTGGCCAGTTTGGTACTACTAGGACACTCCCTGGATCTGGCTGTCCCTCCAAATTGGATGGAAGAGCAAGGAGGAAACTGGTAAGAGAGGCTACCAAGAGGCCAATGGCCACTTTGAAGGAGTTACAGGATTTGATGGCAAAGAGTGGTCATTAATGGTATGCATGGGACAAAAATTTTACAAGTGCTCCACTATTGTGGCTTGTTCGGGAGGGTCGCAAGGAAAAAGTCACATTAAGGCTCATTTGAGCTTTCCCAGGATGCACCTTGAAGCGTCTGATGTCAAGTGGAAAAAGGTCTTATGGTCAGATGAGACCAAAATCAAACTATTTGGCCTCAACACCAAAAAGTCCACCAATGCAGCTCACCATCCACAACACACCATAACTACAGTAAAGCATGGCGGAGGGGAAGCATCCTGTCGTGGGGGTGTTTCTCTGCCGCAGGGCCTCGTTAGGGTAGAAGGAAAAATGGATGGGACAAAATACCATCAAATTCTTGAGGAAAACCTGCTACCCTCTGTCAGAAAGTTGAAGATGGGCAGAATGTTCACCTTTTAACACAACAACGACCCAAAGCACACAGTAAAACTGACCACAGAGTGGCTGAGGAAGAAAAAAGTGAATGTCCTGGTGTGGCCACTCAGAGCTCAGACCTAAATCACCCTGAAAATCTGTGGAAAGATCTGAGGATAGCAGACCACCAACGCTCACCATCCAATGTGATCGAACTTGAACAGTTAAACTGGGGGGCAAATATCACACAATCTGGGTGTGCAAAGCTGATAGAGAAGAATCAACAGACTCAAGGCTGGCATTAAAGGAAGGGGGGGGGGTCAAAAAAATGACATTGACATTTGGGGGTGACCCTTTATTATACAATACAAGCTGCCTCCCCCATTTGGCCATTCCACAGCTGAAACAGTGCTGGGCCAGCCAGTCCAAAGAGAGGACCCCTCTACCACCACGATTCCTGCGATGGGGGAGGCAGCTTGATGGATGAGGTCTCCAGGACTCTTTTTATATGATATCATCTACTGTTAAATTCTGCTCTGTACTTCTAAAATTTTTATTTTTATGCTGTATTGAGGATTTGTTCTGTTCTGTGTATTGTATTGTATTGTATTGACCCCCTTCTTTTGACACCCACTGCACGCCCAACCTACCTGGAAAGGGGTCTCTCTTTGAATTGCCTTTCCCGAGGTTTCTTCCATTTTCCCTACAAGGTTTTTTGGGAGTTTTTCCTTGTCTTCTGAGAGAGTCAAGGCTGGGGGGCTGTCAAGAGGCAGGGCCTGTTAAAGCCCATTGTGGCATTTCTTGTGTGATTTTGGGCTATATAAAAATAAATTGTATTGTATTGTATTGTATTATGCTTTAGTGCTAATGACTAACAACAGAGATGCAGTCTGCACAGTTAATCAGCAGCTCTAGTCAGGGTGTGCCAAACTGAAGTAGTGAGTCTTCAGCCGGGATTTAAAAGCTGAGACCGAAGGGGTATCTCTCATAGTAGCAGGTAGACTGGTCCACAGTTTAGGGGTCCTGTAACTAAAAGGTCGACCTCCCACTATTATTTTATAAATCCTTTCAATCATAAGCAGACCGGCATCTTGAGATCTTAATTTGCGCTCAGGTTTGTAAGTCATGATAAGTTCAGACAAGTAAGCCGGACCTCAGCCATTTAATGCTTTATATGTTAAAAGGAGGTTTTTGGAATCGGCCCTAAACTTAACAGTGTAAGGATTTAAGAACTGGAGTTATGTGTTCGTATTTTCTTGTTCTTGTATTAATTCTTGCAGCAGCATTTTGGATTAACTAGAGACTGAATAAAGAACAGTTTGAACATCCAGTGATCACCGCATTGCAGTAGTCAATCCTACTAGAAATAAATGCATGAATTAATTTCTCAGAATCCTGTTTATTTAGAAAGCGCCTTAATTTCCTAACATTTTTAATATGGAAGAAACGTGATTTAGACAATTTTGTAATATGCGCTTTAAATGCCATGTTAGAGTTAAGGATAACTCCTAAATTGCGGGCTGATTCTGTAAAATGAATGGGGATTCCAACTGAGTTAAACGATGACATAATATTGTTGTGATTAGCGTCATTCCCTCCAACAATTAACATCTCTGTTTTAAAGACAAGTAGTTCTCATCCATCCAGTCCTTTAATTCACTAACACAACTAATTAAAGACAACATTCATTTAAAGAAACTTAATTTGATCTAAATGAAAGGTATAACTGGGTGTCATCTGCATACGAGTGAAAATTAACATTATGTTTCCTAATGAGAGATCCCAGTGGAAGCATGTAAAGTGAAAGCAGTAACGGTCCCAGTACTGAGCCCTGCGGGACACCATATTGAACTTCTGTGTATAATGATGGGGTCCTGTCAGCACATTTCTGTACGTAGTGGGATCGATTTGATAAATAAGAACTAAAGCAAGCGAGCACGGGGCCTGTGAGCCCAACATCGTTTTCTATCCTGTGCAGTACAATAGAACGGTCAGTGGTGTCAAATGCTGCGCTTAAGTCTAACAGCATAACTACAGTGGAGTTTCCTTCATCAGAGGATATCAGAATGTCGTTTACAACCCGCGTCAGTGCCGTTTCTGTACTATGACCAGTGCGAAAGCCAGACTGGAATTTCTCAAATAAATTATTAATCTCAGTAGGTCTTGTTTTCGATTTTTTTATAACTGAATTGTAGCTGTGATCTCTTTCACTTGGATGTTAGAGATTGCATTGAGTAAGTAAAGCTGGGAAGAAATATTTTTTTGTGCGTGTTTTCATTTAAGGTGTGTATAGCAAAAAAAAAAAAAAGGGAATATTTCAAAGGGGGGGATTCTTTTCTATACTCACTGCATACCTCAATATATTTTGATATGTATTCGTCTTTTTTATTTATTAATTTTTCAGTAATACAGAATTTGCTCAAGAACAGATGCTTTAATATTCCGAATGTATTTATTGTTAAAATTGTTTTCCTGACAGTAGATTTATTCCTCTCTAGAAACTAATATTGAAGAGATTTACATTTCACAAATTGCTAGCACTCTAATTCTTTTAATTTTTCTTGAAATGTCAAAAACATCAAGCTTGCAGTACGCATTTCAGCGTGTAATACTTGACGTCCTACGTGTGCTGACACCAGTAAATTGGATTCATTGGGAAGCCTGTGTTTAATATGTTCCAGGAAAAAATGTAAACCATAAATGATCTTACAGAAGCGCAGAACTGAACCCACGGCATATTGCAAGACTTATACGCAATGTATTTACAAATAGATTATTACAATATATTAAGGGAGTGTATGTTTATTTTATTTTCATTTTATTTCAAATATAATCTTAAGACTATGGGGCTTTGCCCCCTGCTCGCTTCGCTCACCAACTCCCCGGCCTGCACAACACGCCAGCCACTTTGCGTCTCTGCCGCTCATGAATGTGGATTTCACTTTCACCAAACAACAAATCTTTTAATTCTCACGGCTACGCCTCTTCATTGGGAAGAAACACTACTTTTCCCTGATGGCAACACAAATTAGATGATTAAATTAAAAAGTTTAAATCCGAACAATATATTCGATCTCTTTTCGCTGTTCCGTTTTTTTTAATCGGGTAATAATTTCCGTTTGTTTGCGCTAATGCAATCTTTACTATCATTTTTTGGAGACTTTCGATTTCTTAGTACAGTGGAACCTCGGTTTACGAGTAACTTGGTTTACGAGTGTTTTGCAAGACGAGCGATAACATTTGACACCACTGACCGTTCTATTTTACTGCACAGGATAGAAAACGATGTTGGGCTCACAGGCCCCGTGCTCGCTTGGTTTAGTTCTTATTTATCAAATCGATTCCAATACGTACAGAAATGTGCTGACAGGACCCCATCATTATACACAGAAGTTCAATATGGTGTCCCGCAGGGCTCAGTACTCAGACCGTTACTGTTTTCACTGGGATCTCTCATTAGGAAACATCATGTTAATTTTCACTCGTATGCAGATGACACCCAGTTATAAACGAGCGATGTCTTGCAATACGAGCAGTATGGATACACTTTGTCTGCTGAGTGTCATGTGATCACAACTGAGCTGATGGTTCTTCTCTCTCTCTCTCTCTCTCTCTCTCCTTATCTCTCTTGCTCGCAAAGAGCATCTTTTTCTCCTTATCTCGCTCGCTCGCACTCGCTCTCTCTCTCTCTCTCCTTATCTCGCTCGCTCGCTCACAGTGCAGTCTCTCTCTCTCTCTTCTCTTGAGGGCAATCGTCTCCTATTCTCCGTCTGAGTCTGTTTGCCTCACTCATATAGTCATCATCTGTACGAGCGTATACTGTTTACTACAGCATTGTGACTGTGTGTGTGTGTGTGCGCGCTGTGAAGTGCGAGTCCCCATCTTGCGTCTCAAAACACGAAGCTGAGCCTCATTACTTTAACAACACCAGCCGCCTTCAGCTTGAAACAGCAACAGCGCTGTTATTTATTGCAGCAGGATGTTTATAATGTTTCTTGTATCGCCCATTGACGGCAGGCGCTTATAGCATGTCTGTGATCTTTAAACTGCTACAGCGCTGGGAGACTGCGATTGCTTTGGGACGCTCTTCGTGTGTCGTCCCGTTGGGTGAAATCCCACATGAGTTTAGAAACTCACTCACACCAGCCATGATTCTTTTTAAAGGTAAAGTGCGGGTTAATTTGTTTTATGTATTTTTACTTTATATTTTGTATTAATCATTTTTATATGAATAGTTTTGGGTTGTGGAACGAATCATCTGAGTTTCCATTATTTCTTATGGGGAAATTCGCTTTGATATACAAGTGCTTTGGATTGCGAGCACGTTTCCGGAACGAATTATGCTCGCAAACCGAGGTTCCACTGTACTTTCATAATCTCTAACCTGCTCTGCATGTGTATCGCGCCAATGTTTTTGAACCTCTTTACGATGTTCTACTTTGTCATCTACTCTTTGTCTTTTATTTCCGGCCCCGGGCCTGGTTAAATCTCTTAGCACAAAGTCTCGTCTTGCGGGATGTGAAAGTATCTCTCTGGAAAAAGTCACGTCTCGTCCCAGGCTCCTAAAAAGTCTCATCTTGTCTCGTCCAGGAATTTTTTTATATAATAGAAAGATATATATTGGAACTACATATACAGGGCTATTCAAAATGAAAGAGCAATTTATTTCAAACAAACCGTATAAGACAGAAACACATCATGCACATCACTGGATAGAGGAAAGTTCAAAGCTTAAAAGCCCGCCTAAAAGTACCAGTGAATGCCACCAACATTAGTAAAATGGCTACAACGCCACAAGAGAAATCATTTTGCATGCTGCAGTTTGCGTAGTGTCAGTCCATCGTTCAAGTGCAACGTGAAATTCCGCCGACGGTTCAGAAAGCAGCCGCCTCATCATAAGCAAATTTACGAGTGCCATTAAAAAGGTTGCATATGCAAACTTAAAAGCTCGTCCACGCACGTCAGATGAAAATGTCAAGCATATCCGAGGTGTGTTCGAATGGAGCCCTAGGAAATCCACATCACGGGCAAGCATTGAGCTTGGAATTCCTCAATCAACGGTATGGCGTGTTCTTAGACAGTGTCTGCATATGAATCCTTACAAGCTGCAATTAGAACATTAGAACATTAGAACAATCTAGACGAGTACAGGCCATTCAGCCCAACAAAGCTCGCCAGTCCTATCCACTTATTTCCTCCAAGAAAACATCAAGTTGAGTTCTGAAAGTCCCTAACGTCTTACTGTCTACCACACTACTTGGTCGCTTATTCCAAGTGTCTATCGTTCTTTGTGTAAAGAAAAACTTCCTAATGTTTGTGCGAAATTTACCCTTCACAAGTTTCCAACTGTGTCCCCGTGTTCTTGATGAACTCATTTTAAAATACAAGTTTCGATCTACTGGACTTAATCCCTTCATAATTTTAAACACTTCACTCATGTCTCCTCTTAATCTTCTTTTTCTTAAACTGGAAAGGCTCAGCTCTTTTAATCTTTCCTCATAATTCAACCCCTGTAGACCTGGAATTAGCCTGGTCGCTCTTCTCTGGACCTTTTCTAGTGCTGCTATGTCCTTCTTGTAGCCTGGAGACCAAAACTGCACACAATACTCCAGATGAGGCCTCACCAGTGCATTATAAAGGTTGAGCATAACCTCCTGTGACTTGTACTCCACTCATCAAGGCGCTATATAACCTAACATTCAGTTAGCCTTCTTAATGGCTTCTGAACACTGGAAGTCGATAGCTTAGAGTCCACTACGACTCCTAAATCCTTCTCATAAGGTGGACTCTCGATTTTCTGACCGCCCATTGTGTATTCAAGCCTCACATTTTTACTTCCTACCTGTAATTCTTTACATTTACTGACATTAAATTTCATCTGCCACAAATCTGCCCAAGCCTGTATGCTATCCAAGTCCTTCTGATTCCAAGTTATCTGCTAATCCACCTATCTTGGTATCATCTGCAAACTTAACCAGCTTGTTACTTATATTCCTATCTAAATCATTTCTATATATTAAAAATAGCAGCGGCCCAAACACTGCCCCTGCTGGTCACCACTCTTAACATCGGCCAGTTCTGATGAGGTTCCTCGCACCATCACCCTCTGCTTCCTGTGTCTGAGCCAATTCTGCACCCATCTAAAAACATCACCCTGAACTCCCACTTCTTTTAATTTGATGCCCAACCTCTCATGTGGCACCTCATCAAATGCTTTCTGAAAGTCCAGATAAATAACATCATAAGCTCCACTTTGATCGTATGCTTTTGTTGCAACCTCATAAAATTCCAACATGTTAGTAAAACACGACCTCCTTCTTCTGACCCCCTGCTGACTGTTCACTGACACTCCTGTCCTTGCCATGTGTTGCTCAGTCTTATCCTTAATAATTCCTTCCATTAATTTTTCTGTGATCCATGTTAAGCTTACTGGCCTATAGTGCTGGCACTAATTAAATTTAAATTTTGCACTGCAATTCTGGAGGATATGGAAGAGGACAATTTTCCAGAACGACTAATTTTTTCGGATGAATCAGCTTTCCATCTCTCTGGTAAGGTTAATCGCCATAATGTTAGAATTTGTGGGGTATGAAAATCCTTGCATAGTCGTCAACCATGAAAGAGACTCACTGAAAGTAAATGTATTTTGTGCCCTTTCTACAAGAAAAGTTTATGGACCTTTCTTTTTTTGTGGAGCAAACTGTGGCTGGATTTTCATACCTGGACATGCTACAAAACTGGTTGTTTCCCCAACTTCGAGAAGATTCGAATGACTTAATTTTCATGTAAGATGGCGTCCTGCCTCATTTCCACTTGGAGGTCCGGCATTACCTGAACGACATCATTCCAGGATGATGGATTGGAAGAGGTGGACAACAAGATCTTGCTCATTGACTGTGGCCTCCCAGGTCTCCAGACCTTACCCCCTGCAAATTTTATCTATCGGGGTACATTAAAGAAAGAGTGTGTTCCACCTATGCCCACTAATCTTCAAGATCTGCGAAGTCGAATTGAGGAAGCTGTGAATTCAGTAACTAGGGACCACTTGACTCATGTGTGTGTGTGTGTGTGACAAGAAATGGTTTAGTGACAAGAAATGGTTTACCGTTTTGATGTTTGTCACTCTAAACTTGGTGCTCATGTTGAGTCTATGCAACCTTAAGGACCATAGGACCAAACTTTGAACTTTCCTCTATCCAGTGATGTGCAGAATGTATTTCTGTCTTATACAGTTTGCTTAAAATACATTTTTGAAATCTGCTCTTTCATTTTGAATAGCCTTTGCGGAAGTCCAGCCCCCGGACACAGACAGATAGTTCCACAAAGTATACATTTATTTACAGAAAGTTCTCAGCACACAGTGCCCCTGCACCAGTCACCCTCTTTTTGATTCCTTCACTGCCTCCACTCCTCTCCGCCGAGCTCTGTCCTCTGGACAATTAAGTGTCCATATTTGCAGTGTTGGCCCTTCTTTCTTTTTCAAGATCTCTGCAATTCGCCCTGGCAGGCTGTCTGTCAACTTCTGGGCCCAATCCTGACTGATGATGGCAGCCCATTCTTGCAGAATCTCAGTGCTTGAAATTGGTCAGAATTGGTGGGTTTTTGTTTGTCCACCCGCCACTTGAGGATTCACCACAAGTTCTCAGTGGGAGTTTCCAGGCCATGGACCCCAAATGTTGATGTTTTGTTCACTGAGCCACTTAAGTTCTCACTTTTGCCTTATGGTCCGATGCTCCATCATGCTGGAAAAGTCATCGTTGGTCACCAAACTGTTCTTGGGTGATTGGGAGGATGTTTTGGTCCCATTCTTTATTCATGACTGTGTTCTTAGGACAAATTGTGAGTGAGCCCACTGCCTTGGTTGAGAAGCAACACTCCACATGAATGGTCTCAGGGTGCTTTACTGTTGGCGCCACACAGGACTGATGGTAGTGCCATTTACCTTTTCTTTTTTCAGGATGCCCCAAAAATTCAGAAAGGGGATTCATCAGAGAACTTGTCCTCAGCAGTCCAATCCCGGTACCTTTTGCAGAATATCAGTCTGTCCCTGATGGCTTCTTTGCTGCCCTTCTTGACACCAACCAGGCCATCCTCCAAAAATCTTCACCTCCCTCACACCTACCTGCTGCCATTCCTGAGCAAGCTCTGCACTGGTGGTGCCCCCCGACCTCGAGCCATGAATAAAGAATGGGACCTAAATATCCTCCAAGAGCAACGTCTCCCAACCATCCAAGAACAGTTTGGTGGCAGTTTTAAGATCTCAAGATGCCGGTCTGCTTAGGATTCCAAGGATTAATAAAATAACAGTGGGAGGTCGAGCTTTTAGTTACAGGGCCCCTAAACTGTGGAATGGTCTTCCTGCTTCCATAAGAGATGCCCCCTCGGTCTCAGCCTTTAAATCCCGGCTGAAGACTCACTACTTCAGTTTAGCACACCCTGACTAGAGCTGCTGATTAACTGTACAGACTGCATCTCTGTTGTTAGTCATTAGCACTAAAACATAAGTAACATGATAATTATATTTGAATACTAACCCTCACCTATTCTGTTTCTTTTCTCGGTACCCAAATGTGGCAATTGGTGCCACGGCCCACCTGCCAAGTTGTTTGCCTGCCTGTGGTAAAGTCATCTCTGATGGAGGATCACAGGAATCATGGAAAGAGGGGTCCTTTCATCGAGCAACGTTTTGGCATGGCCAAATGGGAGGCAGCTTGATGGATGAGGTCTCCAGGACTCTAAAAATATCCAAACCTAATTATGTCATATCATCTACTGTTAAACCGTACTTCTAAAATTTTTATTATTATGCTGTATTAAGGAATTGTTCTGTTCTGTATATTGTATTGTATTGACCCCCTACTTTTGACACCCACTGCACGCCCAACCTACCTGGAAAGGGGTCTCTCTTTGAATTGCCTTTCCCGAGGTTTCTTCCATTTTTCCCTAAAAGGTTTTTTTGGGAGTTTTTCCTTGTCTTCTCAGAGAGTCAAGGCTGGGGGGCTGTCAAAAGGCAGGGCCTGTTAAAGCCCATTGCGGCACTTCCTGTGTGATTTTGGGCTATACAAAAATAAACTGTATTGTAAACTGTATATTATTGTGGCCCACAATACCTTTTCCATTATGATGGATAACCAAGCCATAAGGTAAAAGTGAGAACTAAGTGGCTCAGCGAACAAAACATCGACATTTGGGGTCTATGGCCAGGTAACTCCCATTGAGAACTTGTGGTCAATCCTCAAGAGGCGGGTGGACAAACAAAAACCCACCAATTCTGACAAACTCCAAGCATTGATTCTGCGAGAATGGGCTGCCATCATCAGTCAGGATTTGGCCCAGAAGTTGATGGTCAGCATGCCAGGGCAAATTGCAGAGGTCTTGAAAAAGAAAGAAGGGCCAACACTGCAGATATAAACTTCATGTCATTGTCAATAAAAGCCATTGAAACTTTTGACATGCTTGTAATTCGACTTCAGTATACCAGAGAAAACATCTGACACAAAGATCTAAAAACACTGCAGCAGCAGACTTTGTGAAAACCAACACTTGGGTCATTCGCTAAACTTTGGGCCCCGACTATACTGTAAGCGTTGGGTATTCTTGGGTGTCTGTTTGCCGACACATGCCCGACCTCAGCAGCCTGTAGACAGCACAGCCGTTTAAAGAATATGATGCTTGCAGGCCTGCACCTGGAAGGGGGACCAACCATGACACTTGTCAGGGGCCCGCGCTAGATAGGGGTCTGCCGTTTTTAGAGTTTTAAAATATACGCACATATTTGAAAGACGAAAGGGGCCCGAACTCTGTCAGCTGCCTGGGGCCCAGAATTTCCAAGGTGCGGGCCTGATGCTTGAGAGGAGGTCATCAACATCAGGGCTTTCGCAGTCAGTTTTGTGTCAGCTCTTTGAAACCCAGACTAACATACGGCCTGAGCTGAAGTAGAAAAATATAAAGTTTAAATGATGCCATTTTTTTATGACTGACAGCATCAATGTTATTTTCACACTTTCTCTAATGATTCACTCGGCCCTTTCCAGGAGTTACATTAATCACATTAAGATAATTACACGAATGGAGCGGTAAGACAAGACTCTGTTCTCTCCAGTAAGCGGTTTACTGTTGCTGCCAGCATTCCCATTTTGAAAAGGCATCTTTGGATTATAACCGCTGCACACCATCTCAGGAGAAAATGTGTGCTTGAAGACGGCTGATAAGCCTGCACCGTGGACCGCTGTCAGCTGTGATGCTGTGAGGGCCTTGAAGGCCATGGCGGTTACAGCGAGAGGCAAGTGAAACAGGCTTGGAGATTCTGGGTTGAGACACCACAGTGGCTACATACGAGGTGTGGCAGAAAAGTAATGCGACTGGCAACACTGCAAGCGATCTGGCACCGCTGCGCTGTTGTCCTTGATAGAGCACGTGTATCAGTACCCTCCCATAGCTCAGTGCGAGTTTCAACTCCTTCCGTTAACTACGTGATTTTTGTGACTGCTATTAACAAAGTTGTGTTTTTGGTTGTGCGTCACGCAAAATGGAACAGCGGAATTTGGAGCAACGTTGTGCCATTAAACGGCAAGTGTGACGTTTGAAAAGTTAAAACAGGCCTATGGGGAACATTCTTTATCCCGAGCTCAAGTTTTTCGCTGGCACAAATCATTTTTGGAAGGCAGAAAACACGTTGAAGATGAACACCGTTCAGGGAGGACTTCAAACCAATGAAAACATCGAACGTGTGAACACTCTTGTGAGATCAGACCGTCGTTTAACATCAAGAATGTTGAGTGAACAATTAAATTTGAACAGATTTACCGTTCATCAAATTTTGACTGAACATTTACTCATGCGAAAGGTCTGTGCCAAAATGGTGCCGAAAAACTGCCCTCTCCATAACAGAATTTTTGACCTCAAAAGGCATTCCTGTGGTTCCCCAGCCCCCTTATTCACCTGACCTCAGTCCGTGTGACTTTTTCCTTTTTCCTAAACTGAAAAATGTCCTCAAAGGACGTCATTTCGGGACTTTAGAAAACATCCAAAAGAGTGTAACGGACATGCTGAAGACCATACCGGTTGAAGACTTCCAGCACTGCTACCAACAGTGGGAACAACGTCTCCATCGGTGTGTAGCTGCCCAAGGGAACTACTTTGAAGGGGATAACATTGAAGTTTGAAAAAAATAAAAACTTTAAACTATAAAGAGAATTATCGGTATACAGCTTCAAGGACACGCTGCCTCAGCCACAACAAAACGTTTTAAAGCCTTTCCTGTACGGACCTCGCGGTTCAGAAACAGTTTAATCCCAAGAACTTTAAATGCACTCAATCAATTGCTCCTTGTAGAACTGTTAGGACTTATAAGTACAATCACCTCACTGTAAACTTGCACTACAGTTATAATATCTCACAACCTGCGCACTTTATAAAGCGCGTATTTACATATGATGACGATATCATTTTTAAGGTGAAATGCAGCAAAATATGTTTATTAAATTATACACATAAAACTTTAACTTCATTTAAATAATCTATATTCTTCACTGGGAGTGTCGTGAAGGACAGAATAATTAAACATGTACTACGAAGATATTTCAATGTTCTTTAAACGTTTTGAAGAATCGGCGCTAAGCTTACAGATGGCTTAACGTCTATTACAGAGCTGATTGTGTGGCGATCGGTTACTTGGGTAGAGAAAAGCACTGACTGCAGTGACGGCTACGCCAATATATATTGAATATTAAACAGAAAGAGAAAATAACAACACAGCTAAAAGCAGCGACAAATTTCGACAAAAGATAAATGCTTGTCATGAGCATGAGGCTGCTGTGCAGTGTCCGCAACGGACGAGGCCATCCACCGTGATAAGCTACTTTACTGACATTGGCGGGCGAAGGAGCCACCGATTCTTCCTCTGCCCAGTGCCACCACAAGCCTAGAGCCGCCCCTGAGTACTGCTGCAATAAATGATTTCATCGAAGTGAAACACGTTTAATAACGAGCTTTAACTCCTATCATCATGAAAATGACATCACGTATACATCTCAGTATTTTAGTTATTCAGAGAGCTGTAATATCACGAATGTCATGGACTCTGTGTCCAGTTGGAGGAAGAGAGCCAGTTTAAGAAGCAAGTAGTGATTCACACACACAGAGCACATACGAGTAGAAGATCAAATACAAAACAAAGCATTTAACGTGCTACTTTAATTACAATGTGATTTGAGAAACTGGTTAATTAAATGATTTTAAGATGAAGTTTATAATGTTCTACTAAATGACAAAATAAACTACGTGATTAAAGTGGAAATGTCGAGATTGAAGTTGACATTTCGTGCTTTTTCCCCACAGTGTGCCTTTTTTCTCTGTACCCTAATAAACTTTCATATGACACTCAGGCAGTGGGCTACAACTCTTCTTTTCACGGCAACTTTGATATGTGACTTCTTTTTTATTTCCGGCACTGTACGATTTTGTGAATGTGAGCTTTCAAGTTTCTCCAACACGCTATGTCACTTGATCAACTTCATTTTGTTGATTATACCACGGTTTATTTGAACAAATAGTATGTTTTTCCTTTGCCTCCACTTGGTATTCGCTGAAATTGTTTTGTAACGGGGCTCTCCGCCTTGGAACAGGCGGAAAGTCCCATCTGGGATGCCATTGTGGAGACTGGCCCAGACGCAGACAGGCAGACACGTTCATTTCACCCACAACACGTTTATTTACACTATTTACAAAGTCCAATGCACCACAAACTCCACAAATCCCCAAAGTCCTGGCCACAACTTCAATGCCTTACTTCAGACCACCTCCTTCTCTCTTCTCCAGCTCTAGTCCACTCCTCACCTGACTAAAGGTGGCCCCTTTTATAATCACCCGGATGTGCTCCAGGTGTTTCCCGGCAATCTTCCACCGACACTCCCCAGTGTAGCGGAAGTGCCGGCTGCATCCCTGGAAGCACTCCAGGTGTCCCTGCTCTTCTTCCCCCCCAGCACTTCCGATTGTGGCAGAAGTGCTGAGGTCCAGGGCTCCAAAGGCATAGGGGCGCCCCCTGGCGGTGACCACTGGCCCCTATAGGGTGGAGCTTCAAAGCTCTGTACCCGTGGCCCCCAAAGGTACCAGGGTGGTCGCCCCCACATGGTCTGGGGAAGGCACAAGGCCTCCTCCGGTCCTCCTGGGCGTCCCGGCCGGGTTGCCACCCCAGCCATCTCTGACAACACAGATCGATCTAGATCGATATAGACATACATATATATCTATATATATATATATATATATATATATATATATATAGATATATCTATATATATATATATTGTGACGGATGGCCGGGGCCCATGCCCCTTCTCTATATGTTCCAGGGGAGCAAGCATGGTCTACCCCCCTGGGTGACTGACTGTGGTGCCTCAGATACCTGCAGGGCTCCGTGGGAGATGGAGTTCTTTACAGCCCTGTTGGAATCCGGGGTGGCCACCAGGTGGCACTGCAGGGGTTCTTGGGCCCGTCTGGGTGTTCAGCAACACCCGGAGGTGCAATCGGAGACAGGTGGTCAAGCATCTGAAGCACTTCTGGGTGAGCTATAAAAGGGGTCAGCAGCCACCACTCCGAGAGCCAGAGTCAGGAGTGGTGGTAAAGACAGTAGTGGGCCTTTTTTTTTGGTTTGTGCTTTTGGGACTGTATACTGCCTGTAGGACACGGGGAAGAAAAATAAAAGTTTATTTGCTTTTATAGGTGCCTCCGGTGTCAGTCTGTGTCGGGTCAGCGCCTACAGTATATAGCGCCTTTGTTACTATATATATATATATATATATATAGAGAGAGAGAGAGAGAGATATAGATAGATAGAGATATATATATATATATATATATATAGATATATGGATAGATATAGAGATGAGACTTGTCTCTTGAGTCTCATCCTCTCTCTCTCTCTCTTTATATATATATATATTTATATAAAAAACACAACGTTTATCTGTCTGTCTGTCTGTATGTATGTCTGTCCACTTTTCACGAGAGAACTACTTAACAGATTTAGATCGGGTTTTTTTCTAGAATTTGCTTGAAATTTTCCGTTGGTTTTGCGACTTCTCTCCTTGCACTATGTACCATAGTTCGCTTGCTTTACCAACTTATTTGCACGGATCCGTGAGACTTGCAGTTGGCCGAGGGAAGAGAGGCAGCGCCCTTCTCACTGATGTGCCAGCCTCCGTTCCAGCCGCTCTACCTCTCGCTACGTGTCAGAGTGTACCTTGCCTCCAGTTAGCTAGCGATGACTGTTTGTTCAGCAGACATTATCATTTACACATTATTAAGGAGTAACGTTTTGATGTTTTTGAGAGAGGGAGCAGAGCTATGTGTGTTTTAGAGGGTAGCTGCTCATTGGCAGAGAATTCATGGCCACGTGTTCTTCTCCCCACTCAGGTTCACCAGAGCTGAACATGATCAGGTACAGTGGTGGCAATTGATGATGGAGTGTACCGACCTTCCGCTTGGCCAGAGATACCTCGCAAACTTTTTCCGTTTTTTGATAAAGAGATCATAGCTACATTTTCGCCCCTGATAAAAAAAACAAAAATATTGTATATCAAGAGGCCCTCAGATATGAAAGCTATCAATATCAATTCTTCTCGATACAAATTATTACATTTTTTAAAAAATGTGTTTATTGATTTTTAAAGTTTGTCCTGTTTCACCACTATGTGGGTGGGGCCACCGGGTAACAGCTAGTTTTAAATAAAAGGTTTAATCTTAACACCTACCTTGTACAAAGGTTTCAAAAAAGGGCCCAGCCCAAACACACTGCAGTTCTTCTGTCGCTTTTCCTTCTTTCCTCTGCTCCTCCAGGCAAACTTCATCCACTTCCACCTGTCGCTGGCCCCCTGTACTCAAGGCAGCTCCTTTTATACAGAACCCTGGAGTATGCCCAGTGTCACAAGATTGTCTCTTGGAAGCTCCAGGTGAGGCCGAAGCCCCACAAAGTAAGGACTGCCCCCCACGGAACCCAAAAGGGCTGTTCCATGAAACAGTTCCCAACACACCCTGTGGGTATCTGTAGAGGTACCATAACCCACAGATGATGCCACCAAGCGTTTTGGGGAAGAAAATTACCCAAATAAAGTGTCTTCCCCCATCCTTCCATTATATTGCCCCCCTGGCCAGGTAAGGATCCTTGTTCAGTCCCTGCATGCTGTCCATTACAGTAGTCCCAAATGTATGCTTTGGAGGCAGTCTAAAAGCTCTGGTGATAGTATTAACCCACCAAACCAGGGGGTGGCACTGTTATCTAATGTCTTCACTTTTCCACCAGCCGCAGAACAGAAGACTGACAACCATTCCAGCACTGACATCACTTCCTGTATCCACCCTCCTGGACTCACCTCTTTCTGCCAGGATCATTTAAAGCCAACATCTCCACTATTTTGTACTAGCTCTGCTCTCGCATCTGAAAAGACATTCCTCTTCGCTCTACTGTACAAATACAGTCATATGAAAAAGTTTGGGAACCCCTCTTAATTCTTTGGATTTTTGTTTCTCATTGGCTGAGCTTTCAAAGTAGCAACTTCCTGTTAATATCTGACATGCCTTATGGACACAGTAGGATTTCAGCAGTGACATTAAGTTTATTGGATTAACAGAAAATATGCAATATGCATCATAACAAAATTAGACAGGTGCATAAATGTGGGCAACAGAGATATGACATCAATACTTAGTTGAGCCTCCTTTGAGCCTCTAGACGCTGTCCTCCTATAGCCTATGATGAGTGCCTGGATTCTGGATGGAGGTATTTCTGACCATTCTTCATACAAAATCTCTCCAGTTCAGTTCAATTTGATGGACAGCCTGCTTCAAATCCTCCCATAGATTTCCGATGATATTCAAATCAGGCGACTTTGACGGCCATTCCAGAACATTGTCCTTCTCTCTCTGCATGAATGCCTTTGTAGGTTTCGAACTGTGTTTTGGGTCATTGTCTTGTTGGAATATCCAACCTCTGCGTAACTTCAACTTTGTGACTGATGCTTGAACATTATCCTGAAGAATTTGTTGATATTGGGTTGAATTAATCTGACCCTCGACTTTAACAAGGACCCCAGTCTATGAACTGGCCACACAGCCCCACAGCATGATGGGACCTCCACCAAATTTGACGGTAGGTGGCAGGTTTTTCTTGGAATGTGGTGTTCTTCTTCCACCATCCAAAGCGCTTTTTGTTTTAACCAAATAACTCAATTTCTGTCTAATCAGTCCAAAGCTCTTTGTTCCAAAATGAATCTGACTTGTCTAAATGAGCATTTGATACAACAAGCGACTCTGTTTGTGGTGTGAGTGCAGAAAGGGCTTCTTTCTCATCACCCTGCCATGCAGATGTTCTTTGTGCAGATTGTGCTGAATTGTAGAACGATGTACAGATACACCATCTGCAGTGAGATGTTCTTGCAGGTCTTTGGAGGTGATCTGTGGGTTGTCTGTCACCAATTCTCACAATCCTGCTCATGTGCCACTCCTGTATTTTTCTTGGCCTGCCAGACCTGTTGGTTTAACAGCAACTGTGCCTGTGGCCTTCCATTTCCTGATTCCATTCCTTACAGTTGAGACTGACAGTTTGAACCTCTGAGATGGCTTTTTGTAGCCTTCACCTAAACCAGGAGACTCAACAATCTTTGTTTTCAGATCTTTTGAGAGTTGCTTTGAGGATCCCATGCTGTCTGTCACTCTTCAGAGGAGAGTCAAAGGGAAGGAAGCACAACTTGTAATTGACCACCTTAAATACCTTTGACCACTCATGATTGGACACTCCAGCCTATGAAGTTCAAGGATTAACGAGCTCGTCCAACCAAGTAATCAGCACTGAGCAGTGACAGGCATTCAAATCAGCACAATGACAAGGGGACCCACATTTGTGCACAGCCAGTTTTTCACATTTGATTTAATTTCATGCAACTAAATACTGCGTCACTAAAAATCTTTGTTCGGAAAACACCGCAGTACTCCTAGGAAATGACAGACATAACACTGTGATCTGTTTTGTTGAAAGGAGACTAAATTTTTATGCAGTCTGAGAGGGGTTCCCAAACTTTCTCATATGACTGTATATGGTGTGAGACATGCCCAGAAACCATCAGACTGAGACCACATCTTTATAAAAGCACACGTTTTATTTCTCACTAAATAACACACTGTGCTCCTAGCACTAATCACCACTCCACTGGGCTTTTCTCTCTCTCTTTCTGTGGACCGCCTTTCCTCTCTCCACGGGAGCTTCGTCCTGCTCCCACTCCCGACTCTAGCTCCCAGACTGTAGAAAGGCGGGCCCTTTTATTCTCACCCGGATGTGCTCCAGGTGCTCCGTCTGACGACACTTCCTAGTGGGGCGGAAAGTGTCAGGAGAGCACTCGGAAGCACTCCGGGCGTCCCTGGAGGATCATCCTCCATGTTCCCTGGTGTGGCGGAAGTAGGTGTTTCCTGGGCACTCTGAGATTTGGGGGCGCCCCCTGGCAGTGGCCACAGGCCCCAATGGGCTTCAGCCTCCTTGCTCCTCTCCCGTGGTCCTCTCCCGATCCAGGGTGGTTGCCCCCTCATGGCCAGGAGGACGTGCATGCCACCACCCGGTCCTTCGAGGCGTCCCGGCTGGGTCTGGCCCCCAGAGATTTGTGACAATGGTGAATCGTTTACAACTACTCTCAGATTCCAGCATTATAAGGGGAATTGGCCCAACACTTAATCCTCCTTCTCTGTGTTTTGATTTTTTCACACCCATAAACAACAGAAGAGAGTCTACTCCGTTGGGCCTCCCAAGGCCCTTCACCTGCAACTGCGTCGTCAGGGGTGTTACGTTGATCTGCTCCCGGCAGGACCTCTAATTTACAAGGAAAACCTGGGGTTGGTGGCAGGATTGGCACACCAGCCACCATAAAATAAAACCCTCCCACTGTTCCAGTGTGGTGCTGAGGTGCCCGCTGTTGCACGGCTACAGTCAGTTCTCAATCCAGGTGGTTCGCCATGCGGTGGGTGTGGCAGCGAGCTGTAATCAGCATTTGCTCCCGACCTCCTCTTCCTCAATGATACAGGTCCACGTGTGCCTTTCTAAATGATGTCCGATTCATTCAGTTGGCCACAGGTGGACTTCAATCAAGTTCTAGAAACAAACAGGAGGCATCAGAGCACAATTTGGAGAGTCACATGAAAGGGTCCGAATACTTTTAGGAAGGAGAGATTTCAGATTTTGATTTTTAGTAAAATTTGCAAACCTTTCTGAAAGCATGTTGTCATTGTAGGTTAGTGAGTGCAGAATGATGGGCAACTCTATCAGTTTAAAATGAAATGTACAACAGAGTGCAGTGTGCAGAAAGTGGAGTGGTTTGAATATACCGACTACACAGTATATTAAAAACGCTCATCTCCATACATTGGGAACCTTTTCAGATCCCAAAGGCCCAACTTCATTTGCTTCTTTTGTGAGAATGAAATGGCAAGGAACCACACACCCCAGCAAAGTGCCATTTTAGGACCAAGTACAGTGCTTTTTTAAGACTGTTTTCTGCTCATTGCATTTCTTCTGCACGCTGCTACAGCAAAGGAGCTGAAATGTTGGTCATTCGATTAAGCGATGGGGCAGTTTACACTTACAGAGTCCTAAGGGTTCATTTCAGAGAGTAGCGGCCAACCAGAACATTGGATGGTCGGTGGGCGGCTGCGACCGTTCCGCTCAATAAATTACAGGCCCCGGAATTTCATTGTAGGTGGCAGGATATGGCAAAGAGAAGCATGTTAAAAGCTCATAAAATGATTTCGGGTGAGCACAGTTAACAGAAATTGAGGCCGAAAAATCAAATCACGTAAGTCGAAGTTCAGTTCCAACTCTGTTATGGGCAGGCGGGAGGAATGAAGTGCAACTTTCCAGCTAACACGTGGGGTCCAGGTGCTCGCTGTTTTCTTAGACTGGAGTTAAAAATAAAAAGGTGCCCTGCTAAAAAGTTAGCAGCATGGTGGTGCAGTGGTGGCACTGCTGCCTCGCAGTTAGGAGACCTGGGTTCGCTTCCTGGGTCTTCCATGTGTGGAATTTGCATGTTCTCCCCGTGTCTGTGTGGGTTACATCCCACAGTCCAAAGTCATGCAGGTTAGGTGCATTGGTGATCCTAAATTGTGCTTGGTGTGTGTGTGTGTGTGTGCCCTGCGATGGGCTGGCACCCTGCCCGGGGTTTTTCCTGCCCTGTGCTTGCTGGGATTGACTCCAGCAGACTCCAGTGGCCCTGTGTTAGGATATAGCGGGTTGGATGATGACTGAATGACTGCCGGTCCACTGTTCTGAAAAGCCCTGGTGCAATCCATCGAAAATAAGGAAGGAAATGACACCGAGAAATGCACTTAACCTCTTGTTGCCTAAATTTATTTACAATTATTTGAAAAAAGAAATTGTGTGTGTTTTTGCCGTCAAGCAGATACTAATTTAAGGAGAAGGGTCTAACTGCTGCTTACAATTCCTATGACATAGATCAGGTAATGCTGACAATGTTAGTCACAATACAATGCGCTCTTTGACTGAGGTAACCCTAATCTTAACCATAGTGTAACAGGGCCCTAATGCTAATCATAGTCTAATGTGATGGGTGTTACATGACTGACATTGAGGGCGTTCGTGATGTTGGGGTGTTACATGACTGACCTCATAGGTACCAACAAGATTTTTCAAGGAAGTATCAGACGCGCTTATTGATAATGTTCTTGACATAGTAAACTTAGATTAGATTAGATACGTGGGTCTTCCCAGACTGTCTTAAGACTGCTGTAGTTAAACCCCTTCTTAAGAAACATAATCTTGACCCCTCGGCTCTTGAAAATTTTAGACCCATCTCTAACCTGCCTTTCTTAAGTAAAGTTCTGGAGAAGGCAGCCATTATGCAGTTAAATGACCACCTCAATAAACCTGCTACTCTTGATAAATTTCAGTCGGGTTTCAGAACAAATCACAGCACAGAAACGGCACTCGTTAAAGTAGTAAATGATTTGCGAGTGAACACAGACAGAGGCCATTTATCTGTTCTCATCCTCTTAGATCTGAGTGCTGCATTTGACACCATTGATCACAACATTCTTAGAAATCGCCTTAGTCAATGGGTGGGCCTCTCTGGCAGGGTCTTAAATTGGTTTGAATCCTACCTGACAGGGAGAAAATTCTTTGTGAGTTGTGGTAATCACATCTCAAAGACACATGATATCTGATATGGTGTCCCACAAGGCTCCATCCTGTGTCCGCTGCTCTTCTCAATCTACATGCTTCCGTTAGGTCAGATTATCTCAGGGCACAACGTGAGTTACCACAGCTATGCTGATGACACACAGCTGTACTTATCAATAGCACCTGATGACACCGACTCTCTCGATTCACTAACACAATGTCTTACTTGTATTTCTGAATGGATGAATAGTAACTTTCTCAAACTAAATAAAGAGAAAACTGAAATTTTAGTAATTGGCAATAATGGATACAATGAGGCTATTAGAAATAAACTGGATACATTAGGATTAAAAGTCAAGACGGAGGTAAAAAGCTTAGGGGTTACCGTTGACTGTAATCTGAATTTTAAATTGCATATTCATCAGACCACTAGGACAGCATTTTTTCACTTAAGAAACATAGCAAAAGTTAGACCTCTTATATCATTGAAAGATGCTGAGAAATTAGTTCACGCGTTTGTTTTCGGTAGACTAGATTACTGTAATGCACTCCTCTCAGGACTACCCAAAAAAGACATAAATCGTTTGCAACGAGTGCAGAATGAAGCTGCTAGAATCCTAACTAGGGAAAGAAAATCCGAACACATTTCTCCAGTTTTGATGTCACTACACTGGTTACCTGTGTCATTCAGGATTGACTTTAAAATTCTGCTTATGGTTTATAAAGCCTTAAATAATCTCGCTCCATCTTATATATCAGAATGTCTGACACCTTATATTCCAAATCGTAACCTCAGATCTTCAAATGAGTGTCTCCTTAGAATTCCAAGAACAAAACTTAAAAGAAGTGGTGAGGCGGCCTTCTGCTGCTATGCACCTAAAATCTGGAATAGCCTGCCAATAGGAATTCGCCAGGCTGATACAGTAGAGCAGTTTAAAACACTGCTGAAAACACATTACTTTAACATGGCCGTCTCATAACTTCACTTTAACTTAATC
This sequence comes from Polypterus senegalus, assembly GCF_016835505.1. Taxonomy (NCBI): domain Eukaryota; kingdom Metazoa; phylum Chordata; class Cladistia; order Polypteriformes; family Polypteridae; genus Polypterus; species Polypterus senegalus. The sequence continues at coordinate 10,033,882 of NC_053157.1, read as the reverse complement.
CGTATGTTCAATTCATCATAATAAATATTCATGGTGGCTCTAAAATCCGTACTGACCCCTACTCTCTCTTCTGTTTCTTTTTCCGGTTTCTTTGTGGTGGTGGCCTGCGCCACCTCCACCTACTCAAAGCTTCATGATGCACCAACATTGATGGACTGAAAGCCAGAAGTCTACGTGACCATCATCATCATCAGGGGCCTCATGTATAACGCCGTGTGTAGAACTCGCACTATAACATGGCGTAAGCACAAAAGCCGAAATGTGTTTACGCACAGAAAAATCCAGATGCAGGAATCTGTGCGTACTCCAACTTCCACGTTCTTCCGTTACATAAATCCCGATCAGCGTGAAAACTAACGCTCGTCCACGCGCATTATGTAACGCCCCAAATCCTCCCAGAATTACGCCTATTTGAATATGCAAATCAATATAAATCGCCCTTAAGTGCAGCCTTCTGTGAAAAGACAATGGGAAAAGCACGGGGGAAAATATAAGAATTTCAGCGAATACCAAGTGGAGGCAAAAACATACTATTTGTTCAAATAAACTGATGTATAATCAACAAAATGAAGTTGATCGAGTGACATAGCGTGTTGGAGAAATTCGAAAGCTCACATTCACAAAATCGCAAACAGGGCCGGAAATAAAAAAGAAGTCGCATATCAAAATCGCCGTGAAAAGCCGAGTTGTAAGCCCACCGTCTGAGTGTCATATGAAAGTTTATTAGGGTACAGAGAAAAAAGCCACACGGTGGGGAAAAAGCATGAAATGTCAACTTCAATCTCGACATTTCCACTTTAATCACGTAGTTTATTTTGTCATTTAGTAGATTATAAACTTCATCTTAAAATCGTTTAATTAACCAGTTTCTCAAATCACATCGTAATTAAAGTAGCACGTTAAATGCTTTGTTTTGTATTTGATCTTCTATGTGCTCTGTGTGTGTGAATCACTACTTGCTTCTTAAACTGGCTCTCTTCCTCCAACTGGACACAGAGTCCATTACATTCGTGATATTACAGCTCTCTGAATAACTAAAATACTGAGATGTATACGTGATATCATTTTCATGATGATAGGAGTTAAAGCACATTATTAAACATGGGTTTCACTTCGATGAAATAATTTATTGCAGCAGTACTCAGGGGCGGCTCTAGGCTTGTGGTGGCACTGGGCAGAGGAAGAATCGGTGGCTCCTTCGTCGGCCAATGTCAGTAAAGTAGCTTATCACGGTGGATGGCCACGTCCGTTGCGGACACTGCACAGCAGCCTCATGCTCATGACAAGCATTTATCTTTTGTCGAAATTTGTCGCTGCGTTTTTAGCTGTGTTGTTATTTTCTGTTTCTGTTTAATATTCAATATATATTGGCGTGGCCGCCCCAAGAGTCAGTGCTTTTCTTTCCCCAAGTAACCGATCGCCACACAATCAGCTCTGTAATAGACGTTAAGCCATCTGTAAGCTTAGCGCCGATTCTTCAAAACATTTAAAGAACATTGAAATATCTTCGTAGTACATGTTTAATTATTCTATCCTTCACGACACTAACCCAGTGAAGAATATAGATTATTTAAATGAAGTTAAAGTTTTATCTGTATAATTTAACAAACATATTTTGCTGCATTTCACTGTAAAAATGATATCGTCATCATATGTAAATACGCGCTTTATAAAGTGGCGCAGGTTGTGAGATATTATAACTATAGTGCTATAAGTTTACAGTGAGGTAATTGTACTTATAAGTCCTAACAGTTCTACAAGGAGCAATTGATTGAGTGCATTTACAGTTCTTGGGATTAAACTGTTTGTGAACCGCGAGGTCCGTACATGAAAAGCTTTGAAACGTTTTGTTGTGGCTGAGACAGCGTGTCCTTGAAGCTGTATACCGATAATTCTCTTTCTGCTCAGCTGCTGCTGTGATTCACACTCAGATACAGTGATATAAATACTCCGAGTGGTGCAGTGAGAGAAATATGGAAAAAGATGATCCGCTATGGCAACTCCTAACGGGAGGAGCTGAAAGAAGAAGAAGAAGAAAAAGAAGGAGAAGAAGGAGAAGTGAGAGTAACAACGCTAAAGCAGTTATGGTATTTGGAATACTATGGCTGTTCCCTCTACCATTATATCGTTACAAGTTAATTACAATCAGATGCATTACACTAATAAACAATATGCAGTTAGTTTCAGTGTATTTATAAAGCCGCGTCATGAAAATAAGGAGTAATCACACAAGCACAGTAGCATTGCTTTGACGCTGGGTGCCGCCAGTCTGCAAAACCGAGCGGAGAACTTGCGTACGACAAGACATGAGGTACCGTGGAAAAGTGCGTGGCTTTACGCCAAGTGTAGGTTTTATACATCGCGATTTGAGCGTGGAAAAGTTCTTACATAACATTTCTGTGCGCGCACGCACGTTTATACATGAGGCCCCAGGTCCTTCCATGAGAACCCTAAATCCAAAGAGGACTGTTTCATTTATGTTAGGTAGATTGTCCAGAGGGGACTGGGTGGTCTCGTGGTCTGGAATCCCTACAGATTTTATTTTTTTCTCCAGCCGTCTGGAGTTTTTTTGTTTTTTCTGTCCACCCTGGCCATCGGACCTTACTTATTCTATGTTAATTAATTTTGACTTATTTTTATTTTTTATTGTGTCTTCTATTTTTCTATTCTTCATTTTGTAAAGCACTTTGAGCTACATTTTTTTTGTATGAAAATGTGCTATATAAATAAATGTTATTGTTGTTGTGGTCTGCAATTACACTGTTGAAATGAAGTGGAGATTGTTAATTTGAATGTAGCACACAAGCAAACAATAAGCTAGTCCATATTTTTATCTTACAACAACTTACCTCAAATTTAGACAGTTTCTCAAAAATTAGTAGCCAAACGACATGTGCACGGCCACTCCGACACTTTGCTTCCATCAGGCGGATTTAGTTTCCACCATGACTGCTAGATGGTGTGGCCATCTACTATGAGCTGAATGAATGGAATGTTCTCGTCTAGATTGTTCTAACATGACCAGTGCTTCGAATACGCATCAACTGGCATTGGCAGGATACATACGCCACCTCATCTGCATTCTGGCCGGAAGCAGTTTGAAGCAATTTCGCAACAATTGTCCACAAGGGGTGTGATGGATGGCCGGGGCCCCCCTTCTTTGTATGTGCCAGGGGATCAAGCATGGGCTGCACAGTACCTCCCCCGGATCACTTGGTGGGTGACTGTGGTACCTCAGATACCTGCAGGGCTTCATGGGCGATGGTGTTCTCCACAGCCCTATTGGGATCAGGCAACTTCTGGGATTGCTGAGCCCTTATGGGCAGTGTTTTCACCACAGTTCCGGGTGAACTATAAAAGGGGCCAGCAGCCACCACTCCGGAAGCCAGAGTCGGGAGGAGGAAGACAAAGCTGCCGTGAGGAGTGGAGGAAAGTGTTCACTTGCGGGTTTTGGGACTGTGTTGTACCCGTGAGACACAGGGAAGACGTGCCCCACAGATGAAGAAAAATAAAAGTTCACTTGCTTTTATATGTGCCTCCAGTGTCAGTCTGTGTCTGGTCGGCATCTGTATGGCGCCTTTGTTACGGGGGTTAAAACTTAACCTGAGGAAGCCTAAAGCCTCATGTCCAGCAGCAAGAATATTTAAATCAAGGAAACACAGACTAAGAGAGGTCTGCCAGAAACCGAAATGCCAGCCCAGAAAGGCTGCTGCTGCTGCATTGTGAGTGGCTCACATTTACACCGTTATGGAATACCAGCGGCGTACAGCTCCCCAAACCAGGACACAGACGGGCACAGAGACACCAAGTCCAAGGCAACACACGTCAGATTTCACACAAATGTTAGAAAGTTTTTCTTCATTTGACTCATGGAATAAATGGCCAGCCAATGTCATAGAGAGCAGAACTTTAGGAACCCTCACAACCTGACTTGATGTTATTTTGGGCCATCTCAGTGAACAGGATGGACAAGCTTGTTGGGCTGAATGGCCCGTTCTTGTCACAATTTTTCTAATGCATAATTTCTTGAGGGGCACCGCTTTTTCCCCGCTCCCCACTACAGAGCACATTACAAAATGTCTTTTCTTTTCTTTTCTTTTTAAAGAGCAGTACAGGAGAAAGCTGGAGCAGAAGTTGCAGAACAACAGCATGAAGGAAGTGTGGGATGGGATGAAGATCATCACTGGCTGCAGCTCGAAGTGGGGTGCCGCTATCGAGACAGAGGTGGAGAGAGCAAACCAAATGAACAACTTCTTTAATAGGTTTGACCACACTAACCCACTCTCACCTCGGAGTACTGCATCTTCCAACCATCCTTCTGCTGATACCAGCATAGGAGAGACATCCCCACCCACAATTACAGCAGCCCAGGTGAGCAGAGAGCTGAGGAGACTTTGTGCCAGCAAAGCAGCGGGTCCAGATGGTGTATCGCCACGACTGCTGAAGGCCTGTGCGCTGGAACTGGGGAGTCCTCAACAGCGCATCTTCAACCTGAGCCTGGAACAGGGGAGAGTCCCAAGGCTTTGGAAAACATCTTGTATCACTCCTGTCCCAAAGGTATCACGTCCTAGTGAGCTGAATGACTTCTGGCCTGACGCTCTGACGTCACTTGATGAAGACCATGGAGCGGCTGCTGCTTCACCACCTGAGGCCACAGGTCCGTCACGCCCTCGACCCTCTGCAGTTCGCATACCAGGAGAAGGTGGGAGCGGAGGATGCCATCATCTATATGCTACACCGATCCCTCTCCCACCTGGACAGAGGCAGTGGTGCTGTAAGAATTATGTTTTTGGACTTCTCTAGCACCTTCAACACCATCCAACCTCTGCTCCTTAGAGACAAGCTGACTGAGATGGGAGTAGACTCACACCTGGTGGCATGGATTGTGGACTATCTTACAGACAGACCTCAATATGTGCATCTCAGGAACTGCAGGTCTGACATTGTGGTCAGCAACACAGGGGCGCCACAGGGGACTGGACTTTCTCCGGTCCTGTTCAATCTATATACATCAGACTTCCAATATGACTCAGAGTCCTGCCACGTGCAAAAGTTCGCTGATGACACTGCTATGGTGGGCTGCATCAGGAGTGGGCAGGAGGAGGAGTACAGGAACCTAATCAAAGACTTTGTTAAATGGTGTGACTCAAACCACTTACACCTGAACACCAGCAAGACCAAGGAGCTGGTGGTGGATTTTAGGAGGCCCAGGCCCCTCATGGACCCTGTGATCATCAGAGGTGACTGTGCAGAGGTGACAGACCTATAAATACCTGGGAGTGCAGCTGGATGACAAATTGGACTGGCCTGCCAATACTGATGCTCTATGTAAGAAAGGTCAGAGCAGACTATACTTTCTGAGAAGGTTGGCATCCTTCAAAACCTGCAGTAAGATGCTGCAGATGTTCTACCAGACGGTTGTGGCGAGTGCCCTCTTCTATGCGGTGGTGTGCTGGGGTGGCAGCATAAAGATGAAAGACGCCTCACGCCTGGACAAACTTGTTAAGAAGGCAGGCTCTATTGTAGGATTAAAGTTGGACAGTTTAACATCTGTGGCAGAGCGACGGGCACTAAGCAAACTCCTGTCAATCATGAAGAATCCACTGCATCCACTGAACAGTGTCATCTCCAGGCAGAGGAGTAGCTTCAGTGACAGACTTTTGTCACCGTCCTGCTCCACTGACAGACTGAGGAGATCGTTTTCTCCCCCACACTATGCGACTCTTCAATTCCACCCGGGGGAGTAAATGCTAACATTACTCAAAGTTATTGTCTGCTTTTTTATTTTTATTTATTTTTCATTTTTATTACTGTTTAATTTAATATATATATATATATTTTTGTATCAGTATACTGCTGCTGGATTATGTGAATTTCCCCTTGGGATTAATAAAGTATCTATCTATCTATCTATCTATCTATCTATCTATCTATCTATCTATCTATCTATCTATCTATCTATCTATCTATCTATCTATCTATCTATCTATCTATCTATCTATCTATCTATCTATCTATCTATCTATCTTCTTTCTCTCTATGTCTCTGCCGCCTCCACTCCTCTCCCAGCAAGCGTCGTCCTCCAGCTCTCCTGATTCTGGCTCCCTGAATGGCGTGAGGCAGCTTTTTTTATTCAGCTCCTAGGAGTGCTCCAGGTGGTTCATTAGGATTACCTGCAATCACTCCCAGGTGTGGTGGAAGTCCTCTATAGGGTTCTGCATGCAGCTCCCCCTGGCGGCCCCCACGGAACCCAACAGTGCTGGACCAAACTCCAACTCCCAGAGTGCCCTGTGGGACTCCGTGGTGCCACAGCTGCCCAGGAGGGCTACCGTCTAGCGTCCTAGGGGAGGTATTGCCACCTCGATGCTCTCTGCCCCAGTCCTTCCATTCCATTGGCATCCCAGTTGGGTAATGGCCGTGGCCGCCCGTCATACCATCTATTTATTATCATAACCTGACATATTCAAACTCTGTTATTCTATTGCAGGGTCACATGCTTTACCCCTGAAGATTTGGATTTAAAGCAGCAAAACAGCCCAGAGAGCACAGCCTTTCATTACGAAGCCCACCCACTCACTCACACTGGGAATAATCTGGAAGCTTCCCAGAAATTGTACTTCATGAAGCCAAGAATTAATAGAAGACCTGAACAATATAATATCCTCCAAACAATGAATCCAAATCAAGATGCCTATCCAGAGCCTTTCCTGGCAGCACCAACCCTGCACAGCGTGAAAGAATAACACGATCAGCTTGTGAAGGTCCATGTATTGGACAGTTGAAGTCCAGAAGTTTCCATCCACTTGGGGTGAATACTTTAAAACTCACTTTCTAAGAGATTTCATAAATTTGGCTTCTCGTTTAAGACATCTGCTCTGTGCAGGGTGAAAGTCATTTTGTCCTCCAATATTTACAGACCTCCGAGTATTTCACTTTTTATTGGCCATATCACAATTCCAGTGGGTCACAAGTTTACTTTGTTAATATTTGGTTGCATTGCCTTTAAATTGTTTAATGTTTTGGGTCGCCTTCAACAAGCTTCTTACAATAAGCTGCTGGCATTTTAGCCCATTCCTCCAGACAGGACTGGTGGAACTGGCACAGGTTTGTAGGCCTCCTTGCTCCACACGCTTTATCAGTTCAATCAGATTGAGGTCAGGGCTTTGTGATGGCCGCTCCAATACCTCGACCTTGTTGTCCTTAAGCCATTTTGTCACACCTTTGGAAGTCTGCTTGGGGTCTTTGGCCATTTTGGAAGACCCATTTGTAACTGAGCTTCATCATCCTAGACGAGCTCTTGAGATGTTGCTGAAGTGTATCTCCATCATTTCTCTTCCTCATGATGCCATCTATTTTGTGAAGCGCACCAGTCCCTCCTGCGGCCCCCACAACATGACTCTCCCACCCCCATGCTAGATGACTGAGATGGTGTTCTTTGGTTTACAAGCCTCATCCTTTTTACTCCCAAGGTAATGATGGTCATTATGGCCAAACAGTTCAATCTTGGATTCATCAGACCAGAGAACATTTCTCCAGAAGGTGAGCTCTTTGTCCCCATGTGTTATTGCAAACTGCAGTCTGGCTTTATTATGGCGCCTTTGGAGCAGTGGCTTCTTCCTCCCTGAGCAGCCTTTCTGGTTATGTTGATATCAGACACATTTAGCTGCGGATATCGATACTCGTCTACCTGTGTCCTCCAGCATCTTCACGAGGTCCTTTGCTGTCGTTTCGTGCCAAAGTCCGTTCTTCTCTAGGAGACACAATACGCCTCCTTCCTGTGCGGTATGATTGCTGGGTGGTCCCATGATGTTTATACTTATGGATTATTATTTGAACAGATGAACATGGAACCTTCAGGCTTTTGGAAATTGTTACCAAGGATAAACCAGATTTGTGGAAGTCCTCCATTGTTTTTTCTGAGGTCTTGGCTGATTTCCTTTGGATTATCTCCATTAGATAGATAGATAGATATATAGATAGATAGATAGATATGAAAAGCACTACTGTATATGATAGATATATAGATAGGTGGATAAAAGTGAAAGGCACTATATAATAGATATATAGAAGTGAAAGGCATTATATAGTAGATAGATAGATAGATAGATAGATAGATAGATAGATAGATAGATAGATAGATAGATAGATAGATAGATAGATAGATAGATAGATAGAAGTGAAAGGCAGTATATGATAGATATATAGAAGTGAGAGACACTATATAAGTCAGTCGGTAGAGCGGGTGGTCCAGCAACCGGAGGGTCGCAGGTTCGATCCTGGCTCCCGGCATGAGAATGCAGCTGTTGTGTCCTTGGGCAAGACACTTAACCTACCTTGCCTGCTGGTGGTGGTCGGAAGGATTGGTGGCGCCAGTGTTCGGCAGCCTCACTTCTGTCAGTGTGCCCCAGGGCAGCTGTGGCTACATAGTAGCTTATCATCACCAGCGTATGAATGTGTGTGTGAATGGGTGAATGACTGTTGTGTTGTAAAGCGCCTAGGGGGGTTCTTGAACTCTAGTAGGCGCTATATCAAATACAGGCCATTTACCATTTACCATTATATAGTAGATAGATAGAGAGATAGATAGATAGAAGTGAAAGGCACTATAGATAGATAGATAGAGGGTGGTCCAGATCTAATTATGCAGATCCAAATCTTTGATTTATGTGGGGAAAATTCCAGTTCGGCACAAAGACAATTCTTCATGTCGTCAGTTTGCACGCTTCTCGATGGTCCGGGATATTTCGGGTGATTTTCTATGCAATAAACTTAATAAGTTATAGCGTAATGAAAATTGCATAATTAGATCTGGACCACCCTATAGATACTTTATTAATCCCAAGGGGAAATTCCCATACTCCAGCAGCAGCATACTGATAAAAATAAACAATATTAAATTAAAGAGTGATAACAATGCAAATATAACAGACAATGACTGTATAATATTAACGTTTACCCCCCGGGTGGAATTGAAGAGTCGCATAGTGTGGGGTCTCCTCAGTCTGTCAGTGGAGCAGGACGGGGACAGCAGTCTGTCATTATGTCAAGCAGCGAGGCAATGAGTTTGATGGTCGGACTTACATCCATCCACATGTTTTGGACTAGTGGCTTCTTCCTCGCTGAGCTGCCTTTCAGGTTATGTCAATATCAGACTCTTTTTACTGTGGATATCGATATTCGTCTACTTGTGTCCTCCAGCATCTTCATGAGGCCCTTTGCTGTTGTTCTGGGATTCAGTTGCACTTTTCGTGCCAAAGTCCGTTCTTCTATAGGAGACACAATGCGCGTCCTTTCTGAGCGTTATGATGGCTGGGTGGTCCCATGGTGTTTGTACTTGTGGATTATTATTTGTACAGATGTTCTGGTGTTTGCAAATTGTTCCCAAGGATAAACCAGAATTGTGGAGGTCCTCCATTGTTTTTTTTTTTTCTGAGGGCTTGGCTGATTTCCTTTGATTTCCCCCATTATGTCAAGCAGCGAGGCAGTGAGTTTGATGGTCGGACTTATCATCCATCCACATGTTGACTCCAATTAGGCTAATTGGCTATTAGAAGCTAATTATCTAATTGCCTGAAGGCTTGACATCATTTTCTCAAATGTTCCAAGCCATTTAAAGGCCCAGTTAAGATAGATAGATAGATAGATAGATAGATAGATAGATAGATAGATAGATAGATAGATAGATAGATAGATAGATAGATACTTTATTAATCCCAAGGGGAAATTCACAAATGCATGTAAACTTGTGACCCACTGGGATTGTGATACGGTCAAATAAAGTGAAATACTTGGAGGTCTGTGAACATTGGAGGGAAAAAATGATTTTCACCCTGCACAAAATAGACGTCTTAAACGATACACCAAATTTATAGTTTATTAATATAACATCTGTGGAAGGTTTAGAAAGTAAGTTTTGAAGAATTCACCCAAAGTGGATGGAAACGTCTGACGTCAACTGTACACCTACAAGTTGTCCTGCTCATTTTTGTTGTAGACACCTATTGGTTCACTCTTTATTATAAGGGTGTCATTTCCTACACATGATATGGCATTCACTAGACGTCAAGACGACTCCAAACTTTATATAACATGTGGGGGCTTTTCATGCTGTTGAGTCAGGAGGCGCCAGATAAAAAAAAACTGAAGTGATTTCAAAGCGTTCAGAGGTAATTCTTATAAACACAACGAGACAGAAAACAGAATGCGAGTAGACCCCTTCTCAGAGCCCAGATGGCTGTTCTAGTTATTGGTCTCGTCATAAATGAGAACATCAAGAAACACTTAGACATCTGCGATAGGGTGAGCTCGGATGGGTCTGCAGATCTTTCAGTGGAAGACTTTTGCTGGTTTTGGCAGTCGCAGTGGTCTTCGGCACACACTATTGGGAGAACAGGCTGGAATGCTCTTTAAGGACCTCAGGGTGCAGATTCCAGGATAGCTCGAGAGAATAAAGACAGAACAATTTTTCAAAATTTGAGCTGACCGTTCATTCTGTAATATAATTGTTTTTGAGTGCCATAGTCAGCTGCTTTGCTCTCCCTGGTAAGGAGAGCCTAACTAAAGGAGAGAAGAAAGATGGCCGCCCAGGTCAGAGGGCTTTCTGTGACATCAGCACCTCTCCACCACCAACAGAGAGGCGACAGCACCAATCTCCCAGCTGGCCAAACTTCTCTTTGGCCCATTCCCCAAATTTTCTTTCAGGTCGATGTGTTAGAAGGGGCTGTCAAAGATGCGTTCTCGGGGAATAATTAACTATAAGCTAAACCGGTGATTCCCAACGTGGGGTGCACGCCCCACTGGGGGGCAATTAGATTTTTTAGGGGGGGCAATTCGAGAATGTAGGTACGTTAAACAATTTATAAAATGAAGAAACAGAAATTCACTGTTAGAAATGATAGAAAAAAATAAACAAGTCATTTTTATTTTTTACGGAGACATTTATAAATTTATATAAACATAGAAGGGATGGTGAAGAACCCTTTAATTTATGATTTTACTTAGAAATCATTTTTACCATTAAAATAATATGAACTGTAACATTGATTATAACAATATAACAAGAATATAAAACGATCAATGACACTTTATAAATATCACGTCTCTTATTACATATTTTCAAAACTGTATTTGCTGTATTTTTATATTACCGTATTTACACGTGTACCATACGCACATTTTTTTCCTGAAAATTAGCATTAGATAATAAGGTGGGCGTCATACACGAGGAAATGAATTCTGTAATGTTTACATCTTCTGCTTGGGCTCGCTTGCTCGCTCGCGCTCTCACTCTTGTTTTTGAATCAGTTTGACGTTGTCATTCAGCATGGATAGTAGGAAGCGTTTATGCTCCTTCACGGTGGGAGAGAAACTAAAAGTGATTTTGGAAGCAGAGAAGATAGGAAATCGGACAGCAGGTCACAAGTACGGTGTTTCAGAGTCATGTGTTCGAGATTGGCGACGGAAGAAAGAAAAACTTTCGTCATGCAACAAAAACAGAAGGGCACTTCACGGAAAACGTGCCCTAAACGCTTCTTATACAATCACAACGTGTGTCGTACACGGGGCAAAACGATTTTCTTTGTACAAATTAGGTTGCACGTCTTACACGAGGGTGCGTGGTACATGAGTAAAAGCGGTACTTCATATTATAGTATTATTTATTATTAACAGTTTCTTAGTGATTTCTTTGTCAGTACTTCAACTATCCTTTCCCTCTTTTGTTTCCATGTTCTTTAGAAGCTTGTTTAGACCAAATTCATGACATTATGGGCTTCCTCCACGTGAGTAGGAGTTCACTTTTTCAATAGGTAATAATAAGAATAAAGTATATGTTACAGTGGGGGACATCATGATTTTAGAGAGACCTCGGTGGGGCATGGCCAAAAAAAATGGCTGGGAACCACTGCGCTAGACTCAATAAATACAGGGCATCCAGAAAGTATTCACAGTGCATCACTTTTTCCACATTTTGTTATGTTACAGCCTTATTCCAAAATTGATTAAATTCATTTTTTTCCTCAGAATTCTACACACAACATCCCATAATGACAATGTGAAAAAAGTTTACTTGAGATTTTTGCAAATTTATTAAAAATAAAAAAACTGAGAAAGTACATGTACATAAGTATTCACAGCCTTTGCCGTGAAGCTCCAAATTGAGCTCAGGTCCATCCTGTTTCCCCTGATCATCCTTGAGATGTTTCTGCAGCTTCATTAAAGTCTACCTGTGGTAAATTCAGTTGATGTGACATGATTTGGAAAGGCACACACTTGTCTAAAGAAGGTCCCACAGTTGACAGTTCATGTCAGAGCACAAACCAAGCATGAAGTCAAAGGAATTGTCTGTAGACCTCCGAGACAGGATTGTCTCCAGGCACAAATCTGGGGAAGGTTACAGAAAAATGTCTGCTGCTTTGAAGGTCCCAATGAGCACAGTGGCCTCCATCATCTGTAAGTGGAAGAAGTTCGAAACCACCAGGACTCTTCCTAGAGCTGGCCGGCTATCTAAACTGAGCGATTGGGGGAGAAGGGCCTTAGTCAGGGAGGTGACCAAGAACCTGATGGTCACTCTGTCAGAGCTCCAGAGGTCATCTGTGGAGAGAGGAGAACCTTCCAGAAGAACAACCACCTCTGCAGCAATCCACCAATCAGGCCTGTATGGTAGAGTGGCCAGATGGAAGCCACTCCTTAGTAAAAGGCACATGGCAGCCCGCCTGGAGTTTGTCAAAAGGCACCTGAAGGACTCTCAGACCATGAGAAACAAAATTTTCTGGTCTGATGAGACAAAGATTGAACTCTTTGGTGTGAATGCCAGGCGTCACGTTTGGAGGAAACCAGGCACCGCTCATCACCAGGCCAATACCATCCCTACAATGAAGCATGGTGGTGGCAGCATCATGCTGTGGAGATGTTTTTCAGCGGTAGGAACTGGGAGACTAGTCAGGATAAAGGGAAAGATGACTGCAGCAATGTACAGAGACATCCTGGATGAAAATCTGCTCCAGAGCGCTCTTGACCTCAGACTGGGGCGACGGTTCATCTTTCAGCAGGACAACCACCCTAAGCACACAGCCAAAATATCAAAGGAGTGGCCTTAGGACAACTCTGTGAATGTCCTTGAGTGGCCCAGCCAGAGCCCAGACTTGAATCTCTGGAGAGATCTTAAAATGGCTGTGCACCGACGCTTCGCATTCAACCTGATGGAGCTTGAGAGGTGCTGCAAAGAGGAATGGGCGAAACTGGCCAAGGATAGGTGTGCCAAGCTTGTGGCATCATATTCAAAGAGACTTGAGGCTGGAATTGCTGCCAAAGGTGCATCAACAAAGTATTGAGAAAAGACTGTGAATACTTATGGACATGTGCTTTGTCAGTTTTTGTATTTTTAATAAATTTGCAAAAACCTCAAGTAAACTTTTTTCACGTTGTCATTATGGGGTGTTGTGTGTAGAATTCTGAGGAAAAAAATGAATTTAATCTATTTTGGAATAAGGCTGTAACATAACAAAATGTGGAAAAAGTGATGCGCTCTGAATACTTTCCGGATGCACTGTATGTTTTAAACCTCGACTTACACTCACTGGCCACTTTATTAGTGGTACACCTTACTGGTACCTGGTTGGACCCCCTTTTGCCTTCATCCATCCATCCATTATCCAACCCGCTATATCCTAACTACAGGGTCACGGGGGTCTGCTGGAGCCAATCCCAGCCAACACAGGGTGCAAGGCAGGAAACAAACCCTGGGCAGGGTGCCAATCCACCGCAGGGCACACACACACCCACACATTAAGCACACACTAGGGACAATTTAGAATTGCCAATGCACCTAACCTGCATGTCTTTGGACTGTGGGAGAAAACTGGAGCCCCCCTTTTGCCTTCAGAGATGCTGTAACTCTCCATGGCATAGATTGAACAAGATGCTGCAAACATTCCTCAGGGATTGTGGTCCATATTGACATGATAGCATCACACAGTTTCTACAGATTTGTCAGCTGTACATCCATGATGAGAATCTCCCGTTCCACCACATGCCAAAGGGGTTCTACTGGATTATATCTGGTGACTGTGGAAGCCATTTGAGCCCAGTGAACTCATCTTCATGTTCAAGAAACCAGTTTGAGATGATTTGAGTTTTGTGACATGGTGTGTTATCCTTCTGGAAGGAGCCATCAGAAGATGGGGACACTGTGGTCATAAAGGGATGGATGTGGTCAGCAACGATACTCAAGTAGTCTGTGGCATTTAAACAATGCTCAGTTGGTACTAAGGGGCCCTAAGTGTGCCAAGAAAATATCCCTCACACCATTACAGCATCACCACCATCCTGAACCGCTGATACAAGACAGGATGGATCCCTGCTTTCATGTTGCTGACCACACCACCCCAATGTCGCAGCAGAAATCGAGACTCTTCATACCAGGCAACATTTTTCCCATCTTCTGTTGTCCAGTTTTGGTGAGCTCATGTGAATTGTAGCCACAGTTGCCTGTTCTTAGCTGACAAGAGTGTCACCTGGTGTGGTCTCCTGCTGCTGTAGCCCACCTGCTTCAAGGTTTGATGTGTTGTGAATTCAGAGCTGCTCTTCTGCACACCAAATTTGTTTAGACCAAATTCATGACATTATGGGCTTCCTCCACGTGAGTAGGAGTTCACTTTTTCAATAGGTAATAATAAGAATAAAGTATATGTTACAGTGGGGGACATCATGATTTTAGAGAGACCTCGGTGGGGCATGGCCAAAAAAAATGGCTGGGAACCACTGCGCTAGACTCAATAAATACAGTGCATCCAGAAAGTATTCACAGTGCCTCACTTTTTCCACATTTTGTTATGTTACAGCCTTATTCCAAAATTGATTAAATTCATTTTTTTCCTCAGAATTCTACACACAACATCCCATAATGACAATGTGAAAAAAGTTTACTTGAGATTTTTGCAAATTTATTAAAAATAAAAAAACTGAGAAAGTACATGTACATAAGTATTCACAGCCTTTGCCGTGAAGCTCCAAATTGAGCTCAGGTCCATCCTGTTTCCCCTGATCATCCTTGAGATGTTTCTGCAGCTTCATTAAAGTCTACCTGTGGTAAATTCAGTTGATGTGACATGATTTGGAAAGGCACACACTTGTCTAAAGAAGGTCCCACAGTTGACAGTTCATGTCAGAGCACAAACCAAGCATGAAGTCAAAGGAATTGTCTGTAGACCTCCGAGACAGGATTGTCTCCAGGCACAAATCTGGGGAAGGTTACAGAAAAATGTCTGCTGCTTTGAAGGTCCCAATGAGCACAGTGGCCTCCATCATCTGTAAGTGGAAGAAGTTCGAAACCACCAGGACTCTTCCTAGAGCTGGCCGGCTATCTAAACTGAGCGATTGGGGGAGAAGGGCCTTAGTCAGGGAGGTGACCAAGAACCTGATGGTCACTCTGTCAGAGCTCCAGAGGTCATCTGTTGTAATGAGTGTTTATTTGAGTTCCTGTTGCCTTTCTGTCAGCTCAAACCAGTCTGGCCATTCTCCTCTGACCTCTGGCATCAATGAGGCATTTTCACCCAGAAAACTGCCACTCACTGATATTTTCCCTTTTATGAACCATTCTCTGTAAACCCTAGAGATTGTTATGTGTGAAAATCCCAGTAGATCAGCAGTTTGTGAAATACTCAGGCCAGCCTGTCTGGCACCAAGGACCATGCCACATTCAAAGTCACTTCAGTCCCCGTCCTTCCCTGTTCTGACGCTCAGATTGAACTTCAGCAGGTCGACTTGACAACATCTACAGGCCAAAATGTACTGAGTTGCTGCCATGCGATTGGCTGATTAGATTAGTACCTAATAAAGTGGCCGGCGAGTATAAATATGAGCTCAACTGAAAGTGGACTTTGCAACATGACCAAGACCCTTAACATACCAGAGATGACAGAAAGCCAGAAATTGAAGGTTCTGAAATGGCCAAATCAAAACCTGGATCTGAATCCCTTTGAGATGCTATGAGGGGGATTTGAAATGGGCTGTGCATTCAAGACTCCCCACCAGATATTATACGGCTGAAAGGATTCTGCATAGAGGTGTAGGAAAAGCTTTTTATCTGTTGATGTCAGGGACTGCTTGCCAGTTCTTCGAAAGGCTTACCTGTGGGGGTAATACCAGCTGTTTGAACCAAGGATGGACTTCCTTCTGGCATACTAATATTGCACAGTGGTGCCAGTGGATGGCAGAGCACCCTACAAAAGTTGGCATAGTGCACACCGGGCTTTCTTACCCAGTATATGATGGCTCTGTCAGTTAATGAAGGGTCCGCCTCTCGAGCAAATAAGTAAGCACTAAATAATAAAATCCCACCGCATACACCACCGTTTCTCAACCTTTAAGTATTTGAGATCCCATTTTTAATCGCGCCCCCTAAGGTTTTTTTGAAAGGAGCCCACAATACCAATTTGTTCTTTCTTAATTAATGATATATCATAGATGCGTATTTTATTATACCTACTTAACTTTTATCGACATTTATCTCAAATCTATATTTATTTTTCTAGTATCAGAATGTAGTTTAGGTTAATTTGTTTTGGTTTCAATAGATGTATTTTTCATATTTTTGATTCTTGTTTTCTTTTTTATCACATCTTCGCTCCCCCCTTTTTGTTACTTCGCGCCCCCCCTAGGGTGGCCCGCCCCACAGATTGGGAACCACTGGCATACACAATGTATATTCAGCATGCAGCAAGCTTGTACGGCACGCCAAAGCACCCTGTCTGTCCGACTTCCTCAGAACCTTTTCCTTCGAGTTCCTGTGTCAAGCCCACCACCTCACAGTCGGTCTGATCTGGGGGAGGGTGGCCGCCAAGCCACCTGTCCAGCCTGCTGC